>NC_086447.1:670642736-670960514 GCF_028390025.1 Pseudophryne corroboree
AACACAATGTTCTCCAAGTTAAATTTACTATTAAAACATTTTTTGTAGAGACAAATCAAAAAATTGACAATTTTATTATGCGATATTTAAATAATTAAGTAGTTATGAATTTGCTCATTTGTTTATGTACTTTGTTAGGCGCTGCGGAACCCTTGTGTTACTATATAAATAATAATAATAATAATAATAATAATAATGGATTTATCAGACACAAAGTAAAAATATGCTAGTTTTTTCATATTACTCAATGCTATGAATAATAAAATGAAAAATAGATAACAAGATAACATTGATATGTAAAATACAAGTCAATGCTTGTGAATTGTATTTGGCGTGGATTACATTCAGAAGTCATGCATTGTTCTCTTTCATTCACTGTTGAGTTGCAGACTGTATAATGCATCTGTCCACAACCCTTCAGTTATAGGACCTCTAAAGCCAAACTTGATACATTTACAATACGTACAGGGCTTTTGTTAAGCTGGGTACACACTAGAAGGCACGTCCGAGCCCGTCGGTGGGTGTGTACCCCCGATTGAATGGTAAGTGTACGTGATATGGAATATTGCATATTTTATATTATAGCGATCATACCTGTGTCCTTTCTAATTTGGGGGGTAATTCTGAGTTGATCGCAGCAGCAAGTTTGTTAGCAATTGGGCAAAACCATGTGCACTGCAGGGGGGCAGATATAACATTTGCAGTGAGAGTTAGATTTGGGTGGGTTATTTTGTTTCTGTGCAGGGTAAATACTGGCTGCTTTATTTTTACACTGCAATTTAGATTTCAGTTTGAACATACCCCACCCAAATCTAACTCTCTCTGCACATGTTATATTTGTCCCCCCTGCAGTGCACATGGTTTTGCCCAACTGCTAACAAATTTGCTGCTGCGATCAACTCAGAATTAGGCCCATGGTCTGTCTAGTTTAAGTTGCTTTTTCTTTTATTCATTTACATATAATGTTTAAATGAATATTATAAACCTGTAAATAAAAAATGAGTCATATCTTGATGGTTAATGATAGCTGTTCCTGCTTTCTAGCCACTGACTCATATACCCATGACAGGAAGCACATATATTAACACAGTCTACAAAAAGTTTATTTTGTATTGCTAACACCACCTCAACTAGAGAGAGGTGATATTAAAAAAATTTTTTTAAACACAAGCATTTTTCTGTACTATAATTGTGCTTTCTTGGAGTCTCTATACAACATGTGCCCTAAGTAAAGTCATATTAATGGCCCAAATGTATTAAGCCTTAAAAGTGATAAAGTGGATACAGATAAAGGGGTCTATTCATGAAGCAGTGACATGAGTGGAGAAATGAGCCAGTGGAGAAAATGCCCATGGCAACCAATCAGCGGCTCCATACAATTGTATAGTATGCAAATGATAAATGTTACTTCAATGATGATTGTTTGCCATGGACAATTTCTCCACTGGTTCACTTCTCCACACTTTCACTGCTTCATGAATAGACCCCAAAGAGTGATAAAATACCAGCCAACCAGCTCCTAACTATTATTTTTCAAACACAGCCTGTTACATGGCAGTTAGGAAGCTGATTGGCTGGTCATTTATCACTCTTTATCCATCTCCACTTTATCGCTTTTAAGGCTTAATACATTTGGGCTCTAATGCCTTTTTTATGATAGTTTAAAATATTTCAACTGATACAGTGGAGCACACGGAGGGTTTCTGAGTATCCAGAAACTGCCTACCAGCTGTCTCCTCTGATGTAGAGACAGCTGAGTCTCTCCAACTCTGTACTGCCCGTACCCATGATCAGAGCTGCTGTGCATGTGTGGCAGCTTCACAGACGCCAAGCTGTGATTGGCAGAGCTCACTGCTCACAGCAGGCATACAGTACATACAGATAGTTCTAGCCTCACGTGACCTCCTGCTCTGCTGTTCTGCTGTTCCTGTGTCTCCTCCTCTCATATTTCTTTCCTTGTTACGTACAAATGTTTTACCTAATGAACATGTTTCATTGCATTCTTGTATTTCTATTTAATTTTCTTTCCTGCTTTCTAAGGAGCTTATAGTATGGAGGAGATCACAGCTCCATACTATATGCCCCTTACACAGCAGAAGATGCAATCCCATATGCCATGATATGATTTCTTGCTCCAAGTATAGGGTTGGTGCACATTTGAACTGATAACGAGATAGACCTTTTAACCAAGCATATGGATAGGGACAATGGGGTCATAAAGATCTGCAAAATTCTGCAATTGCAGCCAAGTTGCCACTCAACTCATCATCACCCCTGTTGAGAGTAATCACATTCGTTTTTATACTGTACATGCTTTATATATTAATGTAGGACTAACATTATCCCAGAGACTCCACAATAGCACTCCAACCGCCGGAGGCACAGAATCTCTTGAGTACATTGCAGTTAATTCATTTTTTTGCTGACATCTTGAACATATTGGAATAAAAGTAGTTCCATTCTTGTGGATATCTGTTTTCCAATATAAACATATCGAGTTTGTCCTCATAACTAAAATTTCTCATATCCCTCAGTCATTTATGTTTTTTTAACTTGTTTTGAACTCTTTCCAGTTTATAAATTTGCAGCAGATCATGACTATTTGGAATGTACAGTCAACAAATAACAAATGTGAATTCTTATTAAGTAGAAAAGGTTGTGTGAAGCAGCGGAAGGCTGCTAGGAAAAAAAAGGGTTAAAAAAACAACAAATTCAGCTGATGGTTCAAATTATAGTTGCATGTATAAAACAGGATTATAGTTAATTTGCTATGTATCTCAGGCTAAATGGTTCCGTGATAAAAAATGTATAGCTGCCAAGTATGGTACCGAGAAATAAGATTTACATGGTGCACCGTAAAATAAAGTTTCTCTGACGTCCTAGTGGATGCTGGGAACTTCGTAAGGACCATGGGGAATAGCGGCTCCGCAGGAGACTGGGCACAACTAAAGAAAGCTTTAGGACTACCTGGTGTGCACTGGCTCCTCCCACTATGACCCTCCTCCAGACCTCAGTTAGAATCTTGTGCCCGGCTGAGCTGGATGCACACTAGGGGCTCTCCTGAGCTCCTAGAAAAGAAAGTATATTTTAGGTTTTTTATTTTCAGTGAGATCTGCTGGCAACAGACTCACTGCTACGAGGGACTAAGGGGAGAAGAAGCGAACCTACCTGCTTGCAGCTAGCTTGGGCTTCTTAGGCTACTGGACACCATTAGCTCCAGAGGGATCGAACACAGGACCCGACCTCGATCGTCCGGTCCCGGAGCCGCGCCGCCGTCCCCCTTACAGAGCCAGAAGCATGAATATGGTCCTGAAAATCGGCGGCAGAAGACTTCGGTCTTCAACAAGGCAGCGCACAGCACTGCAGCTGTGCGCCATTGCTCCTCATGCACACCTCACACTCGGGTCACTGATGGGTGCAGGGCGCTGGGGGGGGGGGCGCCCTGAGCAGCAATATTAACTAGAGATGAGCGGGTTCGGTTCCTCGGAATCCGAACCCGCCCAAACTTCAGCTTTTTTTACACGGATCCGAGCGACTCGGATCTTCCCGCCTTGCTCGGTTAACCCGAGCGCGCCCGAACGTCATCATGACGCTGTCGGATTCTCGCGAGGCTCGGATTCTATCGCGAGACTCGGATTCTATATAAGGAGCCGCGCGTCGCCGCCATTTTCACACGTGCATTGAGATTGATAGGGAGAGGACGTGGCTGGCGTCCTCTCCATTTAGATTAGAAGAGAGAGAGTGAGATTGAGACAGAGACACTTGATTTACTGGAGCTTAGGAGTACTAGAGAGTGCAGAGTTTACTAGTGACTGACCACTGACCAGTGACCACCAGTGCAGTTTTATTTAATATAATCCGTTCTCTGCCTGAAAAAAACGATACACAGTGACTCAGTCACATACCATATCTGTGCTCAGCCCAGTGTGCTGCATCATCTATGTATAATATCTGACTGTGCTCACACAGCTTAATTGTGGGGGAGACTGGGGAGCAGTTATAGGTTATAGCAGGAGCCAGGAGTACATATTATTAAAATTAAACAGTGCACACTTTTGCTGCAGGAGTGCCACTGCCAGTGTGACTGACCAGTGACCTGACCACACTGACCACCAGTATAGTATACTATATTGTGATTGCCTGAAAAAGTTAAACACTCGTCGTGTGACTTGTGTGGTGTTTTTTTATTCTATAAAAAACTCATTCTGCTGACAGACAGTGTCCAGCAGGTCCGTCATTATATAATATATACCTGTCCGGCTGCAGTAGTGATATATATATATATATTTTATATCATTATTTATCATCCAGTCGCAGCAGACACAGTACGGTAGTTCACGGCTGTAGCTACCTCTGTGTCGGCACTCGGCAGTCCATCCATAATTGTATACCACCTACCCGTGGTTTTTTTTTTCTTTCTTCTTTATACATACTACATCTCATTATCATCCAGTCTATATTAGCAGCAGACACAGTACAGTACGGTAGTCCACGGCTGTAGCTACCTCTGTGTCGGCACTCGGCAGTCCATCCATAATTGTATACCACCTACCCGTGGTTTTTTTTTTCTTTTTTATACATACTACATCTCATTATCATCCAGTCTATATTAGCAGCAGACACAGTACAGTACGGTAGTCCACGGCTGTAGCTACCTCTGTGTCGGCACTCGGCAGTCCATCCATAATTGTATACCACCTACCCGTGTTTTTTTTTTCTTTCTTCTTTATACATACTACATCTCATTATCAACCAGTCTATATTAGCAGCAGACACAGTACAGTACGGTAGTCCACGGCTGTAGCTACCTCTGTGTCGGCACTCGGCAGTCCGTCCATAATTGTATACCACCTACCCGTGGTTTTTTTTTCTTTCTTCTTTATACATACTACATCTCATTATCATCCAGTCTATATTAGCAGCAGACACAGTACAGTATGGTAGTCCACGGCTGTAGCTACCTCTGTGTCGGCACTCGGCAGTCCATCCATAATTGTATACCACCTACCCGTGGTTTTTTTTTTCTTCTTTATACATACTACATCTCATTATCATCCAGTCTATATTAGCAGCAGACACAGTACAGTACGGTAGTCCACGGCTGTAGCTACCTCTGTGTTGGCACTCGGCAGTCCATCCATAATTGTATACCACCTACCCGTGGTTTTTTTTTCTTTCTTCTTTATACATACTACATCTCATTATCATCCAGTCTATATTAGCAGCAGACACAGTACAGTACGGTAGTCCACGGCTGTAGCTACCTCTGTGTCGGCACTCGGCAGTCCGTCCATAATTGTATACCACCTACCCGTGTTTTTTTTTTCTTTCTTCTTTATACATACTACATCTCTTTATCATCCAGTCTATATTAGCAGCAGACACAGTACAGTACGGTAGTCCACGGCTGTAGCTACCTCTGTGTCGGCACTCGGCAGTCCGTCCATAATTGTATACCACCTACCCGTGGTTTTTTTTTCTTTCTTCTTTATACATACATACTACATCTCATTATCAACCAGTCTATATTAGCAGCAAACACAGTACAGTACGGTAGTCCACGGCTGTAGCTACCTCTGTGTCGGCACTCGGCAGTCCATCCATAATTGTATACCACCTACCCGTGGTTTTTTTTTCTTCTTTATACATACTACATCTCATTATCATCCAGTCTATATTAGCAGCAGACACAGTACAGTACGGTAGTCCACGGCTGTAGCTACCTCTGTGTCGGCACTCGGCAGTCCGTCCATAATTGTATACCACCTACCCGTGGTTTTTTTTTCTTTCTTCTTTATACATACATACTACATCTCATTATCAACCAGTCTATATTAGCAGCAGACACAGTACAGTACGGTAGTCCACGGCTGTAGCTACCTCTGTGTCGGCACTCGGCAGTCCATCCATAATTGTATACTAGTATCCATCCATCTCCATTGTTTACCTGAGGTGCCTTTTAGTTGTGCCTATTAAAATATGGAGAACAAAAATGTTGAGGTTCCAAAATTAGGGAAAGATCAAGATCCACTTCCACCTCGTGCTGAAGCTGCTGCCACTAGTCATGGCCGAGACGATGAAATGCCAGCAACGTCGTCTGCCAAGGCCGATGCCCAATGTCATAGTACAGAGCATGTCAAATCCAAAACACCAAATATCAGTAAAAAAAGGACTCCAAAACCTAAAATAAAATTGTCGGAGGAGAAGCGTAAACTTGCCAATATGCCATTTACCACACGGAGTGGCAAGGAACGGCTGAGGCCCTGGCCTATGTTCATGGCTAGTGGTTCAGCTTCACATGAGGATGGAAGCACTCAGCCTCTCGCTAGAAAAATGAAAAGACTCAAGCTGGAAAAAGCACAGCAAAGAACTGTGCGTTCTTCGAAATCCCAAATCCACAAGGAGCGTCCAATTGTGTCGGTTGCGATGCCTGACCTTCCCAACACTGGACGTGAAGAGCATGCGCCTTCCACCATTTGCACGCCCCCTGCAAGTGCTGGAAGGAGCACCCGCAGTCCAGTTCCTGATAGTCAGATTGAAGATGTCAGTGTTGAAGTACACCAGGATGAGGAGGATATGGGTGTTGCTGGCGCTGGGGAGGAAATTGACCAGGAGGATTCTGATGGTGAGGTGGTGTGTTTAAGTCAGGCACCCGGGGAGACACCTGTTGTCCGTGGGAGGAATATGGCCGTTGACATGCCAGGTGAAAATACCAAAAAAATCAGCTCTTCGGTGTGGAAGTATTTCACCAGAAATGCGGACAACATTTGTCAAGCCGTGTGTTCCCTTTGTCAAGCTGTAATAAGTAGGGGTAAGGACGTTAACCACCTCGGAACATCCTCCCTTATACGTCACCTGCAGCGCATTCATAATAAGTCAGTGACAAGTTCAAAAACTTTGGCCGACAGCGGAAGCAGTCCACTGACCAGTAAATCCCTTCCTCTTGTAACCAAGCTCACGCAAACCACCCCACCAACTCCCTCAGTGTCAATTTCCTCCTTCCCCAGGAATGCCAATAGTCCTGCAGGCCATGTCACTGGCAATTCTGATGATTCCTCTCCTGCCTGGGATTCCTCCGATGCATCCTTGCGTGTAACGCCTACTGCTGCTGGCGCTGCTGTTGTTGCTGCTGGGAGTTGATGGTCATCCCAGAGGGGAAGTCGTAAGCCCACTTGTACTACTTCCAGTAAGCAATTGACTGTTCAACAGTCCTTTGCGAGGAAGATGAAATATCACAGCAGTCATCCTGCTGCAAAGCGGATAACTGAGGCCTTGACAACTATGTTGGTGTTAGACGTGCGTCCGGTATCCGCCGTTAGTTCACAGGGAACTAGACAATTTATTGAGGCAGTGTGCCCCCGTTACCAAACACCATCTAGGTTCCACTTCTCTAGGCAGGCGATACCGAGAATGTACAGGGACGTCAGAAAAAGACTAACCAGTGTCCTAAAAAATGCAGTTGTACCCAATGTCCACTTAACCACGGACATGTGGACAAGTGGAGCAGGGCAGGGTCAGGACTATATGACTGTGACAGCCCACTGGGTAGATGTATGGACTCCCGCCGCAAGAACAGCAGCGGCGGCACCAGTAGCAGCATCTCGCAAACGCCAACTCTTTCCTAGGCAGGCTACGCTTTGTATCACCGGTTTCCAGAATACGCACACAGCTGAAAACCTCTTACGGCAACTGAGGAAGATCATCGCGGAATGGCTTACCCCAATTGGACTCTCCTGTGGATTTGTGGCATCGGACAACGCCAGCAATATTGTGTGTGCATTAAATATGGGCAAATTCCAGCACGTCCCATGTTTTGCACATACCTTGAA
This sequence comes from Pseudophryne corroboree, assembly GCF_028390025.1. Taxonomy (NCBI): domain Eukaryota; kingdom Metazoa; phylum Chordata; class Amphibia; order Anura; family Myobatrachidae; genus Pseudophryne; species Pseudophryne corroboree. The sequence goes on from NC_086447.1 coordinate 670,650,566, forward strand.
TTTGGTGGTGCAGAATTTTTTAAAAAACGACAGGGGCGTGCAAGAGATGCTGTCGGTGGCCAGAAGAATTGCGGGACACTTTCGGCGTACAGGCACCACGTACAGAAGACTGGAGCACCACCAAAAACTACTGAACCTGCCCTGCCATCATCTGAAGCAAGAAGTGGTAACGAGGTGGAATTCAACCCTCTATATGCTTCAGAGGTTGGAGGAGCAGCAAAAGGCCATTCAAGCCTATACAATTGAGCACGATATAGGAGGTGGAATGCACCTGTCTCAAGCGCAGTGGAGAATGATTTCAACGTTGTGCAAGGTTCTGATGCCCTTTGAACTTGCCACACGTGAAGTCAGTTCAGACACTGCCAGCCTGAGTCAGGTCATTCCCCTCATCAGGCTTTTGCAGAAGAAGCTGGAGACATTGAAGGAGGAGCTAACACGGAGCGATTCCGCTAGGCATGTGGGACTTGTGGATGGAGCCCTTAATTCGCTTAACAAGGATTCACGGGTGGTCAATCTGTTGAAATAAGAGCACTACATTTTGGCCACCGTGCTCGATCCTAGATTTAAAGCCTACCTTGGATCTCTCTTTCCGGCAGACACAAGTCTGCTGGGGTTGAAAGACCTGCTGGTGAGAAAATTGTCAAGTCAAGCGGAACGCGACCTGTCAACATCTCCTCCTTCACATTCTCCCGCAACTGGGGGTGCGAGGAAAAGGCTCAGAATTCCGAGCCCACCCGCTGGCGGTGATGCAGGGCAGTCTGGAGCGACTGCTGATGCTGACATCTGGTCCGGACTGAAGGACCTGACAACGATTACGGATACGGACATGTCGTCTACTGGCACTGCATATGATTCTCTCCCATTGAAAGAATGGTGGAGGATTATATGAGTGACCGCATCCAAGTAGGCACGTCACACAGTCCGTACTTATACTGGCAGGAAAAAGAGGCAATTTGGAGGCCCTTGCACAAACTGGCTTTATTCTACCTAAGTTGCCCTCCCACAAGTGTGTACTCCGAAAGAGTGTTTAGTGCCGCCGCTCACCTTGTCAGCAATCGGCGTACGAGGTTACATCCAGAAAATGTGGAGAAGATGATGTTCATTAAAATGAATTATAATCAATTCCTCCGCGGAGACATTGACCAGCAGCAATTGCCTCCACAAAGTACACAGGGAGCTGAGATGGTGGATTCCAGTGGGGACGAATTGATAATCTGTGAGGAGGGGGATGTACACGGTGATATATCGGAGGATGATGATGAGGTGGACATCTTGCCTCTGTAGAGCCAGTTTGTGCAAGGAGAGATTAATTGCTTCTTTTTTGGGGGGGGTCCAAACCAACCCGTCATATCAGTCACAGTCGTGTGGCAGACCCTGTCACTGAAATGATGGGTTGGTTAAAGTGTGCATGTCCTGTTTTGTTTATACAACATAAGGGTGGGTGGGAGGGCCCAAGGACAATTCCATCTTGCACCTCTTTTTTCTTTTATTTTTCTTTGCGTCATGTGCTGTTTGGGGAGGGTTTTTTGGAAGGGCCATCCTGCGTGACACTGCAGTGCCACTCCTAGATGGGCCCGGTGTTTGTGTCGGCCACTAGGGTCGCTTATCTTACTCACACAGTCAGCTACCTCATTGCGCCTCTTTTTTTCTTTGCGTCATGTGCTGTTTGGGGAGGGTTTTTTGGAAGGGACATCCTGCGTGACACTGCAGTGCCACTCCTAGATGGGCCCGGTGTTTGTGTCGGCCACTAGGGTCGCTTATCTTACTCACACAGTCAGCTACCTCATTGCGCCTCTTTTTTTCTTTGCGTCATGTGCTGTTTGGGGAGGGTTTTTTGGAAGGGACATCCTGCGTGACACTGCAGTGCCACTCCTAGATGGGCCCGGTGTTTGTGTCGGCCACTAGGGTCGCTTATCTTACTCACACAGTCAGCTACCTCATTGCGCCTCTTTTTTTCTTTGCGTCATGTGCTGTTTGGGGAGGGTTTTTTGGAAGGGACATCCTGCGTGACACTGCAGTGCCACTCCTAGATGGGCCCGGTGTTTGTGTCGGCCACTAGGGTCGCTTATCTTACTCACACAGTCAGCTACCTCATTGCGCCTCTTTTTTTCTTTGCGTCATGTGCTGTTTGGGGAGGGTTTTTTGGAAGGGACATCCTGCGTGACACTGCAGTGCCACTCCTAGATGGGCCCGGTGTTTGTGTCGGCCACTAGGGTCGCTTATCTTACTCACACAGTCAGCTACCTCATTGCGCCTCTTTTTTTCTTTGCGTCATGTGCTGTTTGGGGAGGGTTTTTTGGAAGGGACATCCTGCGTGACACTGCAGTGCCACTCCTAGATGGGCCCGGTGTTTGTGTCGGCCACTAGGGTCGCTTATCTTACTCACACAGTCAGCTACCTTATTGCGCCTCTTTTTTTCTTTGCGTCATGTGCTGTTTGGGGAGGGTTTTTTGGAAGGGACATCCTGCGTGACACTGCAGTGCCACTCCTAGATGGGCCCGGTGTTTGTGTCGGCCACTAGGGTCGCTTATCTTACTCACACAGTCAGCTACCTCATTGCGCCTCTTTTTTTCTTTGCGTCATGTGCTGTTTGGGGAGGGTTTTTTGGAAGGGACATCCTGCGTGACACTGCAGTGCCACTCCTAGATGGGCCCGGTGTTTGTGTCGGCCACTAGGGTCGCTTATCTTACTCACACAGTCAGCTACCTCATTGCGCCTCTTTTTTTCTTTGCGTCATGTGCTGTTTGGGGAGGGTTTTTTGGAAGGGCCATCCTGCGTGACACTGCAGTGCCACTCCTAGATGGGCCCGGTGTTTGTGTCGGCCACTAGGGTCGCTTATCTTACTCACACAGTCAGCTACCTCATTGCGCCTCTTTTTTTCTTTGCGTCATGTGCTGTTTGGGGAGGGTTTTTTGGAAGGGACATCCTGCGTGACACTGCAGTGCCACTCCTAGATGGGCCCGGTGTTTGTGTCGGCCACTAGGGTCGCTTATCTTACTCACACAGTCAGCTACCTCATTGCGCCTCTTTTTTTCTTTGCGTCATGTGCTGTTTGGGGAGGGTTTTTTGGAAGGTACATCCTGCGTGACACTGCAGTGCCACTCCTAGATGGGCCCGGTGTTTGTGTCGGCCACTAGGGTCGCTTATCTTACTCACACAGTCAGCTACCTCATTGCGCCTCTTTTTTTCTTTGCGTCATGTGCTGTTTGGGGAGGGTTTTTTGGAAGGGACATCCTGCGTGACACTGCAGTGCCACTCCTAGATGGGCCCGGTGTTTGTGTCGGCCACTAGGGTCGCTTATCTTACTCACACAGTCAGCTACCTCATTGCGCCTCTTTTTTTCTTTGCGTCATGTGCTGTTTGGGGAGGGTTTTTTGGAAGGGACATCCTGCGTGACACTGCAGTGCCACTCCTAGATGGGCCCGGTGTTTGTGTCGGCCACTAGGGTCGCTTATCTTACTCACACAGTCAGCTACCTCATTGCGCCTCTTTTTTTCTTTGCGTCATGTGCTGTTTGGGGAGGGTTTTTTGGAAGGGCCATCCTGCGTGACACTGCAGTGCCACTCCTAGATGGGCCCGGTGTTTGTGTCGGCCATTAGGGTCGCTTATCTTACTCACACAGTCAGCTACCTCATTGCGCCTTTTTTTTTCTTTGCGTCATGTGCTGTTTGGGGAGGGTTTTTTGGAAGGGACATCCTGCGTGACACTGCAGTGCCACTCCTAGATGGGCCCGGTGTTTGTGTCGGCCACTAGGGTCGCTTATCTTACTCACACAGTCAGCTACCTCATTGCGCCTCTTTTTTTCTTTGCGTCATGTGCTGTTTGGGGAGGGTTTTTTGGAAGGGACATCCTGCGTGACACTGCAGTGCCACTCCTAGATGGGCCCGGTGTTTGTGTCGGCCACTAGGGTCGCTTATCTTACTCACACAGTCAGCTACCTCATTGCGCCTCTTTTTTTCTTTGCGTCATGTGCTGTTTGGGGAGGGTTTTTTGGAAGGGACATCCTGCGTGACACTGCAGTGCCACTCCTAGATGGGCCCGGTGTTTGTGTCGGCCACTAGGGTCGCTTATCTTACTCACACAGTCAGCTACCTCATTGCGCCTCTTTTTTTCTTTGCGTCATGTGCTGTTTGGGGAGGGTTTTTTGGAAGGTACATCCTGCGTGACACTGCAGTGCCACTCCTAGATGGGCCCGGTGTTTGTGTCGGCCACTAGGGTCGCTTATCTTACTCACACAGTCAGCTACCTCATTGCGCCTCTTTTTTTCTTTGCGTCATGTGCTGTTTGGGGAGGGTTTTTTGGAAGGGACATCCTGCGTGACACTGCAGTGCCACTCCTAGATGGGCCCGGTGTTTGTGTCGGCCACTAGGGTCGCTTATCTTACTCACACAGTCAGCTACCTCATTGCGCCTCTTTTTTTCTTTGCGTCATGTGCTGTTTGGGGAGGGTTTTTTGGAAGGGACATCCTGCGTGACACTGCAGTGCCACTCCTAGATGGGCCCGGTGTTTGTGTCGGCCACTAGGGTCGCTTATCTTACTCACACAGTCAGCTACCTCATTGCGCCTCTTTTTTTCTTTGCGTCATGTGCTGTTTGGGGAGGGTTTTTTGGAAGGGCCATCCTGCGTGATACTGCAGTGCCACTCCTAGATAGGCCCGGTGTTTGTGTCGGCCATTAGGGTCGCTTATCTTACTCACACAGTCAGCTACCTCATTGCGCCTCTTTTTTTCTTTGCGTCATGTGCTGTTTGGGGAGGGTTTTTTGGAAGGGACATCCTGCGTGACACTGCAGTGCCACTCCTAGATGGGCCCGGTGTTTGTGTCGGCCACTAGGGTCGCTTATCTTACTCACACAGTCAGCTACCTCATTGCGCCTCTTTTTTTCTTTGCGTCATGTGCTGTTTGGGGAGGGTTTTTTGGAAGGGACATCCTGCGTGACACTGCAGTGCCACTCCTAGATGGGCCCGGTGTTTGTGTCGGCCACTAGGGTCACTTATCTTACTCACAGAGTCAGCTACCTCATTGCGCCTCTTTTTTTCTTTGCGTCATGTGCTGTTTGGGGAGGGTTTTTTGGAAGGGACATCCTGCGTGACACTGCAGTGCCACTCCTAGATGGGCCCGGTGTTTGTGTCGGCCACTAGGGTCGCTTATCTTACACAGTCAGCTACCTCATTGCGCCTCTTTTTTTCTTTGCGTCATGTGCTGTTTGGGGAGGGTTTTTTGGAAGGGACATCCTGCGTGACACTGCAGTGCCACTCCTAGATGGGCCCGGTGTTTGTGTCGGCCACTATGGTCGCTTATCTTACTCACACAGCTACCTCATTGCGCCTCTTTTTTTCTTTGCGTCATGTGCTGTTTGGGGAGGGTTTTTTGGAAGGGACATCCTGCGTGACACTGCAGTGCCACTCCTAGATGGGCCCGGTGTTTGTGTCGGCCACTAGGGTCGCTTATCTTACTCACACAGTCAGCTACCTCATTGCGCCTCTTTTTTTCTTTGCGTCATGTGCTGTTTGGGGAGGGTTTTTTGGAAGGGACATCCTGCGTGACACTGCAGTGCCACTCCTAGATGGGCCCGGTGTTTGTGTCGGCCACTAGGGTCGCTTATCTTACTCACACAGTCAGCTACCTCATTGCGCCTCTTTTTTTCTTTGCGTCATGTGCTGTTTGGGGAGGGTTTTTTGGAAGGGCCATCCTGCGTGACACTGCAGTGCCACTCCTAGATGGGCCCGGTGTTTGTGTCGGCCACTAGGGTCGCTTATCTTACTCACACAGTCAGCTACCTCATTGCGCCTCTTTTTTTCTTTGCGTCATGTGCTGTTTGGGGAGGGTTTTTTGGAAGGGACATCCTGCGTGACACTGCAGTGCCACTCCTAGATGGGCCCGGTGTTTGTGTCGGCCACTAGGGTCGCTTATCTTACTCACACAGTCAGCTACCTCATTGCGCCTCTTTTTTTCTTTGCGTCATGTGCTGTTTGGGGAGGGTTTTTTGGAAGGGACATCCTGCGTGACACTGCAGTGCCACTCCTAGATGGGCCCGGTGTTTGTGTCGGCCACTAGGGTCGCTCATCTTACTCACACAGTCAGCTACCTCATTGCGCCTCTTTTTTTCTTTGCGTCATGTGCTGTTTGGGGAGGGTTTTTTGGAAGGGACATCCTGCGTGACACTGCAGTGCCACTCCTAGATGGGCCCGGTGTTTGTGTCGGCCACTAGGGTCGCTTATCTTACTCACACAGTCAGCTACCTCATTGCGCCTCTTTTTTTCTTTGCGTCATGTGCTGTTTGGGGAGGGTTTTTTGGAAGGGACATCCTGCGTGACACTGCAGTGCCACTCCTAGATGGGCCCGGTGTTTGTGTCGGCCACTAGGGTCGCTTATCTTACTCACACAGTCAGCTACCTCATTGCGCCTCTTTTTTTCTTTGCGTCATGTGCTGTTTGGGGAGGGTTTTTTGGAAGGGCCATCCTGCGTGACACTGCAGTGCCACTCCTAGATGGGCCCAGTGTTTGTGTCGGCCATTAGGGTCGCTTATCTTACTCACACAGTCAGCTACCTCATTGCGCCTCTTTTTTTCTTTGCGTCATGTGCTGTTTGGGGAGGGTTTTTTGGAAGGGACATCCTGCGTGACACTGCAGTGCCACTCCTAGATGGGCCCGGTGTTTGTGTCGGCCACTAGGGTCGCTTATCTTACTCACACAGTCAGCTACCTCATTGCGCCTCTTTTTTTCTTTGCGTCATGTGCTGTTTGGGGAGGGTTTTTTGGAAGGGACATCCTGCGTGACACTGCAGTGCCACTCCTAGATGGGCCCGGTGTTTGTGTCGGCCACTAGGGTCGCTTATCTTACTCACACAGTCAGCTACCTCATTGCGCCTCTTTTTTTCTTTGCGTCATGTGCTGTTTGGGGAGGGTTTTTTGGAAGGGACATCCTGCGTGACACTGCAGTGCCACTCCTAGATGGGCCCGGTGTTTGTGTCGGCCACTAGGGTCGCTTATCTTACTCACACAGTCAGCTACCTCATTGCGCCTCTTTTTTTCTTTGCGTCATGTGCTGTTTGGGGAGGGTTTTTTGGAAGGGACATCCTGCGTGACACTGCAGTGCCACTCCTAGATGGGCCCGGTGTTTGTGTCGGCCACTAGGGTCGCTTATCTTACTCACACAGTCAGCTACCTCATTGCGCCTCTTTTTTTCTTTGCGTCATGTGCTGTTTGGGGAGGGTTTTTTGGAAGGGACATCCTGCGTGACACTGCAGTGCCACTCCTAGATGGGCCCGGTGTTTGTGTCGGCCACTAGGGTCACTTATCTTACTCACACAGTCAGCTACCTCATTGCGCCTCTTTTTTTCTTTGCGTCATGTGCTGTTTGGGGAGGGTTTTTTGGAAGGGACATCCTGCGTGACACTGCAGTGCCACTCCTAGATGGGCCCGGTGTTTGTGTCGGCCACTAGGGTCGCTTATCTTACACAGTCAGCTACCTCATTGCGCCTCTTTTTTTCTTTGCGTCATGTGCTGTTTGGGGAGGGTTTTTTGGAAGGGACATCCTGCGTGACACTGCAGTGCCACTCCTAGATGGGCCCGGTGTTTGTGTCGGCCACTAGGGTCGCTTATCTTACTCACACAGCTACCTCATTGCGCCTCTTTTTTTCTTTGCGTCATGTGCTGTTTGGGGAGGGTTTTTTGGAAGGGACTTCCTGCGTGACACTGCAGTGCCACTCCTAGATGGGCCCGGTGTTTGTGTCGGCCACTAGGGTCGCTTATCTTACTCACACAGCGACCTCGGTGCAAATTTTAGGACTAAAAATAATATTGTGAGGTGTGAGGTATTCAGAATAGACTGAAAATGAGTGGAAATTATGTTTTTTGAGGTTAATAATACTTTGGGATCAAAATGACCCCCAAATTCTATGATTTAAGCTGTTTTTTAGGGTTTTTTGAAAAAAACACCCGAATCCAAAACACACCCGAATCCGACAAAAAAAATTCGGTGAGGTTTTGCCAAAACGCGGTCGAACCCAAAACACGGCCGCGGAACCGAACCCAAAACCAAAACACAAAACCCGAAAAATTTCCGGCGCTCATCTCTAATATTAACACCTTGGCTGGCAAAATAATCACAATATATAGTCCCAGAGGCTATATATGTGAAAAATACCCCTGCCAGAATCCATAAAAAAGCGGGAGAAAGTCTGCCGAAAAAGGGGCGGGGCTATCTCCCTCAGCACACTGGCGCCATTTTCTCTTCACAGTGCAGCTGGAAGACAGCTCCCCAGGCTCTCCCCTGTAGTTTTCAAGCACAAAGGATTAAAAAGAGAGGGGGGGGGGGGCACTAAATTTAGGCGCAAATCTGTGTGTTATAGCAGCTATAAGGGAAAAATCACTGTGGGAAGTGTGAATCCCTGCATTATATAGCGCTCTGGTGTGTGCTGGCATACTCTCTCTCTGTCTCCCCAAAGGACTTTGTGGGTCCTGTCCTCAGTCAGAGCATTCCCTGTGTGTGTGCGGTGTGTCGGTACGGCTGTGTCGACATGGTTGATGAGGAGACTTATGTGGAGGCGTAGCAGATGCTGATAAATGTGATGTCGCCCCCTGTGGGGCCGACACCAGAGTGGATGGATAGGTGGAAGGTATTAACCGACAGTGTCAACTCCTTACATAAAAGGCTGGATGACGTAACAGCTGTTGGACAGCCGGCTTCTCAGCCCGCGCCTGCCCAGGCGTCTCAAAAGCCATCAGGGGCTCAAAAACACCCGCTACCTCAGATGGCAGACACAGATGTCGACACGGAGTCTGATTCCAGTGTCGACGAGGTTGAGACATATACACAATCCACTAGGAACATCCGTTGCATGATCTCGGCAATGAAAAATGTGTTACACATTTTTGACATTAACCCAGGTACCACAAAAAAAATAAGAATTTACTTACCGATAATTCTATTTCTCGTAGTCCGTAGTGGATGCTGGGAACTCCGTAAGGACCATGGGGAATAGCGGCTCCGCAGGAGACTGGGCACATCTAAAGAAAGCTTTAGGACTATCTGGTGTGCACTGGCTCCTCCCCCAATCCCTCCTCCAAGCCTCAGTTAGGATACTGTGCCCGGACGAGCGTACACAATAAGGAAGGATTTTGAATCCCAGGTAAGGACTCATACCAGCCACACCAATCACACCGTACAACTTGTGATATGAAACCCAGTTAACAGCATGATAACAGAGGAGCCTCTGAATAGATGGCTCACAACAAGAACCTGATTAGTTAACAATAACTATGTACAAGTATTGCAGACAATCCGCACTTGGGATGGGCGCCCAGCATCCACTACGGACTACGAGAAATAGAATTATCGGTAAGTAAATTCTTATTTTCTCTGACGTCCTAGTGGATGCTGGGAACTCCGTAAGGACCATGGGGATTATACCAAAGCTCCCAAACGGGCGTTAGAGTGCGGATGACTCTGCAGCACCGAATGAGAGAACTCCAGGTCCTCCTCAGCCAGGGTATCAAATTCATAGAATTTTGCAAACGTGTTTGCCCCTGACCAAGTAGCTGCTCGGCAAAGTTGTAAAGCCGAGACCCCTCGGGCAGCCGCCCAAGATGAGCCCACCGTCCTTGTGGAATGGGCTTTTATTGATTTAGGCTGCGGTAATCCTACCGCAGAATGCGCCAGCTGAATAGTGCTACAAATCCAGCGCGCAATAGACTGCTTAGAAGCAGGAGCACCCAGCTTGTTGGGTGCCATCTGGATAAACAGCGAGTCAGTTTTCCTGACTCCAGCCATCCTGGAAAAATAAAATTTTCAGGGCCCTGACTACGTCCAGCAACTTGGAATCCTCCAAGTCCCCAGTAGCCGCAGGCACCACAATAGGTTGGTTCAAGTGAAAACCTGAGACCACCTTCGGGAGAAACTGAGGACGAGTCCTCAACTCTGCCCTATCCATATAGAAAATCAGATAAGGCCTTTTACATGACAAAGCCGCCAATTCTGACACACGCCTGGCCAAGGCCAAGGCCAACAGCATGACCACTTTCCACGCGAGATACTTTAGCTCCATGGTTTTAAGTTGCTCAACCAATGCGACTTTAGGAAATCCAACACCACGTTGAGATCCAAAAAGTGCCACAGGAGGCACAAAAGGAGGCTGAATATGTAGTACTCCTTTAACCAAAGTCTGAACTTCAGGCAGTGAAGCCAGTTCTTTCTGGAAGAAAATCGACAGAGCCGAAATCTGGACCTTGATGGACCCCAATTTGAGGCCCAAACGTCACCCCTGCTTGCAGGAAGTGCAGGAATCGACATAGTTGAAATTCCTCCGTCAGAGCCTTCATGGCCTCCCACCAAGCAACAAATTTTCGCCAAACGCGGCGATAATGTCTTGCGGTGACATCCTTCCTGGCTATGATCAGGGTAGGGATGACTTCCTTCGGAATACCCTTTTCCTTTAGGATCCGGTGTTCTACCGCCATGCCGTCAAACGCAGCCGCGGTAAGTCTTGGAACAGACAGGGTCCCTGCTGCAGCAGGTCTTGTCTGAGCGGCAGAGGCCAAGGGTCCTCTGCCAGCATCTCTTGAAGTTCCGGGTACCAAGCTCTTCATGGCCAATCCGGAACCCCGAGTATGGTTTTCACTCCTCGCCTTCTTATTATTCTCAGTACCTTGGGTATGAGAGGTAGAGGAGGAGACACATAAACCGACTGGTACACCCACGGTGTCACTAGAGCATCCCCAGCGATCGCCTGAGGGTCCCTTGACCTGGCGCAATATCTTTTCAACTTCTTGTTGAGGCGGGACGCCATCATGTCCACCCGTGGTCATTCCCAACGGTTTACCCGCATTTGGAAAACTTCTGGATGAAGTCCCCATTCTCCTGGGTGTAGGTCGCCCATCGGAGAATCCTTGTGGCTTCTGCCATCGCCATCCTGCTTCTTGTGCCGACCCTGTCTGTTTACATGGGCGACCGCCGTGATGTCGTCTGATTGGATCAGTACCGGCTGGTTCTGAAGCAGGGGCATTGCTTGGCTTAGGGCATTGTAAATGGCCCTTAGCTGCAGAATATTTATGTGAAGCGAAATCTCCTTGGAAATTTCTTCCCTGTGTGACTGCACCCCAGCCCCGAAGGCTGGCATCCGTGGTCACCAGGACCCAGTCCTGTATTCCGAATCTGCGGCCCTCTAGTAGATGAGCCCTCTGCAGCCACCACAGCAGCGACACCCTGTTTCTTGCTGACAGGGTTATCCGCTGTTGTATCTGTAGATGGGACCCGGACCATTAGTCCCACAGGTCCCACTGGAACGTCCTTGCGTGGAGTCTTCCGAATGGAATTTTGCTTCGTACGAAGCTACCATTTTTCCCAGGACTCATGTGCATTGATGTACCGACACCTGTCCTGGTTTTAGGATGTCTCTGACTAGAGATGACAACTCCTCTGCTTTTTCCACTGGAAGAAACACTCTTTTCTGGTCTGCGTTCAGAAACATTCCCAGGAACAGAAGACGTGTCGTCGGGACCAGCTGTGACTTTGGAATATTGAGAATCCAGTCGTGCTGTTGTAGCACTTCCCGAGAGAGTGCTACCCCCACTACCAACTGTTCTTTGGACCTCGCCTTTATCAGGAGATCGTCCAAGTACGGGATAATAAAAACTTCCTTCTTGCGAAGGAGTATCATCACTTCGGCCATTACCTAGGTAAAGACCTTCGGTGCCGTGGACAACTCCAACGGCCGCGTCTGGAACTGATAGTGACAATCCTGTACCACATATCTGAGGTACTCCTGGTGAGGGGGGTAAATGGGGACATGCAGGTACGCATCCTTGATGTCCAGGGAGACCCTGTAATCCCCCTCGTCCAGGCTCGTAATAACCGCCCTGAGCGATTCCATCTTGAACTTGAATCTTCTGATATAAAAGTTCAAGTATTTTAATTTCAAGATGGGTCTCACCGAACCGTTGCGGTACCACAACCACTGTGGAATAGTAACCCCTTCCTTGCTGAAGGAGGGGCACCTTGACAATCACTTGTTGTGATTATAGTGTTGAATATCCACCAACACCGTCTCCCTGGCAGAGGGAGGTGCCGGTAAGGCAGATTTTAGGAAACGGCGGGGGGAAGAACGTCTCGAACTCCAGCCTGTACCCCTGAGATACTACTTGAAGGACCCAGGGATCCATGTGAGAGAGCCCACTGTCCGCTGAAATATCTGAGACGGGCCCCCACCGTACCCGGGTCCGCCTGAGCAGCCCCAGCACCATGCTGTGGACCTACCGGACGCAGGGAGGACTTCTGCTCTTGGGAACTAGCTGTGTGTTGCAGCTTTTTCCTCTACCTTTGCCTCTCGGCAGAAAGGATGAGCCTCTAGCCCTTTTGCTTTTCTGGGGCCGAAAGGACTGTACTTGATGATACAGTGCTTTCTTTTGTTGTGGGGTAGCCTGTGGCAAAAAATTAAATTTCCCAGCAGTAGCTGTGGAAACGAGGTCTGAAAAACTATCCCCAAACAGTTTTACCCCCTTATAGGGCAACTTCCATGTGCCGATTCGAGTCGGCATCGCCTGACCAATGCCAAGTCCATAACCCCCGTCTGGCGGCAATGGACCTAGCGCTTATTTTTGATGCCAGCCGGCAAATATCCCTCTGTGCAGCACGCATCTATAAGACCACGTCTTTAATATGCTCTATTTTCAGCAAAATATTGTCCCTATCCATAGTTATTTTCCGACAGGGAATCTGACCACGCAGCGGGAGCACTGCACATCCATGCCGAAGCAACGGCTGGTCGCAATATAATGCCCTAGTGTGTGACCATATCTTATAGGGTAACCTCCTGCTTTCTATCAGCAGGTTCCTTCAGGGCGGCCGTACCCGGAGACGGTAGTGCCACCTTTTCTGATAAGCGTGTAAGCGCTGTATCTACCCTATGGGGTGTTTCCCCGCGTGACCTATCCTCTGGCGGGAAAGGGTACGCTGCCAATAACCGTTGTAGAAATTATAAATTTCTTACCGGGGGAAGACCACTCTTCCTCACACACCTCATTTAATTTCTCAGATGCAGGAAAAACTACTAATAGTTTTCTCTCACCAAACACAATACCCTTTTATGTGGTACCTGGGGTATAATCATAAATGTGTAATACATTTTTCATTGCCTCAATCCTGTAACGGGTGGACCTATTTGGAGGGTACACCAGTCTCATCGATGTCGACACTGGAGTCAGTATCCGTGTCGACATATGTGTCTGTTATCTGAGGTAGCGGGCGATTTTAGAGCCCCCCATGACATTTGAGACGCTGGAACAGGCACAAGCTGAGTAGCCGGCTGTTCCGTGTCGTCGACCTTTTATGTAAGGAGTTGACACTTTCACGTAATCCTTCCATAAGTTCAACCACACCGGTGTCGACCCCGCAGGGGGTGACAACATATTTACAGGCATTCGCTCCGCCTCCACCTCATTATCCTCCACATACCTGTCGACACAGCCGTACCGACACACAGCACACACACAGGGAATGCTCTGATAGAGGACAGGACCCCACAAAGCCCTTTGGGGAGACAGAGGGAGAGTATGCCAGCACACACCAGGGCGCTATATATCACAGGGATAGCACCTATAAAAAAGTGTTTTCCCTTATAGCTGCATATATTTTGTATACTGCGCCTAAATTGTGCCCCCCCCCTCTCTTTTTAACCCTTTCTGTAGTGTATTAACTGCAGGGGAGAGCCAGGAAGCTTCCCTCCAACGGAGCTGTGAGGGAAAAATGGCGCCAGTGTGCTGAAGGAGTTTGCTCCGCCCCTTTTTCGCGGACTTTTCTCCCGCATTTTTATGGATTCTGGCAGGGGTTAATGTACATCCATATAGCCCTGGGGGTTATATGTGATGTATTTTTGCCAGCCAAGGTGTTAATATTGCTGCTCAGGGCGCCCCCCCCAGCGCCCTGCACCCATCAGTGACCGCAGTGTGAGGTGTGCATGAGGAGCAATGGCGCACAGCTGCAGTGCTGTGCGCTACCTTGATGAAGACTGATGTCTTCTGCCGCCGATTTTCCGGACCTCTTCTTGCTTCTGGCTCTGTAAGGGGGCCGGCGGCGCGGCTCTGGGACCGGACTCCGAGGCTGGGCCTGTGTTCGATCCCTCTGGAGCTAATGGTGTCCAGTAGCCTAAGAAGCCCAAGCTGGCTGCAAGCAGGCAGGTTCGCTTCTTCTCCCCTTAGTCCCTCGATGCAGTGAGCCTGTTGCCAGCAGGTCTCACTGAAAATAAAAAACCTAAAACTAACTTTTATCTAAGAAGCTCAGGAGAGCCCCCTAGATTGCACCCTGCTCGGTCGGGCACAAAAATCTAACTGAGGCTTGGAGGAGGGTCATAGGGGGAGGAGCCAGTGCACACCAGATAGTCCTAAAGCTTTCTTTAGATGTGCCCAGTCTCCTGCGGAGCCGCTATTCCCCATGGTCCTTACGGAGTTCCCAGCATCCACTAGGACGTCAGAGAAAGGGGTTTTATGTTTGGGGAGAAAAAGCTGACAGTGTTTTGTTCCCCCATCAGATGAGTGAATGAAGTGTGTGAAGAAGCGTGGGTTCCCCCGATAAGAAACTGGTAATTTCTAAAAAGTTACTGATGGCGTACCCTTTCCCGCCAGAGGATAGGTCACGTTGGGAGATATCCCCTAGGGTGGATAAGGCGCTCACACGTTTGTCAAAAAAGGTGGCACTGCCGTCTTAGAATACGGCCACTTTGAAGGAACCTGCTGATAAAAAGCAGGAGGCTATCCTGAAGTCCTTATATACACACTCAGGTACTATACTGAGACCTACAATTGCCTCAGCATGGATAGTGCTGCTGCAGCGTGGTCTATTACCCTGTCAGGACAGGGATACTATTTGCTAACCATAGAGCATATTAAAGATGTCGTCTTATATATGAGGGATGCACAGAGGGATATTTGCCGGCTGGCATCCAGAATTAATGCAATGTCCATTCTGCCAGGAGGGTATTAGGGACCCGGCAGTGGACAGGCGATGCTGACTTTAGAAGGCACATGAAGATTCTGCCTTATAAGGGTGAGGTATTGTTTGGGGATGGTCTCTGGGACCTCGTATCCATAGCAACAGCTGGGAAGGAAAAATTTACCTCAAATTTTCCTCACAGCCTAAGAAAGCACCATATTATAAGGTACAGTCCTTTCGGCTTCAGAAAAGCAAGCGGGTTAAAGGCGCTTCCTTTCTGCACAGAGACAAGGGAAGAGGGAAAAAGCTGCACCAGACAGCCAGTTCCCAGGATCAAAAATCTTCCTCCGCTTCCTCTGAGTCCACCGCATGACGCTGGGCATAGGTGTGCGCAGGGGGGGTGCCTGGTGCGCACAGGCACCCCCTAATGTCTGGCACCCCATTCTCACATGCCTGATGCAGCGATCGCCGAGCAGGCTGATTACTGTCCCCTCTGTGCTGCACCTTGTCAGGACTGCATTACTGACCGTACGCCTGGGTTAATCAAGGGTGCCACTGACACCGTCTTTCAAATTCCCAGCTCCACCTCCATGTACAAAAACAGTGTGATGTGACGTGATTACGTCATGCTGCTCGCACGACCACCCGTCACACCCGCCACATGCCCACCTCTCTCCTTCTATGCTATGCCAATGCCAGCCACTGATGAGGATCAGTATGCAGCCAGCGTTCCTCTTAGGAAGACAAATTCAATATTGGCAGACGGCCGTCAGCAGCATTGACATGTCACTCGTTTTTCCAGCAGCAGCAGCAGTACTAGTCTGCGACAGTCAGTGTCAGCATAGTTACTGACTTGTAAGTAAGCTGCTGCAGCTTGCAGGGGAAAGAGAGGGGGAGCCAGACCAGGCTGAGGAGGAGCAGTGTAATTGCAGTGAGTGCCATCAGGGGTGTTTGGTGCACACCACAACATCTGACAATGTATCTGCTTTATTAGGATTGGTACAAAGGTGGATATTTTATATGCGTTGACCATCAAAAGGTGGTGCTAGACACACCCCTCCGACGGTGCACCCCCTAATAAAATGTGCTGCGCACGCCAGTGACGCTGGGGCTCAACAGGTGGAGCCAGGTGCGGTGGGGGTGCGTCTCGGGAACTTCAGCGACCAGTGGGCTCGCTCACAGGTGGATCCCTGGGTTCTGCAAGTAGTATCACAGGGATACAAGCTGGAGTTTCGTGGCGACTCCCCCTCGCCGTTACCTCAAATCAGCCTTGCCTGCTGCCCTCGTGGAGAGGTAGTACTGGCGGCAATTCACAAGCTGTACTTCCAGCAGGTGATAATCACGGTACCCCTCCTTCAACAAGGCCGGGGTTACTATTCCACAATGTTTGTGGTACCGAAACCTGACGGTTCGGTGAGACCCATTCTAAAATTGAAATCCTTGAACACTTATACACGAAGGTTCAAGTTCAAAATGGAATCGCTCAGGGCGGTTATTGCAAGCCTGGACGAAGGGGATTACATGGTATCACTGGACATCAAGGATGCTTATCTGCATGTCCCCATTTACCCTCCTCACCAGGAGTACCTCAAAATTGTGGTACAGGACTGTCATTACCAATTCCAGACGTTGCCGTTGGTCTGTCCCCGGCACCGAGGGTATTTACCAAGGTAATGGCCGAAATGATGTTACTCCTTCAAAAAAAGAGAGTTATAATTATCCCGTACTTGGACGATCTCCTTATAAAGGCGAGGTTCAGGGAGCAGTTGTTCCTCGGAGTAGCACTATCTCGGGAAGTGCTAAAACAGCACGGCTGGATTCTGAATAGTCCAAGTCGCAGCTGGTTCCTACGACGCGTCTACTGTTCCTGGGTATGGTTCTGGACACAGAACAGAAAAAAGGGTTTCTCCCAGAGGCGAAGGCCAAGGAGTTGTCATCTCTAGTCAGAGCCTCCTAATACAAATACAGGTGTCGGTGCATCAATGCACGCGAGTCCTGGGAAAGATGGTAACTTCTTACAAAGAAATTCCATTCGGTAGGTTCCATGCAAGGATCTTCCAGTGGGATCTGTTGGACAAGTGGTCCGGGTCGCATCTTCAGATGCATCGGCTGATAACCCTGTCTCCAAGGGCCAGGGTGTCGCTGTTGTGGTGGCTGCAGAGTGCTCATCTTCTAGAGGGCCACAGATTCGGCATACAGGACTGGGTCCTGGTGACCACAGATGCCAGCCTTCGAGGCTGGGGGGGCAGTCACACAGGGAAGAAACTTCCAAGGACTATGGTCAAGTCAGGAGACTTCCCTACACATAAATATTCTGGGACTAAGGGCCATTCACAATGCCCTAAGTCAGGCTAGACCCCTGCTTCAACACCAGCCGGTGCTGATCCAGTCAGACAACATCACGGCGGTCGCCCATGTAAACCAGCAGGACGGCACAAGAAGCAGGATGGTGATGGCAGAAGCCACAAGGATTTTCCGATGGGCGGAAAATCATGTATTAGCACTGTCAGCAGTGTTCATTCCCGGAGTGGACAACTGGGAAGTAGACTTTCTCAGCAGGCACGACCTCCACCCGGGAGAGTGGGGACTTCATCCAGAAGTTTTCAAAATGATTGTACACCATTGGGAAAGGCCACAGGTGGACATGATGGCATCCCGCCTCAACAAAAAGCTAAAAAGATATTGCGCCAGGTCAAGGGACCCTCAGGCGATAGCTGTAGACGCTCTGGTAACACCGTGGGTGTACCAGTCGGTGTATGTGTTCCTTCCTTTGCCTCTCATACCCAAGGTATTGAGAATACTAAGAAGGAGAGGAGTAAGAATTATACTCGTGGTTCCGGATTGGCCAAGAAGAGCTTGGTACCCGGAACTTCAAGAAATGATCTCAGAGGACCCATGGCCTCTGCCGCTCAGACAGGACCTGCTGCAGCAGGGGCCCTGCCTGTTCTAAGACTTACCACGGCTGTGTTGGACGGCATGGCGGT
This sequence comes from Pseudophryne corroboree, assembly GCF_028390025.1. Lineage (NCBI taxonomy): Eukaryota > Metazoa > Chordata > Amphibia > Anura > Myobatrachidae > Pseudophryne > Pseudophryne corroboree. The sequence goes on from NC_086447.1 coordinate 670,668,472, forward strand.
TGAACACCGGATCCTAAAGGAAAAGGCATTCCGGAGGAAGTCATTCCTACGCTGATTAAGGCTAGGAAAGATGTGATCGCAAAATATTATCACCGCATATGGCAAAAATATGTTGCTTGGTGTGAGGCCAGGAAGGCCCCAACGGAGGAAATTCAACTGGGTCGATTTCTGCACTTCCTACAGTCAGGAGTGACTACGGGCCTAAAATTGGGTTACGTTAAGGTCCAGATTTCGGCTCTGTACATTTTCTTCCAAAAAGAACTGGCTTCACTGCCTGAAGTTCAGACTTTGGTTAAGGGAGTGCTGCATATTCAGCCCCCGTTTGTGCCTCTAGTGGCACCGTGGGATCTCAACGTGGTGTTGGATTTCCTGAAGTCGCATTGGGTTGAGCCACTTAAATCCGTAGAGCTAAAATACCTCACGTGGAAAGTGGTCATGCTGTTTGCCTTGGCGTCGGCCAGGCGTGTATCAGAATTGGCGGTTTTGTCATGCAAAAGCCCTTATCTGATTTTCATATGGATAGGGCGGAATTGAGGACTCGTTCCCAATTCCTTCCTAAGGTGGTATCAGCTTTTCATGTGAACCAACCTATTGTGGTGCCTGCGGCTACGTGGGACTTGGAGGACTCCAAGTTACTGGACGTAGTCAGGGCCCGGAAAATATATGTTTCCAGGACGGCTGGAGTCAGGAAAACTGACTCGCTTTTTATCCTGTATGCACCCAACAAGCTGGGTGCTCCTGCTTCTAAGCAGACTATTGCTCGCTGGATCTGTAGCACGATTCAACTTGCACATTCTGCGGCTGGACTGCCGCACCCTAAATCTGTAAAAGCCCATTCCACGAGGAAAGTGGGCTCTTCTTGGGCGGCTGCCCGAGGGGTCTCGGCTTTACAACTTTGCCGAGCTGTTACTTGGTCGGGTTCAAACATTTTTGCAAAAGTATACAAGTTTGATACCCTGGCTGAGGAGGACCTTGAGTTTGCTCATTCGGTGCTGCAGAGTCATCCGCACTCTCCCGCCCGTTTGGGAGCTTTGGTATAATCCCCATGGTCCTTACGGAGTTCCCAGCATCCACTAGGACGTCAGAGAAAATAAGATTTTACTCACCGGTAAATCTATTTCTCGTAGTCCGTAGTGGATGCTGGGCGCCCGTCCCAAGTGCGGATTGCCTGCAATACTTGTATATAGTTATTGCCTAACTAAAGGGTTATTGTTATGAGCCATCTGTTAGTGAGGCTCAGATATATTTCATACTGTTAACTGGGTATAATATCACGAGTTATACGGTGTGATTGGTGTGGCTGGTATGAGTCTTACCCGGGATTCCAAATCCTTTCCTTATTGTGTCAGCTCTTCCGGGCACAGTATCCTAACTGAGGTCTGGAGGAGGGTCATAGAGGGAGGAGCCAGTGCACACCAGGTAGTCCTAAAGCTTTCTTTAGTTGTGCCCAGTCTCCTGCGGAGCCGCTATTCCCCATGGTCCTTACGAAGTTCCCAGCATCCACTACGGACTACGAGAAATAGATTTACCGGTGAGTAAAATCTTATTATTTGACAAGCATGATGCTGTAAAAACAACATACAATGTTGGGCAAAGCTAGAGAAATGCCATTGGCAGGGTGCAGTCTGGATGACAGAGACGTAACCGGACCTTTGGGGGGGCGGGCCACATCGGTTGAATGATGTCACGCGCAGCCGCTGTGCGATGCTTTTGTAACTGTGTGTGTGTGTGTGGGGGGGGGTACGGCCTGACATGCGGGGCAGACTACCCCTGTGCTGGGCATCCCCCTGCATGCCAGAGAAACTGATCGTAGATGTGCTAAATTTATTTTCACTGTGCAAGTGTGTGAACGCATGTGTAGCAGAGCTACACAAACTGATTTTTTGCAGTCTCTGCGCAGCCCAGGACTTATTCAGCCGCTGCGATCACATCAGCCTATTCGGGACCGGATTTGACATCAGACATCCGCCCTTCAAATGCTTGATCCCGTATGTGTTTTCCAGACGCTCCCTGAAAACGGTCAGTTGCCATCCACAAATGCCCTCTTCCTGTCAATCTCCTTGCGAACGCCCGTGCGCATGGATCCTTCGCACAAATTTATCACTGACCGGCGATCCACTTTGCAGCTGTCTATCGCGCCTGCGCATTGCAGTATATATGCATGAAAAGTTCGGAGCTGATCGCCGGCACAGCAGAGATCGGATCTGAATTACCCCCTATTGGTGCTTTGCGCTATGTGCAGCAACTCCGTCCACATCTGAATAAGGCCCCTGGGGAGAATATATAAGGCGCACACCATGCTGGAGGACAAGGCTCAGACAGTACAGTGAGTGGTCAGTGCCATGAATTCAACCCATGAAAAGAGATAGAGATGGGAGATGTAGTGGGAAAAATAAGGAGAGGATTATGGAAAAATAGGGGGAGGCAGGATGAATAAGGAGAGATGGCAGAATAGGGTGAGAGAGATGGAAAGGCGGGGTAAGACATTAAAAAACCCTGCACGTTTGTAGCGTACCAGTGAATGATGGGTCCACTATGGCCTAAATGATACTAAACTGGCAACCGTTCCCTTTTTCAGGGTGAATATTGAAGTTGATCACTTATGCCCCCTACAGAGTCGGCGATCTGCCGCCGAGCTGCTCGACGGCGGATATGGCCGACGGGAGACCCGGCGGCAGGGGAGGTGACGAGGGAGTGAAGTTTCTTCACTCCCCCGTCACCCCACGCCATAGCAATGCATGCTAAAATGGACGAGATTGTCCATATTGGCCTGCATGCATAAGCGACAGGGCACCAACGATGAACGAGAGTGGGGCCGCACATCGTTCATCATTGGTACCTACACACTGCACGATATGAACGAGTTCTCGTTCATTAATGAACGAGAATGTTCATATTGTGCCATGTTATCTACCAGTGTGTAGGGCCCTTTAGTCTTACTAAATGTTGCATTCTTAAATAAATATTCAAGAATGTAACCAATCACTACCATTTATAATCCATAATTATGAAGTAACATCACTGTCAACAAAAATTGTATATTGACTATAACCATAGTATAATGCCACCCATACATTAAACAATTGTGAATACAAATTTGGTTGGTTTAAGTAATCATCCAAATCTAATCAAGATGTACTGTAGAAAATGTTGATTAAGTTTAGTAATTACGTGATAACCCCCTAAGTATTGAAGGTGTATGGACAAGTTGCAGATATATTGTGGTACTCTGACTATACAAACTGATTTGCCTGTACATGACAATAATAATAATAATAATAATAATAATAATATTAGAGTGCAGACACCAGCGAAAACAACAGTAGTAGCAAAAATCCAACTTCTGTTTACGACAGGCGTCAGTAAGAAGACTGCTGTGCCAAGCAAAACACTGCGTCCGTCACTGAAAGAATTGTTCAACATTTCAGGACTGTCTGCCATTGCCAACTGCTCCTTACATTATTTTGTCAATAGCACTCTTGGATTTTAGTGTCTGATTTTACTACCATGTAAGACAGCTCATAAAATAAGCATGTGAAAAGCTCTTTTATTCTGTCTGGGTTTTAAGTATTTTTCTTCAACGTGCTGTGTAAATAAACTGGCATCTCCAGTATTAGGACAGTGTACAGATTTTCCATCTCCCTTTTCAACAGTAAGGATAGTTTTATAGTGTGTCTACAGTATATTGGATCTTCCCAGAATAAATCACCGGGACAAAAAGTAGAACACATAGTGTCTTATGTAGCCTTAAAAACTGAATCTAAAATACACTGCCCCCAAAATATGTGAAAACACTAACAATACATTTTGTCATCGCTATTCATTTTTTTCTAAAGATAGGGGTCCAGGAAGAAAATAGGGGTAGACGGTGACAAGGGTGAACAAGTGGAATATGCAAGGAGAGCGGACACGTGATCCTGGAGTATCAATAATAAATGAATCATCAAAACCATCGCAACAAACATATGGAATTCCAAATCGGTACTCTGTGTGCACCTGAAAATGGGAGTGGCATCACTCTGAGGGTGTGTCCCAGAGATGCTGGGCTGCCCCCAGACTTCCCCTGTGCATGGAATCTTTTCACCCATTAGTGGTATGAGAGTGCTCCCCCAGTCCTCCCCTCCCACACGGGACACTTCTGCCCACTAGTGGGACAGCAGATCAGTCCCCAAAAAGCAGGAATGTCACACACAAAGTGGGACAGTTGGGGTATATGCAACAAGTGAGGCAGATTCAGAAGATCCAGTGTTTTCCCAATTAAGGAGCAGAAACTAAGTCGCAGGCAGGTCTATTCTGTGGACCTATCAAGTGTTTTAGCACTGTGCTTGCCATGTAGAGGAGCATATGCATGTATAGGAGATCTAGAGTTGTACTCATCTCAGTCGCCCCTCTACTTGTAGCTGAAGAGGTATAAATGAGTGGTAATAGGTCATTCACATGTAGGCTAAGATCAGTGAGAAATGTGTAGACGGAACTGCGGGCTATGGTGAGCAGTGGTGGATCCTGAGAGGTCAGCTCTGAAGACTCCTCCCCCCTGGATCCGCCTCTGATGCAGAGATGTGCATACAGAACCATATGAAAGGATAGGATTAGTGCAAGGTGGCACTGCTATGATAATGATAATGCTATGGCTATGGAGGCGGTGAGGTCACATAGATGTATAAACTCTGCATATGGACGAATATCTGCATTTTTGGCAGTGCGTGCAATCACAGTGTAATTACGGCCAACTTGAGTGTAACTGAATTGGCCCCAAAGTGAGAGAAGGTTCTATAAAACTAAAGGGATTATATTGCCATCATGGATTAGTTTTAAATGTCACCCTAATGTGAGGTCATACTCTTAATACACAAGCTCTACAGTAAATAAATCTGTTAGAATAAATGCAAATAATTGCAACGCTGTTACTCTGATGGGGTATACACATGGAGCGATAAGTGCTTAATTTCTAAAGTGATCTAGACAGATTGCTTAGTAAGTAGGCTAATATTGCTCCGTGTGTATACCCCTTTATTCATTGAGAGCTAACATGCATTCTCGCAATGCACTTTACATAACAGAAAGACAAGCAACATTTATTTACATTTATAGTAGCTCTGGAAATGTATAAGGCATTTGTTTTCTGCACACATTCTGAGTTGGACGCGGCACCCATATGACCGTACATAGGGAGTTGCAGCAAACTGAGCAGGTGCAGACAAGATTTTTGTCATTTTTGCCTAACTCCTGGGCAACTCTGAGTTATATCGATCTCTGCATGAAATTGGCATTTCTAGGTAGCAACTCATGTCATGGGAGTGCTGTGGGCATATTGCTAAATTTCCGTGTTTTTCTTAGTCACACATATGGCGAAAGAAAAGTATTTATTTTTGGTGTCTATCACCGAGCATAGAACAGGTGTAAGTGCCAGTACTGATGATGCTTGCAGCTGTGGCTAAAAGAGAGTTGGCAGGTGCAACTTAATGCTTGAAGCCTTATACTAATACAAATCCTCGCATTAGCCCTATGGATACTTGTATTAGTATAAGGCAGTAAATCTGTCTTCTAGCCACTTTGTATCTGACTCAGAATCATGCGCATGGCTGGTAGACTTTTGTAACTCAAACTTCCCTTCCCATAGCCCAACCAGTGGCCACTACTTGCAGTATAAAGGGCAGAAATGGAGCTGCTGCTCTTGCCCAGTGGAAGCAGATTTTCCTACCAGGTTTGGTGTGTGTGTGTGTGTGTGTGTGTCTGTGTGTGTGTGTGTGTGTGTGTGTGTGTGTGTATAACATCTTGTCAGGGTTAGATTATCAATGCCCCCCCCCCCTCCCTCTATGAAAATAGGCCCACATGATCCACTGCAGTGCAGGCAGTGTTGACAGGAACATTTTTTTGCAAAGATGCAATATCCACACCATACTACCATTCACCGCCCCTCCTTCCAGAGCTTCCTGGATCCCGGAATGAAAAACTAGGTAAGTAGGAAGCAACGCAATTACCTAAAGCTATAGTTACATGAACCATGCTTGTTCTTGGAGATACTTAAGAGCCGGCCCATGGGGCAAACAAATCGCATTATGAATGGCTTACTGTCCAGGGAGTTTAGGAGAACTCCCCATATTTCAGTAGTCTCCTGTACATTCCATTGGTAAGCAAGTATGCACACTGACCTAACCAATATCTTAGCTAATGCAATCACATAAGTCCAAGCACCCCATAACCCACAAACCCTTCCTTTTTTAAATCAGACAACTGGCATGAGTAACTGTCTAACCTACCCTCAAGCCCGTTGCTGGTTCCATTGTCCTAAATAACTGCTCAGAAGCTTTTGCCAGGGCTGTACAGTAATGGCAGTGGGATTCAATTTGAGGTTTAGATGACCTGGTGGCAAAGCTTTGGCATGAGCTACGGTTCGGACTGCAGTCTAGCACAACATAGGACTGAGCTTTTAACAGCATGAGATGGTGCTTCTAACAACCTGAGGGTGGAGCTTCAGATGATCACAGGGAAGGTGGGGCTTAAGTTTGGCTAGCAGAGGGTAAAGAGTGAATGGGTGATGCTTCAGGCAGCCAGGAAGTGCTGGGCTTCAGAATGCTTTTGATAATGACCAGATTTTTTTTTCATATTCCTGTCAACACTGTGTGCACTACAGTGGATCCCGTGGGCCTATTTTTATGGGAGTGGTGGTGGTGGTGGTGGTGATGGGGGGGGTCGGATGGAACTGCATTGTTAATCTGGCCCTGTATAAACACCCTAGCTTCTGTCCTACTACAGTATGTTGACATTTATGAAGCAAAGGGGAACCTGTAATCTCCTTTCTCTAGAAGATACACAGTAAAAAAGAAAGCAAGAGCTGAACTATACTTCAACCTGGGTGTTTGATATGTAGAAAACCACAGAAAAAAAGACACAATGTTTCAGGGATGACATATTGTTCTTCATCAGGCATTCATGTATTCATGACGCAAATTATTACATCAACTTTGTACTTCAGATTAAGCAGCCTGTTCAGTGTTGATTTGTACAGTCTTTGGGTGAAGGGACATTAAGACTAACATCAGAGGACACGATGCACAAACATATGTTGACAGAAGATTTTCCAAGAGCTCACAAACACATTCCTCCAACAGAACATGTGCAGAACCTTCATGAACAATTATTTTGCTGAGCATAAATGATCTCTATGCAAAATACTTACATCATGAGTACCGAGTTTAGTATTCCACACTCATTTCCAGTAGGAATACTCAGGACTTTCCTGCTCTCCCCATGTTTCCAAGGGATGCTTATTTATCAACACTTATTTGCATAGTACACACATTATGCAGCCCTTTACAGAGAATGTTTAGTTATTCACATCAGTCCCTGCCCAGTGGAGCTTACAATCTATATTCCATACGTACCACATGGACACACAGAAACACTAGGGTTAATTTTTGTCACAAGCCAATTAACCTACAGAACCAGTATGGTTTTGGATTGTAGGAGAAACCCAGGGTACCCAGAGTAAATCCATGCAAGCATGGGGAGAACATACAAACTCCATGCAGTTAGGGCTCTAGGTGGAATAAAACCCATAACCTCTGTGCTGATAGGCAGAACATATTATTACTGCTCCACCCATGCTCTTTCATGCTTACTGTAGTTGAGATATGTACTTTTCCCGTTGCAGCAATATCTCTCTGGGATCAATAGGATTTACCGATGATCAGTGGTGCAAGTCGAAAAAAAATCTTATGGGTACTGTGTGCGCGCACAAAATGGGTGGCCAATGAAAATGGGGGCATGATACACATATGACCCCAATAGTGCAATGCCAGATACACATATGCCCCCACAGTGCCAGATACATATATGCCCGCACAATGCCAGATATGCCCGCACAGTGCCAGATACAGGCATGCCACGATAGTGCCAGATATGCCCCCATGGTGCTAGATATGCCCCAATGGTGCCAGATATGCCCCCCACATTGCCAGACACACATGCCCCCACAGTGCCAAATACACATATTCCCCCACATTTTCAGATATGCCCCCATGTTGCCAGATAAACATGCCCCTACGGTGTCAGATATGCCCCCACAATGCCAGATACACATGCCCCCACAGTGCTAGATATGCCCCAACAGTGCCAGATACACATATTTCCCCATGTTGCCAGATATGCCCCCACGTTGCCATATATGCTCTTATAGTGCCAGATATGCCCCCACAGTGCCAGATATGCCCCCCACAGCGCCAGATAAACATATTACCCCACATTTCCAGATATGCCCTCATAGTGCCAGATATTCCGCCACAGTGCCAGATATGCCCTCACAGTGCCAGATATGCCCCCACAGTGCCAGATATGCCCCCACAGTCAGGGTCGGACTAGCCCACAGGGGTACAGGGTAAACCACTGGTGGGCCCTCCTGCCTGAGGGCCCACTCCTTCCTCTAGGGATCAGGTTCCAGACTGTGCACTTGTATTATACATGGTAGATATGTTGCATTATACTGCATAAGAGAATTTCAATCCTCTGTGGAGGCTGGCCATACCCCCTTTATAGGCTGGCCACACCCCTAAGTTTGGGCCCATATCACTGCATTCCCCTGGTGGGCCCTTCATGCCCCAGTCCGACACTGCCCACAGTGCCAGATTTGCCCTCAGCAGCGGAACTCACCATTGTTGCTGCTGCTGCCTGGGCCCGGCACTGTCTGCTGCTGCTGTTGGGGAAGGGAGAGGAGAGCGCAGCACGCGCCTCCATGCCCTCAGTCCGGTCTCCTCCTGCGGCAGCATCGTTGTCCAGTAGATCACTTTTCTGCCGCTGGTCCGCGAGCCAATCAGAGCTCACGGTCCGGCAGCGGCGGACCCTGATTGGCTGCCTGTCCACGAGCTCTGATTGGCTCACAAACTGGCGTTTGAGTACACGCCGCCGCTGCCACAGCCACCGGACTCACAGTCTTAACCAGACTGAAGTGAGTAGGAGAGGAGAGGTGTATGCTACGATCTCCTCTCTCCACGGTATCTGTAAGGCGGCAGCCTGGCGGTACGGCGTACCGGCTGTGAATTTGTTACCGGTACACCGTACCGCCCCGTACCGCCATACTTGCAGCACTGCCGATGATCGGGTTGCCGACCATCAGTATACAGACAACTGCATCCCGATCGGCAGTATGCGGCAGCGGGACGAGTGCAAAGAGTCCTCTTGCGGGCTTGCTGCACTCGCCACACTGCAGGCTCTGTGACTCGCTGCGCCCACCACAGGTTCTATTCCCACTCTATGGGTGTCGTGGACACCCACAGGTGGGTATAGCCCCTTTTAGCTGGGATTCCAGCTGTCGGCATTGTCAGTGGTCGGGATCCTGGTGTCATTATCCTGACCGCCGGCATCCCTACTGCCGGCAACTCAACTCATACCCTCTCTGTACAGTTTACTTGTGCACCATTCCGCTTCTAACTTGTGCACCATTCCGCTTATAACTTGTGCACCATTCCGCTTATAACTTGTGCACCATTCCGCTTATAACTTGTGCACCATTCACCTTATATATTTTTGCATGCAGAGAAAATACTAGCTGCCTTTGCATGTAATGTATAAATAATGGACAGATTTGTGTTTACACTAAAATTCTAATTAAGTTAGGACACACCCCATCCCATCTACAAATCTATCTGCACATTTTCAATCTTCACCACACCTTGTGCAACATGGTTTGCCAACGTGCAAATTGCTCCGTGTTTGCTCCCTTTTTAATTTGCTCCTAATTATGAATCAAGTGCCTTATTCAGAGATGTACACAATGCTGATATTTACAGAGTTGAGCGATTGTCGGGCAAATGCACGTGCGCCAAGGTACCTTAGCGATGAGTAATTGACTGTCAAGGACTATTTGGAGGGGGTGGGGGGTGTTATGGGACGTAGAGGCAAAAAGGCAGACATGTTGCGACCATTTGGAGAAGTGCCTACAAATGCAGATACAGAACACAGAAAACATGGCGCTAGCGTCTCAATTCCCATGGCCATTCTGTGTGACCACTGCTGCGTGTTTGTATGCAGTTGCTTGGATCTGAGAAGCCGCCAGTGAGCATCTCAACACTCTTCTAAGCGGCGGCAGCATTAGCATATTTTCACATGGCCGCTGCGTACACATTCATGGCTCTGAATGCATTAGTGTCCATTCTCTATACATTGTAAGCCTGTGAGCAGGGCCTTCCAATCTCTATGACTGTCTGTTATTAACCAGTTTTGTTTTATCACTGTTAACTTGTTTCCAATTGTAAAGCGCAGTGGAATGCTGAGCTTTATAAGAAACTGTAAATAGACAAATAAATAATTATTCTCTAAATCAGGCCCCAAGTCCATCTGAAAACAAACCTTATGCTGTTATATCTGTTGGCACAGGATTTGTAAAAATTTTTTTTCCCAAATTCTTATTTTTAGAAGGGATCAAATGTAATGTGCTGCAGTAAGTCTGCAACAGATCCTTTTTCATAGTGAAATTGTTTAACTGTAATACTTGTAAGTCACACATTGAAGATGTTATCTAGTACCAGAATTGATGCTAACAAATGTGAAACAAAATTCTGCTCTTCAAGTTATTAATTATTTATTTATTTATTTAATGTATTATTTAATAATTTGAATGCAAATAAAATTCTATTCTACACTCATGGAGTCCAGGAAACTGTGATAATACTTGAGCAGAAGTAGTTTGATTTGTGAATATGAAATTAATTATTATTACCAGTTATTTATATAGCACACACATATTCCGCAGCGCTTTACAGAGAACATTTCAGTCCCTGCCCTAGTGGAGCTTACAATCTACATTCCCTGTCTCACATACACGCAGTCACATTCACGCTAGGGTTGATTTTCTTGGGAGCCAATTAACCCACCAGTATTTTTTGGGATTGTGGGAGGAAACCGGAGTACCCAGAGGAAACCCACGCAAGTTGGGGAGAATATACAAACTCCACACATTTAGAGTAATGGTGGGAATTGAACCCATGACCTCAGTGCTGTTAGGCAGTAATGCTAACCATTACACCATCCGTACTGCCCAAAACATTAAGCCAAACTGCATGAGCATAAAGAAAACCATACACATGTCCAAATGCAGATATAGCTTCATCTAATGGCTCCCACACACAGACTCTTCTCAGATCCTTCTGCTTCTTCTAGAGATCTGAGGAAGTGACAAACAACCCGCGGGTGCGCGCTTAGCGTCGTCAGTGACATGCCCACACATGGACTGTTTTTAAATGATGTGTCGTTCTGATTGGTCGGGAACCCTCGCATCCTTTAAAAACTCTATCCGTGTGTATGACTCCCTATGTCCAGAAAGGCAGAATAGACAGGTAAGAAGTGAAATGGGGAAGCGTAGGGCTCAATTCAGTTATGAGCATGGGGGGGCCAGTTGTTGTTGCAACAGCATAGAAACACCAGCAACGTAAGTGGAACTTGCCTTCCTTGTGGACCAATCACTACCCTGATTCGAGGACTTTTGCATGCAGTCCTATGGCAACACTTATGAGCGTAACATAAATATTCATGCCTAATTGAATTGAGCACCCTTAAGACTGAGGGCCTAATTCAGACCTAATTGCTGGGCAGCGATTTTTGCTGTCCTGCGATCAGATAGTCACCGCCTACAGGGGGAGGGTATTTGACCTGTGCAAGTAGCCCAGGACTTACTCAGCCGCTGTGATCACTTCAGCCTGTCCGGGACCAGAATTGACGTCAGACACCCTCCCTGAAAACGCTTGGACACGCCTGCATTTTTCCAGACACTCCCTGAAAATGGTCAGTTGCCACCCACAGACGCCCACTACCTGTCAATCTCCTTGCGTTCACCCGTTTGATCGCTATTTTCGCACCATCCCGTCGCTATGCACCGATGCCCGGTGCAGACGTCCGACGCACCTGCGCATTGCGGTGCATATGCATGCGCAGTTCGGACCTGATCGCAGGCTGTGAGAAAACTCAGCCTAGCAATCAGGTCTGAATTACCTCCTGAGTACAATAAGGCTATAAAGTAAATATATGAAAAATTTAACAAACTGAAAACTGGGGTGTAGGAGGGGTGTGACCCCACTCTGTAAACAAGAAGATCTTGAACCCTATGCACTTACCAAAGACTTATTACAGTTATTCTACTCTCTTTAAGCTGTACTATATTAACAACAAGGAATGCCAGTTGTACAAAAACAGACAAAAGCAGACAGAGTATCCTGCTCCGGCAAGTGAGGGTATGTATAATTTGAAACCAGTCTATCCTACAGTACAAAAGCATCGCCACTGTGTGATGCTTTTGTACTTGTATGACGGGTTAGGGCCTGACATGCGGGGCGGGCTAGCCCTGTGCTGGGCGTCCCCCCGCATGTCAGTGTGACTGATTGTAGATGTGCTAAATTTAGCACATCTACGATCAGGTCTGAATCACCCCCTATATATGTTAAACATCATGATGGACAGAAGGCCATCTGAAGTGAATCGATCCATTTTTGGTGCACTCTTTTAATATTAATTAAATATTAATATTCAAAATGGATATATATAATAAAATTAAAACTTAACTTTAATTGGTTTATTCCTCTAAAAAGAGAGGAGTCTATATAGACTACTGTTAACACTAGCAAGTAGTCTCCTTTGTAAAACGAAACATGAAAAAGTATTATATAATATATACCTTTCACAAATTGCCTAAAAACACATGAATGGTCTAGTGGTGAAAATATATTAAACATCTATTATTCAGATAAATGCAGCAGCGGAAAATATTGCATTAGGAAGATATTGTCACAGGATAAAAGCGTATTCTGGCCCTATTCACATATTCAGTAATATTCTACATTGTTTGGACCAAAGTACATGTTTCTTGAAAATAAACTTATTTGGTGTAACTGTAACACCTACTCCTCATACAGATGGAGCTGCGTTCATCTGAGGTGTCTCCATCTCAGGCGTGCGCTCTTAGTCACGTCGGGAGTGCACAGAGACGCGCTCCCATTCACTAGAAAGGGGCGCGTCTCCGTCAGTGTCTCCGTCATGGACGCATGCGCGCCCCGGACGGAGACGCTCTCCTATTCTAGTGAATGGGGCACATCTCCATCACGGGCACGCGCACCCGCCCTCATCAATAGGTGCACCTGGACGGGCACAGCCAGGCACAGACGGAGCCACAACTGGCGTGGCCCCATCTGTAGGTAAATGTATGGAAAGTATTCACATAATGTTTCTATGGTGAAGTAACACAAAATTTTGTGGTCTATTTACTAAGCCTAGGATGGAGATAAAAGTGGACGGAGCTAAAGTACCAGCCAGTCAGCTCCTAACTGTCATGTTGCAGGCTGAGTTTGGAGCTGAGTGGCTGGTACTTTATATCCATCCACTTTACCTCCATCTAAGGCTTAGTAAATAGACCACTAACTCTGTGGATCACATCAAATGGCACAGGTCACTTTTCAAATGCAGTATTGATGTATACTGTATCAAACTGTAGATATGATGTAAAATCTCAGAAGGTGTTTAACATAAATTGTAGCGTTGTAACTCTTTAGGCTCTAAAATGCCCAATGCAATACTAATGAAGGTATGAGACGCAAAGGACAAATGATTAACACAACATAACGTTAGTAGTTACCAACCCAGTATAAATGGTGCAATAGTTAGCATTACTGCCTAAGAGCACTGCGGTCATGGGTTACCACCATGGCCCTAACTGTGTGGAGTTTGTATATTCTCCCTGTGCTGGCGTGGGTTTTCTCCTGAAACCTTTCCTCAGAAAAAACAAACAAACAAACAACTGGTTGGTTAATTGGCTCTCAACAAAATAATTAACCCTAGGGTAAAAGTGTGTGTGTGTGCAGTACATGTGGTAGGGAATATAGATTGTAAGCTCGACTGGGACGATGACTGTGGCAAAAATGTTTTCTTTAGAGTACTGCATGGGCTATATAAATAATTGGTAATAAATAATAATAATAATAATAATAATAATAATAAAAAAAAATAAAAACCCAGGCTTTAAATTCTAATTTTAGTTAATATTTAGGGGTTAGGTCACCTTTGTTTTGCCACTCTAGTGAATTTTGGGGGTCATTCCGACCCGTTCGCACGCAGCAGTTCTTCGCTGCAGTGCGAACGGGTCGGATCTGCACATGTGCGTCATTGCCCAGCAACGCCAGTCTCCAGGCAATGACGTGCACAGCGAAAAAAAAAGACGCAGCTCCGATCGCATGAAGATTGACAGCGAAGAGGCATTCCGGGGCAGATACTCACCGTTGGATGCCATTTTCGGGGAGTGGTCGTCCGAATGCAGGCATGTCCAGGCAAACGGAGGGCGGATGTCTGACGTTAAATCCGGGAGGAACGTCGCTGGATCTGTCGCACAGGGTAAGTAGCTCCAGCCTTACTCCTAGGTTCATGAAAACCTTTTTTGCTTAGCAGGGCTGCACAAGCGATCGCAGCCCTGCTAAGATAAAATACACTCCCCCATAGGTGGGGATTAGATATTCGCACCAGCAGCAAAAAGTTGCTGGCTGCGATCAACTTGGAATCGCCCCCTTTGTCTTCTCACATAACATACAGGCTATACATAAAATCACTGAATTCATCAGCAATTTTAATGACTTAAAAGTGACTTAGACCTCAATAGATGTTACATTGAAAATGCATCTGGGAATAAAACATTTAATTGCAAACATTCTTGGAAATAAAATGTTGCTGTCCAGAAAAACAAGGGTGGTATAGTGTATGGCGGTAATGTAAGCACTTTCTGCATTGAAGCACATGTGGGAAAATACTTTGAAGCTGATATATTTTTAAGTGGCAGTTTGTAGTAATTGCAATTGGTAATTGCCATATGGAGCCAGTAAACATGTATCACAAAGTCATCAACCCTAACTTGAATGAAATACTGTACTGTGAGGGTAATGGTTTATTTAGCACAACATGTCATTGTTTATTTTCCTCCAATTCTGCATCGTTATTTTTCACTTTAGTTTATACTGTTTCACATGAATACATTGTTATGATGGTTTGTGCACAAAATGATTTTTCTTCCAGATTGCAGATTGTCACATATTGTAACCCAAGCACATTATTTTAATGACTGGTTGTATACTGTATGCAAAATCTTTTCCAGAAATCATTTTAATCAGTTGTACTTTCTAAATGTCACAGCGGGCAGATATTTTCTGAGATATCCTAACCATGTAACCATGCATTTGCACTGCAACATATTTGCAGAAGTCTTAGTTGAGGTCAACAGGGAAATAACCTTACTTCCCCTAATGTCTGTTCTTTTGATTCTCAATCACATCTGTCTTCATGTAAAGACTTATTATATTACTTATAATCATTGGTATGTGAAGTTGGCATTTAAAATAGTTAATATAGTTCACATTGGCAGGTGGCCCAGAGAACTAAACCCAACAGGGATGCCTCGCCAAATTTTGGTGAGAAATTCCTTGGGTGGTACCCTTGATCATAGAGCAGAAGGGCTGAACTACAGTATGTGCACTGGCTTAGGGC
Organism: Pseudophryne corroboree; assembly: GCF_028390025.1. Taxonomy (NCBI): domain Eukaryota; kingdom Metazoa; phylum Chordata; class Amphibia; order Anura; family Myobatrachidae; genus Pseudophryne; species Pseudophryne corroboree. The sequence continues at coordinate 670,683,979 of NC_086447.1, forward strand.
CACAAATATACTCCTTATAGATTTATGTATCAGACAATTCAGAAGGATATTAACCACATATACATTTATTTTACTGTACCCTGTGGACTCCATTGCAGGGAGGTGCAGTGGATCATTGAGCAGGCAACTAAAATGAACGGACAATAACGGGAGGCAATCACGAGACCGCCTGTCGTAAATCCCAGCGGTTACAATTCCAACATCGGAATCCCGACAGGCGGTGAAATACTGGCTCCACAGGCTTATTTTGTCCCTCTGTGGGTGTCCACAGTACCCACAGAGGAAGAACAGAACCTGTAACGAGCACAATGAGCCACCGTGCCCGCAGCGTGGCGAGTGCAGCAAGCTCGCAAGGGGCTTTCTAGCGCTTGACCTGCTGCCGGCATACTGGTGGCCCCACTGTCATGATCATGACAGCCAGGATCCCAGCCGCAGGTAAAAGATATGTATTCCGACAATAACGCTGGGTGGATCTCATTATCCAGAACTGAGAACTACTTGCCCTGATGACATTTGGGGAACTCCAGGACCAGTCCAGATTGTTGCTGCTTTGCCTTATTGGAAACATTGAGAGTCATTCAGATCTGATTGTGCTGTGTGTTTTTGCACAGCAGGCGATCAGATCCTAACTGCGCATGCGTATACACAGCAATGGCATGCGCATCAGACAGCAGCAACAGGCATTCCTGGCCAGCGACGGGATGGTGCAAAAATGCCAATCCCACGGACGTTCGCAAGGTGATTGACAGGAAGAGACTGTTTGTGGGTGGCAATTGACCATTTACAGGGAGTGTCCAGAAAAACGCAGGCGTGTCCAAGCGTTTTGAGGGAGGGTGTCTGGCGTCAGCTTCGGCCCCGATCAGCAGGATTCAATCGCACTGGAAGAGTAAGTCCTGGGCTGCGCAGTGACTGCACTAACTGATTTTTAGCAGCTCTGCTACACATGCGATCGCACATTTGCAGGGCGAAAAAACACTCCTCCTGTAGTCGGCGACTATCTGAATACAGGACAGCTAAAAACGCAGCCCAGCGATCAGATCTAAAAGACCTCCATTGTTCATGCTGTTTTTATCATCTCATTGTAAGTGTATTGTAAATCTGTTCTTAAAACCTTTTTTTTTTTATAAAGGATAATCTGCACTATTTGCTTTCTTCTGTGTTCCCTACATGTGTTACTGACAAGTGCATATGAGAAGGAGTGACGTTCCACAGAATACTCTGTCACTATCTGCGTCACTTCCCTGGATACAGGAATAGCTGGAAATTGGATCTCATGTGAATGGAGACACAAGCCATTGCTGTTTTATCCTAAGGACCCATTATTAGTGCCCCCTTTTACACATTGCGCCAGGTACAGTTCCCTTTTACACATTGGGCTAGGTAGATTCCCCTTTTACACATTGCATCAGGTAGAGTGCCCTTTTATACATTGCGCCAGGTAGAGCTCCCTCTTACACATTGCGCCAGGTAGATCTCCCTTTTACACATTGCGTCAGGAAGAGGTCCCTTTTACACATTGCCTCAGGTAGAGCTTGCTTTTACACATTGTGCCAGGTAGAGCTCCCTTTTACACATTGTGCCAGGTAGAGTCCCCTTTTACAATGCCAGGTAGTGCCCCCTTTTACACATTGCACCAGGTAGTGCCCCCTTTTACACTGTGTGTGTGAGAGTGATACTTACATCCGGCACTGGAGCAGACGGCCTGTCCTTTTTCATGTGTTTCTCTCTGCTTATGAGACTCCGGACACAGAAGCGGACATTAGGAGTCAGGACTTGGGAGGGGCAGAGCGAGTACAGGAAGCTGCAGCGCTGCCTCTGTAACAACTGACTGACCAACAGCGCGGCCTGCGGGTGCTGCGGTGGACCGGTGTCCACAGTGCCTATGCGCTGTGGGCAAGGCATCACTAGCACACCGCTAGTTACGGCCCTGACAGTAACCACAAAAAGATTTAATAGTACCTCCCAATTCTATTCTTCAATCTAAATGATTAAGTCATGTTATAAATTTAAGCGAGGCATAGGGAGCGGATTTGGGGAGTTATTAATGGCAGGTGAAGTTATTATAAATATTATAAATTTAGAGGGAGTGAGGCATAGAGAAAGGGTTTATACTCCCCACCCAAAAAAACTCCCTCTCTATGCCCATCAGTTGTGTAAGTTTGTCCCAGTTGCCCAGAGGCAAGATACATATTGGTCCCCCCACCAATATATATATATATATATATATATATATATATGTAAATATATATATATATATATATATATATATATAGCAAGAAGGCTGGCACTCACTTCATCTACCAATGTAGACCTGGGTGCTCTCCACAGGCACTCATGTGGTATGTATAGCATTCGATGTGTTGGCGGCACTCCAAGGTCTTAGAGTACTTTGTTGAAAATTAGGCGACTGGCACCATTTTAGTGATCAACGTTTCAGTTTTAATCTATAAAACTTTCATCAGGATACAGAGAAAAAGAAGTGACTTACCTATATAATAATAAATGACCCCCCTCATGTCAAACACCTTGTGAAGACTGGTGGCTGGAACGGGAATTACGTCACACTCCTGCGGCGAATGCCCTCCAGCGTTAGTCCCGCCACCTGCGTTGCCCAGCAACAGAAAAATACAAAGACAGTGATTCCACTCCCCCATAACGCACGTTTCAGCAGGACAGATATTCAGTGCAACGTTATGTTATATGTAACTAATTTAGATAAAGTAACAAATTGTTAACTGCCTGTGTGGTAATGATAAATGTATCAAAAGGGGAACAACTTGAAAAATGTATTCTAACATATAATGTACTGGAAACAATCTTATGCTGCCGGCTATCATAACTATAAATAATCATATATACTATAACATCACTGACAAGTGTAGTGGTACTGTGGATATAACCAATACGTTCCTGTCGGGGATGCTCACCGCTGTCACATAAAGAATCAACTGACAGATCCCAAAACTGTGTGTTACTTAATTATAAAGTATCAATATCCCAATTAATGTTAAGATCTCATCTACAAATATACTGTAATCCATACTTAGGACGAATACAATGTAAAAAACCCTCAGAGCAAAAGATTATTAGTTCAATCAATATACAAAAATATCATATGATCAGTTAGAACAATCAAAACTTAAACAAATCTCCAATTAATGCAAACAATTACATAAAACAGTTCAATGATATGTACTCATTTAATCATGCTGGTGCTATATGAATCCATTTCATCTCCATTTGTAGCAGTTTTTTCCCTCTGTCACCTCCCTTGATATTGGGTGGCACATGGTCAATGATCTTATAACGTAAGTTGCTAGGCTGTGTGTGTAAGCTTTAAAATGCCTAGCAACCGGTTGCTCTTGGTTACTCCCCTCAATAGCCTCTCTGATGGACATTCTATGTGTGGCCATTCTCTCTTTGAATGCACATGTAGTTTTTCCTACATAGAAAAGTCCGCAGGGGCATCTGATGAAATAAATGATAAACTTGCTGCTGCAAGAAAGAATGTGTTTAATGGGAATCCCGATACCTCTATGGGGATGGGAAAAATAACTCCCGGTTTCCATATAACTGCACGTGGTGCAGCCAACGCATTTATAGCACCCTGGCTTCCGATTTAAAAAATGTTGTTTAGAGGCTGTTAGAATATGTGAAATGTCATTTTTGACTAATAGGTCTTTCAGGTTTTCATTTCTTGAAAAGCTGTTAAGGATTCTCTTACCCCTGCTGAATTTTAAATCTTGATCAGTAGTAATGATCGGCCAGAGTTCTTTTGCAAATCTCTTACTGATGTTACTGTTCGGTTGATATTGCTGAGGGAAAATTCCAGTAGTTGAGTTCTGGGATAAGACAAAGCCTTCTTAGATTGGAGCAATTCATTGTACTTGTAACCCCTATTCATTAGTGATGAGCGGGTTCGGTTCCTCGGAAACCGAACCCCCCCGAACTTCACCCATTTTACACGGGTCCGAGGCATACTCGGATTCTCCCGTATGACTCGGTTAACCCGAGCGTGCCCGAACGTCATCATCCCGCTGTCGGATTCTCGCGAGATTCGAATTCTATATAAGCAGCCGCGAGTCGCCGCCATTTTCACTCGTGCATTGGAAATGTTAGGGAGAGGACGTGGCTGGCGTCCTCTCCGTTTATTCATTGTTGAGTTGATGCAAATATTTGTGCTTGCTTATATCATTGTGGGGACTGGGGAGCAGCTTTATATTAATATAGGAGGAGTACAGTGCAGAGTTTTGCTGATCAGTGACCACCAGTTTTATCCGTTCTCTGCCTAAAAAAAATGCTCCTTATCTGTGCTCAGTGTGCTGCATATATCTGTGCTCACACTGCTTAATTGTGGGGACTGGGGAGCAGCTGTATTATATAGGAGGAGTACAGTGCAGAGTTTTGCTGACAGTGACCACCAGCAGTGGCGGATTTAGGGGGGGGGCACCAAGGCACGTGCCCCCCCTGTCATTTTTAGTGCAGACTGACATGCGGACGAGTGTCCGCATGTCAGTCTGCGGTCTCGTTTCGTCCCCTGCTGTTAGGAGGGACACGGAGGGCACAGTGCACGCCTCTTCTGTGTCCCTCCTGTGTCTCCGGCGGCCGCTGGTCTCATAAAGGAAGTGTCGTTCGTGAGCACTTCCTTTATTACAGTGACCCGCGGCCGCCGGAGACCCAGGAGGGACACAGGGAGGCGTGCACTGTGCCCTCCGTGTCCCTCCTAACAGCAGGGGAGCGGGGGGAGCAGCGGCGGCGGCGGAGGAAGGGGGGGACGGGGGACGCACTGGGGGGGAATATCTGGCACTGGGGGCATATTTGCAGGGAGGGGGGGGGGCGAATATCTGGCACTGGGGACATATATGGCACTGGGGGGAATATCTGGCACTGGGGGCATATCTGGCACTGGGGGGGGGGATATCTGGCACTGGGGGCATATGTGGCACTGGGGGGGGATATCTGGCACTGGGGGGAATAACTGGCAGGGAAGGGATATCTGGCACTGGGGCATTGTCTGGCACTGGGGGCATATGTGGCACTGGGGGGGGGGAATATCTGGCACTGGGGCATATGTGGCAATGGGGGCATATATAGCACTGGGGGCATATGTGGCACTGTCGGGGAATATCTGGCACTGGGGGTTTATGTGTACCTGGCACATGGGGGGGCTATATTTGGCACTGGGGGCATGTGAGTACCTGGCACCGTGGGGGAATATCTGGCACTGGGGACATATGTGGCACTGGGAGCACAGCCCTAGCAACAAGGACTACCTCCTAGCAACGAGCATGACACCCAGTGCATGAAACCCCTGGCAACGAGCATGACACCCAGTGCATGAAACCCCTGGCAACGAGCATGACACCCAGTGCATGAAACCCCTGGCAACGAGCATGACACCCTGAGCATGAAAACCTCTGGCACCGTGCATGGAACCAAGAGCATGAAACCCCTGGCAACGAGCATGACACCCAGTGCATGAAACCCCTGACAACGAGCAGGTATTTGAAAAGTAATTAGAAGCCTTACTGTAGGACTTAATGTGTAATGGGCATTACGGTGTGTGGCATAATGTATCACGGACATTGCGGTGTGTGTCATAATGTGTCGCAGGCATTACGGTGTATGGTATACTCTATCGCTGGCATTGTGATATGTGGTATAATGTCTCAGGGTCATTGCAGTGTGTGGCATAATGTATCACGGACATTGCGGTGTGTGTCATAATGTGTCAGGCATTACGGTGTGTGGTATACTATATCACGGGCATTGTGGTATGTGGTATAATGTCTCAGGGTTATTACAGTGTGGCATAATATATAACGGGCATTGCGGTGTGTGGCATAGGGTATAACGGGCATTGCGGTATGTGTCACAGGCATTACGGTGTATGGTATACTATATCACGGGCATTGTGGTATAATGTCTCAAGGTCATTGCAGTGTGTGGCATAATGTGTCCCAGACATTGTATGTGCTATAATGTATCAGGGGCAGTGCAGTGTGTAGTATAATGTATAACGGGCATTGCGATTCCTGTCATAATGTGTCACAGGCATTACGGTGTGTGGCATAATGTGTCTGGGGCATTACAGTGTGTGCATATTGTGTCATGTGCATTATTGTGTGTGGAATAATGTCTAAGGGCCATTGCAGTATGTGGAATAATGTATACTGGGCATTACTATAAGGAGGAAAAATGACAAATAATGTAAGGGGCATGAATCAGGATTATTTTTCTTTTCTGTGGTGGCCAACGTCTGGGCGTGCAGGTTGCAAAACTGGGGTATAAGGTAGTCTTTTCCTGCAATACCACGCCCATTCCAACGAAGCCACGCCCATTCCAACGAAGCCACGTCCCTTATGGTGCCCCCCCTGTAATTTTTTTCTGGATCCGCCCCTGACCACCAGTATACGTTGTCTGCCTGAAAAACACTCCATATCTGTGCTCAGTGTGCTGCATATATCTGCGCTCACACTGCTTTATTGTGGGGACTGGGGACCACCAGTATAATATTATATAGGAGGAGTACAGTGCAGAGTTTTGCTGACCAGTGACCACCAGTATACGTTGTCTGCCAGAAAAACACTCCATATCTGTGCTGCATTGTGTAGTATATAGTAGTATAGTGCATAATTTTGCTGACCACCAGTATATAATATATAGGAGTACGGTACAGAAGGCCACTGCTATACCTACCTCTGTGTCGTCAAGTATACTATCCATCCATACCTGTGGTGCATTTCAGTTTTGCACAGTTTGCTGACCACCAGTATATAATATATAGCATTACGGTACAGTAGGCCACTGCTGTACCTACCTCTGTGTCGTCAAGTATACTATCCATCCATACCTGTGGTGCATTTCAGTTTTGCACAGTTTGCTGACCACCAGTATATAATATATAGCATTACGGTACAGTAGGCCACTGCTGTACCTACCTCTGTGTCGTCAAGTATACTATCCATCTAGATTCTATACCTGTGGTGCATTTCAGTTGTGCAGTTTGCTGACACAGTGACCACCAGTATATATAGCAGTACGGTACGGAAGGCCACTGCTGTACCTACCTCTGTGTCGTCAAGTATACTATCCATCTACATTCTATACCTGTGGTGCATTTTAGTTTTGCAGTTTGCTGACAGTGACCACCAGTATATATAGCAGTACGGTACGGAAGGCTACTGCTGTACCTACCTCTGTGTCGTCAAGTATACTATCCATCTAGATTCTATACCTGTGGTGCATTTCAGTTGTGCAGTTTGCTGACACAGTGACCACCAGTATATATAGCAGTACGGTACGGAAGGCCACTGCTGTACCTACCTCTGTGTCGTCAAGTATACTATCCATCTACATTCTATACCTGTGGTGCATTTCAGTTGTGCGCAGTATATATAGTAGTAGGCCATTGCTATTGATACTGGCATATAATTCCACACATTAAAAAATGGAGAACAAAAATGTGGAGGGTAAAATAGGGAAAGATCAAGATCCACTTCCACCTCGTGCTGAAGCTGCTGCCACTAGTTATGGCCGAGACGATGAAATGCCATCAACGTCGTCTGCCAAGGCCGATGCCCAATGTCATAGTAGAGAGCATGTAAAATCCAAAAAACAAAAGTTCAGTAAAATGACCCAAAAATCAAAATGAAAAGCGTCTGAGGAGAAGGGTAAACTTGCCAATATGCCATTTACGAAACGGAGTGGCAAGGAACGGCTGAGGCCCTGGCCTATGTTCATGGATAGTGGTTCAGATTCACATGAGGATGGAAGCACTCATCCTCTCGCTAGAAAAATGAAAAGACTTAAGCTGGCAAAAGCACAGCAAAGAACTGTGCGTTCTTCTAAATCACAAATCCCCAAGGAGAGTCCAATTGTGTCGGTTGCGATGCCTGACCTTCCCACTGGACGGGAAGAGCTTGCGCCTTCCACCATTTACACACCCCCTGCAAGTGCTGGAAGGAGCACCTGCAGTCCAGTTCCTGATAGTCAAATTGAAGATGTCAGTGTTGAAGTACACCAGGATGAGGATATGGGTGTTGCTGGCGCTGGGGAGGAAATTGACAAGGAGTATTCTGATGGTGAGGTGGTTTGTTTAAGTCAGGCACCCGGGGAGACACCTGTTGTCTGTGGGACGAATATGGCCATTGACATGCCTGGTCAAAATACAAAAAAAATCAGCTCTTCGGTGTGGAATTATTTCAACAAAAATGCGGACAACAGGTGTCAAGCCGTGTGTTGCCTTTGTCAAGCTGTAATAAGTAGGGGTAAGGACGTTAACCACCTAGGAACATCCTCCCTTATACGTCACCTGGACCGCATTCATCAGAAGTCAGTGACAAGTTCAAAAACTTTGGGTGACAGCGGAAGGAGTCCACTGACCACTAAATCCCTTCCTCTTGTAACCAAGCTCCTGCAAACCACACCACCAACTCCCTCAGTGTCAATTTCCTCCTTACACAGGAAAGCCAATAGTCCTGCAGGCCATGTCACTGGCAAGTCTGACGAGTCCTCTCCTGCCTGGGATTCCTCTGATGCATCCTTGAGTGTAACCCCTACTGCTGCTGGCGCTCCTGTTGTTACTGCTGGGAGTCGATCATCATCCCAGAGGGGAAGTCGGAAGACCACTTGTACTACTTCCAGTAAGCAATTGACTGTGCCACAGTCCTTTGCGAGGAAGATGAAATATCACAGCAGTCATACTGCTGCAAAGCGGATAACTCAGGCCTTGGCAGCCTGGGCGGTGAGAAACGTGGTTCCGGTATCCACCAATAATTCAGAGGCAACTAGAGACTTGATTGAGGTACTGTGTCCCCTGTACCAAATACCATCTAGGTTCCATTTCTCTAGGCAGGCGATACCAAAAATGTACACAGACCTCAGAAAAAGAGTCACCAGTGTCCTAAAAAATGCAGTTGTACCCAATGTCCACTTAACCACGGACATGTGGACAAGTGGAGCAGGGCAGACTCAGGACTATATGACTGTGACAGCCCACTGGGTAGATGTATTGCCTCCCGCAGCAAGAACAGCAGTGGCGGCACCAGTAGCAGCATCTCGCAAACGCCAACTCGTTCCTAGGCAGGCTACGCTTTGTATCACCGCTTTCCAGAAGTGGCACACAGCTGACAACCTCTTACGGAAACTGAGGAACATCATCGCAGAATGGCTTACCCCAATTGGACTCTCCTGGGGATTTGTGACATCGGACAACGCCACCAATATTGTGCATGCATTACATCTGGGCAAATTCCAGCACGTCCCATGTTTTGCACATACATTGAATTTGGTGGTGCAGAATTATTTAAAAAACAACAGAGGCGTGCAAGAGATGCTGTCGGTGGACCGAAGAATTGCGGGCCACTTTCGGCATTCAGCCACCGCGTGCCGAAGACTGGAGCACCACCAAACATTCCTGAACCTGCCATCATCTGAAGCAAGAGGTGGTAACGAGGTGGAATTCAACCCTCTATATCCTTCAGAGGATGGGGGAGCAGCAAAAGGCCATTCAAGCCTATACATCTGCCCACGATATAGGCAAAGGAGGGGGAATGCACCTTACTCAAGCGCAGTGGAGAATGATTTCAACGTTGTGCAAGGTTCTGCAACCCGTTGAACTTGCCACACGCAAAGTCAGTTCAGACACTGCCAGCCTGAGTCAGGTCATTCCCCTCATCAGGCTTTTACAGAAGAAGCAGGAGACATTGAAGAAGGAGCTAAAACAGAGCGATTCCGCTAGGCATGTGGGACTTGTGGATGGAGCCCTTAATTCGCTTAACCAGGATTCAATCTGTTGAAATCAGAGCACTACATTTTGGCCACCGTGCTCGATCCTAGATTTAAAACCTACGTTGTATCTCTCTTTCCGGCAGACACAAGTCTGCAGAGGTTCAAAGACCTGCTGGTGAGAAAATTGTTAAGTCAAGCGGAACGTGACCCGTCAACATCTCCTCCTTCACATTCTCCCGCAACTGGGGGTGCGAGGAAACGGCTAAGAATTCCGAGCCCACCCGCTGGCGGTGATGCAGGGCAGTCTGGAGCGAGTGCTGACATCTGGTCCGGACTGAAGGACCTGCCAACGATTACTGACATGTCGTCTACTGTCACTGCATATGATTCTCTCACCATTGAAAGAATGATGGAGGATTATATGAGTGACCGCATCCAAGTAGGCACGTCAGGAAAAAGAGGCAATTTGGAGGCCCTTGCACAAACTGGCTTTATTCGACCTAAGTTGCCCTCCCTCCAGTGTACTCCGAAAGAGTGTTTAGTGCAGCCGCTCACCTTGTCAGCAATCGGCGTACGAGGTTACTTCCAGAAAATGTGGAGAAGATGATGTTCATCAAAAAGAATTATAATCAATTCCTCCGTGGAGACATTCACCAGCAGCAATTGCCTCCAGAAAGTACACAGGGATCTGAGATGGTGGATTCCAGTGGGGACGAATTAATAATCTGTGAGGAGGTGGATGTACACAGTGAAAGGGGTGAGGAATCGGAGGATGATGATGAGGTGGACATCTTGCCTCTGTAGAGCCAGTTTGTGCAAGGAGAGATTGATTGCTTCCTTTTTTGGTGGGGGCCCAAACCAACCAGTCATTTCAGTCACAGTCGTGAGGCAGACCCTGTCGCTGAAATGATGGGTTCGTTAAAGTGTGCATGTCCTGTTTATACAACATAAGGGTGGGTGGGAGGGCCCAAGGACAATTCCATCTTGCACCTCTTTTATCTTTAATTTTTCTTTGCATCATGTGCTGTTTGGGGAAAATTTTTTTGAAGTGCCATCCTGCCTGACACTGCATTGCCACTCCTAGATGGGCCAGGTGTTTGTGTCGGCCACTTCTGTCGCTTAGCTTAGTCACACAGCGACCTTGGTGCACCTCTTTTTTTCTTTGCATCATGTGCTGTTTGGGGACTATTTTTTGAAGTGCCATCCTGTCTGACACTGCAGTGCCACTCCTAGATGGGCCAGGTGTTTGTGCCGGCCACTTTTGTCGCTTAGCTTAGCCATCCAGTGACCTCGGTGCAAATTTTAGGACTAAAAATAATATTGTGAGGTGTGAGGTGTTCAGAATAGACTGGAAATGAGTGGAAATTATGGTTATTGAGGTTAATAATACTATGGGATCAAAATGACCCCCAAATTCTATGATTTAAGCTGTTTTTTAGGGTTTTTTGAAAAAAACACCCGAATCCAAAACACACCCGAATCCGACAAAAATTTTTCGGCGAGGCTTTGCCAAAACGCGTCCGAATCCAAAACACGGCCGCGGAACCGAATCCAAAACCAAAACACAAAACCCGAAAAATGTCCGGTGCACATCACTACTATTCATGAATTGTCTAATCAAATCATTAATGTCATCTTCTGCATGTGCCTGACTGTGAGAGATGCGACAAATTCTAATGAACTGAGAAAATGGTAAGCCCTTCTTGCAATTAGTAGGATGTTGGCTGGATGCGTGCAAGTAAGTATTTCTATACGTGGGCTTTCTGTACAGACTAGTGGAAAGGTGGCCATCTTCTATAACCAAATTCACATCCAAAAAATGTATTTCTTTATCGCTGGCTACAAAGGTGAAATTAATCATTTCGGTTTGTGTATTGATCCATTCAATTGCTTCCGATAACTGTATAGATGTCCCTGTCCAAATGAGGAAGAGATCATCTATATATCTAGTTATCAATGTGATCTTTGAATCCCCCCATTTCTGGAGATACCATTTGGAATCAAATAAAAAGTAATTTTGTTTTAAAGTTAATTCTAGCAATGTCAAAATTTTTTCCAGATTTGGTCCTGTATACAGAGGATTGTCCTTCAATAATTCATACACCGCCTTCATTCCTTCTTCGTGTGGGATGTTGGTGTATAATGACACCACATCCATTGTACAAAGTACACTTTCTGGGGCTAACTGTGGTAATGATTGTATTGTTTTCAAAAACGTTGTGGTGTCTTTAAGATACATTGATTGAGCTTGCACCGCAGGTTGTAACAGAGAGTCCAAATACTGAGAGATTTTGTAGTATAACGAACCATGGGCTCCTATAATTGGGCGGCCCGGGGGGGTGAGAAGCATATTTATGAAGTTTGGGGATGGGGGGATGGTGTAAAAGACTGGTGCAATGGGGTGTGTTTGGGCCAGATGTTCACAAAAGGCCTGGGGTATGTAGCCCTTTCCAACAGCCTTATTTAATAATTCATCCAGCTCCTGTTTATATCCCATAGTAGGGTCTTAAGTAGAGATGTGCGGCTGCCACTTTTCGGGTTTTGTGTTTTTATTTTGGTTCTAATTCCATTTTCGTGTTTGGTTTTGGCTTGGTTTTGCCAAAACCACCCTTTCGTGTTTTGGTTTTGGATTTGGAAGATTTTTGGAAAAAAAAACATAAAAAAAGTTAAAATAACAGAATTTTTGGGGTAATTTTGCTCCTACTGTATTATTAACCCCAATAACAATAATTTCCACTCATTTCCAGTCTATTCTGAACATTTCACAATATTGTTTTTAGGCCTAAAAGTTGCCCCGAGGTGGCTGTATGACTAAGCTAAGCGATACAAGTGTGCGGCACAAACACCTGGCCCATCTAGGAGTGGCACTGCAGTTGCAGACAAGATGGCACTATTCAAAAACTAGTCCCCAAACAGCATATGATGCAAAGAATAAAAAGAGGTGCCATTAGGTAGCTGGATGGACAAGCTAAGTGACACAAGTGTGCGGCACAAACACCTGGCCCATCTAGGAGTGGAACTGCAGTTACAGACAGGATGGCAGATTTAAAAAATAGGCCCCAAACAGCACATGATGCAAAGAAGAAAAAGAGGTGCAATGAGGTAGCTGTATGACTAAGCTAAGTGACACAAGTGTGCGGCACAAACACCTGGCCCATCTAGGAGTGGCACTGCAGTGGTACATAGGATGGCAGAATTAAAAACTAGTCCCCAAACAGCACATGATGCAAAGAAGAAAAAGAGGTGCAATAAGGTAACTGGATGGCCAAGCTAAACGACACAAGTGTGCGGCACAAACACCTGTCCCATCTAGGAGTGGCACTGCAGTTACAGACAGGATGGCACTTAAAAAAACTAGTCCCCAAACAGCACATGATGCAAAGAAGAAAAAGAGGTGCAAGATGGAATTGTCCTTGGGCCCTCCCACCCACCCTTATGTTGTATAAATAGGACATGCATACTTTAACAAACCAATTATTTCAGCGACAGGGTCTGCCACATGACTGTGGCTGAAATGACTGGTTTGTTTGGGCCCCCACCAAAAAAAAAGCAATCAATCTCTCCTTGCACAAACTGGCTCTACAGAGGCAAGATGTCCACCTCATCATCATCCTCTGATTCCTCACCCCTTTCTCCATGTACATCCTCCTCACTGAGTAGGTAAACTTAGGTAAACTTAGATAAAATAAAGCCAGTTTGTGCAAGGGCCTCCAAATTGCCTCTTTTTCCTGCCTGTATACGTACGTACTGTCTGACATGCCTACTTGGATGCTGTCACTCATATAATCCTCCACCATTCTTTCAATGGTGACAGAATCATATGCAGTGACAGTAGACATGTCAGTAATCGTTGGCAGGTCCTTCAGTCCGGACCAGATGTCAGATTTCGCTCCTGACTTCCCTGCATCACCGCCAGCGGGTGGGCTAGGAAATGTTATCCTTTTCCTTGCAGCCCCAGTGGCAGGGAGAAATTGAAGGAACAGCTGTTGACGGGTCACGTTCCGCTTGCGTTGACAATTTACTGACCAGCAAGTCTTTGCACCTCTGCACACTTGTGTCTGCTGGAAAGAGAGATACAATGTAGGCTTTAAACCTAGTGTCGAAGTCGAAAATATTATACCCACATGCATCAAGTACAAACACCACACAGAGTGGACTCCGTGCGTGTGCTTGTTCTGCCATGCGTGCGCATACTCGCACGTTGCATATATTGGCTCACAAGGTCCTGCGTATTAGCACGTGGTATGAGTAAATACGGTAGCATATGCATTTGCATGGAAAAGCCACAAACACATATCTAATATTTAATCCACATAGTGCATAATTAACACATAGCCAACACGCACCACACCAGTAAGTTACATTTGCTTCAGAGGTATAACAACAGAAGGATTCAACTTTACAGGATATGAGGGGGACAGAATTAGGTTAGGAGGTGGTGTTTGGTATCCAGCTGTACAGTATTTAAAGGGCAATATTCCGATTGCAGTTTGCAGAAAGTAGCACGCTCCTGCGCATAGATATGTGCAGCAGTACAATATTAATATTACACTGTATTTACTGTACTCATGATATTCGTCGGAAACCCGGTGGAGAACATCTGCAAGTGCACCTGGACCAGGCATCGCCCACCTATTCAAACCGACCTATGACCCCTCCTGTACTGTAAATGACCAGCCCTTTGACCTATGCGTGAAGAGACTACAGTTTCCTTTGTTTCATGCTTTGGACCATTGTATAAAAGCCAAGCCTCCTGGCCGATCTCAGTTACATTCTCTGAAGGTCATCTTTCCAGATTGACTGAGGACCGGGGCCGGGTGGCACAGGCGATCAAACGTATGTATCATTGGTTGTAGCTTTTTCTCTTGTGTTATTGTATTTCTGTTGTACCCCCTTTTAAGTAAATATTTGTTGCTGCATTGGATCACAACATTACATATACAATTGGTGTCGCATTTATTTTCCTGTTAGGGGTTAAAGTGTATTCTGCCGCACGTGTAGCTACTTTGTGCTTACAGCGTGACGGCGTGCTTACGCAACGTGTACGCATTTCATAGAGGTTTAACTCACACACGCTTAGAGGTTGCAGCAGCCTGAATATTTCTGTATTTAAGGTATTGCTTTTTCTTCCTGTATGTTAAACGAACTTAACACTAGGATTGAGCACGGTGGCCAAAATGTAGTGCTCTGATTTCAACAGACTGACCACCCTTGAATCCTGGCAAAGCGAATGAAGGGCTCCATCCACGAGTCCCACATACTTTGCGAAATCGCTCCGTCTTAGCTCCTTCTTCAATTTATCCAGCTGCTTCTGCAAAAGCCTGATGAGGGGAATGACCTGACTCAAGCTGTCAGTGTCTGAACTGACCACGTGTGGCAAGTTCGAAGGGTTGGAGAACCTTGCACAAGATGGAAATCATTCTCCACTGCGCTTGAGTCAGGTGTATTACCCCTCCTTTGCCTATAGCATAGGTGGATGTATAGGCTTGAATGGCCTTTTGCTGCTCCTCCATCCTCTGAAGCATATAGAGTGTTGAATTCCACCTCGTTACCACCTCTTGCTTCAGTTGATGGCGGGGCAGATTCGGGAGTGTTTGCTGGTGCTCCAGTCTTCGGCACGCAGTGGCAGAATGCCGAAAGTGGCCTGCAATTTTTCAGGCCACCAACAGCATATCCTGCACACCCCTGTCATATTCAAAAAATTCTGAACCACCAAATTAATTGTATGTGCAAAACATGGGACATGCTGGAATTTGCCCAGATGTAATGCACGCACAATATTGATGGCTTTGTCCGATATCACAAATCCCCAGGAGAGTACAATTGGGGTAAGCCATTCTGCGATGATGTTTCTCAGTTTCCGTAAGAGGTTGTCAGCTGTGTGCCTCTTATGGAAAGCGGTGATACATAGCGTAGCCTGCCTAGGAACGAGTTGGCATTTGCAAGATGATGCTACTGGTGCCTCTGCGGGAGGCCATACATCTACCCAGTGGGCTGTTACAGTCATATAGTACTTAGTCTGCCCTGTTACACTTGTCCACATGTCCGTGGTTAAGTGGACACTGGATACAACCACATTTTATAGGACACTGGTGACTCTTTTTCTGACTCTGTGTACATTCTCGGTATCGCCTGCCTAGAGAAGTGGAACCTAGATGGGATTTGCTACCGGGGACACACTATCTCCATCAAATTTTTAAGTGACTCTGAACTAATGGTGAATACCGGACGCACCTCTAACACCAACATAGCTGTCAAGGCCTCAGTTATCCGCTTTGCAAAAGGATGACTGCTGTCATATTTCATCTTCCTCACAAAGGACTTTTGGATAGTCAATTGCTTACTGGAAGTAGTACAAGTGGTCTTCCGACTTCCCCTCTGTGATGACGATCGACTCCAAGCAGCAACAACAGCAGCAGCGGCAGCAACAGCAGGCGTACCACTCAAGGATCCTACGGAGGAATCCTGGTTAGGAGAGGACTTCTCAGTCTTGACAGTGACATGGCCTGTAGGACTACGGACGTTCCTGACTGAGGAGGAAGTTGACGTTGAGGGAGTTGGTGGTGTGGCTTGCAGAAGCTTGGGTACAGGAGGAAGAAGGGATTTAGGTGTCAGTGGACTGCTTACGTTCTTACCCAAAGTTTCTGAACTTGACAGTGACTTCTGATGAATGTGCAGCAGGTGACGTATAAGGGAGGATGTTCCTAGGTGGTTAACATCCTTACCCCTACTTATTACAGACTGACAGAGGCAACAGATGGCTTGACACCTGTTGTCCGGATTTGTGTAGAAATAATTCCACACTGAAGAGGTGGCTTTTTTGGTAGTTTGCCCAGGCATCACCATGGGCTTCTTCATCCCAAGGACAACAGGTGTCTCCCCCGATGCCTGACTTAAACAAACCACATCACCATCAGAATCCTCATCGTCAACTTCCTCCTCAGCGCCAGCAACACCCATATCCTCATCCTGGTGTACTTCAATTTGAATATAAGGAACTGGACTGTGGGTGCTCCTTCCAGCACTTGCAGGGGGCGTGCAAATGGTGGAAGGAGCCACCTCTTCCCGTCCAGTGTTGGGAAGGTCAGGCATCGCAACCGCCGACACACTTGGACTCTCCTTGGGGATTTGTTATACCATCTCAGAGCACACAGTTCTTTTCTGTGCTCTTTCCAGCTTAACTCTAATTTTTACTTTAATTTTTCTAGCGGGAGGATGAGGGCTTCCATCGTCATGTGAAGCTGAACCACTAGCCATGAACATAGGCCAGGGCATCAGCCGTTCCTTGCCACTCTGTGTCGTAAATGGCATATTGGCAAGTTTACGTTTCTCCTCAGACGATTTCAATTTCTAGTTTTGGTTCTTTTTACTGAACTTTGGCTGTTTGGATTTTACACGCCCTCTACTATCACATTGGGCATCGGCCTTGGCAGACGACGTTGATGGCATTTCATCGTCTATGTCATGGTTATTGGCAGCAGCTTCAGCACTAGGAGGAAGTTCTTCTTCTTGATCTTTCCCTATTTTCTCCTCAAAATTTTTGTTCTCCATTATTTTTTGGGAGTTATATGAGACAATATGCGTCACAGGAATGACTGGAATTACTGATGACACATGACACTACCACTGGTCTGATGCAGCCCAACAGGTTGTTATAATTTTTATACTGCAGCAGTGGACATATAGCAGCAGCGTATATCGTCACTGGAATTATTGATGACACAGGACACTACCACTGGTCTGATGCAGCCCAACAGGTTGTTATAATTGTTATACTGCAGCAGTGGACATATAGCAGCAGTGTATACCGTCACTGAAATTACTGATGACACAGGACACTACCACTGGTCTGATGCAGCCCAACAGGTTGTTATAATTGTTATACTGCAGCAGTGGACATATAGCAGCAGCGTATATCGTCACTGGAATTACTGATGACACAGGACACTACCACTGGTCTGATGCAGCCCAACAGGTTGTTATAAGTGTTATACTGCAGCAGTGGACATACAGTATAGCAGCAGCAGCGTATATCGTCACTGGAATTACTGATGACACAGGACACTACCACTAGTCTGCACAACACAGCACCACTTTATACAGCTACACTGGATATATGGCAGCAGAAAACACCAACACTGTGAATGGCTGGACTGATACAGCACAATAAATTGACTGCACTGGACTGGTCTGCACAACACAGCACCACTTTACAGCTACACCGGATATATGGCAGCAGAGAACACCAACACTGTGACTGTCTGGACTGATACAGCACAATACACTGAGTGACTACACTGGACTGGACTGAGCAGCACAACACTTGCCACCCCACTTTCCCACCCCAACACACAGAGACTGAACACTGAGGACACGTCCTCTCTATACACTCTCCGAAACTGGAGTGAAAATGGCGGGGACGCGCGGCTCCTTAAATGGAATCCAAACCCCCGCGAGAATCCGACAGCGGGATGATGATGTTTTGCCGCATTCGGGTTTTCGAGTCAGGAGGGAAAATCTGAGCCCGGCTCGGATCCAGACTCGGAAGGCAAAGTCCGGTAGGGTTCGGTTCTCTGAGAACCGAACCCGCTCATCTCTAGTCTTAAGGGAGAGCTTCATACACTTGTGTGTCCGGCAACTGATTATAAATAGAGATGAGTGGGTTCGGTTCCCTGAGAACTGAACTCTACCGGACTTCACCACCCAAGCCTGTATCCGAGCCTGGCTCGTGTTTTCCTGCCTGATTCGGAAACCAGAATGAGACAAAACGTCATCATCCCCCTGTTGGATTTTCGCGGGGTTTGGATTCCTTTTAAAGAGCCGCGTATCACCACCATTTTCACTGCGGCATTGGAGAGTGTAGAGAGAGGATGTGTCTCCATCCTCAATGTTCTGCATCAGTTCAGTGGTAGTGTCTTGTGGTTGTGTCCTCTGCTGCCATATGTCCAGTGCTGTTGTATAAATCCAGTCCAGTGGTGCTGTCTTGTGCTTCAGCAGTACAGTGGTGCTGTTTTGTGCTGCATCAGTCCAGTCACAGTGGTGGTGTCCTCTGCTGCCATGTGTCCAGTGCTGCTGTATATGTCCAGTCCAATGGTGCTGTGTTGTGCTGCATCAGTTCAATGGTGGTGTATTGTGCTGCATCAGTCCAGTCACAGTGGTGGTGTCCTCTGCTGCCATATGTCCAGTGCTGCTGTATAAGTCCAGTCCATTGCAGTGGTGCTGTGTTATCCTGCATCAGTCCAGTGGCGGTGTCCCTGTGCTGCTGTATATGTCCAATGGTACTGCCATATATGTCCCGTGATACTGCCATATATGTCCAGCAGTACTGCCGTATAAATCCAGTGATACTGGCGTATAATTCCAGTGGTACTGGCGTATAGTTCCAGCGGTACTGGCATATAAATCCAGTCCAGTGATACTGCCGTATATGTCCAGTGATACTGCTGTATATATCCAGTGGTACTGCCGTATAAATCCAGTGATACTGCCGTATAATTCCAGTGGTACTGGTGTATAATTCCAGTGGTACTGCCGTATAATTCCAGTGACACTGCCGTATAATTCCAGTGACACTGCCGTATAATTCCAGTGGTACTGGCGTATAATTCCATCGGTACTGGCGTATAAGTCCAGTCCAGTGATACTGCAGTATATGTCCAGTGGTACTGCTGTATAATTCCAGTGATACTGCTGTATAATTACAGTGATCCTGCAGTATAATTCCAGTGGTACTGGCGTATAAATCCAGTGATACTGCCCTATAATTCCAGTGGTACTGCCGTATAAGTCCAGTCCAGTGGTGCTGCCATATAATATCAGTGGTGCTGTCCTGTGCTGTATATTATGTATTCAAAATAACAGGGTTATTAATATTTAATCTATATAATTTCACAGGGTTTGCCCTGTGTGGTGTAAAGGTATGCTCTCCTGTGCTGCATATTATTATAATAGCTCCAAATAAAAGGGTTATTATTATCCAAATTAATTTTACAGACTTTGCCGTGTGTGTGCGGTTTAGGAATATGTGCTCCTGTGCCTCCAATATTGTGCGTGTATTACATCTGGGCAAATTCCAGCACTTCCCATGTTGTTTGTGCCGCACATTTGTGTCACTTAGCTTAGTCATACAGCTACCTCATTGCACCTTTTTTACATCTTTGCATGATGTACTGTTTGGGGCCTAGTTTTTTTAAGTGCCATCCTGTCTGCAACTGCAGTGCCACTCCTAGATAGACCAGGTGTTTGTGCCGCACACTTGTGTCGCTTAACTTAGTCATACAGCTACCTCATTGCACCTCTTTTTCTTCTTTGCATGATGTGCTGTTTGGGGACTATTTTTTTAAATCTTCCAGCCTGTCTGCCACTGCAGTGCCACTCCTAGATGGGCCAGGTGTTTGTGCCGCATACCTGTGTCGCTTAGCTTAGTCATCCAGCCACCTCGGTGCAACCTTTTGGCCTAAAAACAATATTGTGAGGTGTGAGGTGTTCAGAATAGACTGGAAATGAGTGGAAATGATTGTTGTTGAGGTTAATAATACCGTAGGATCAAAATTACACCCAAATTATGTGATTTTAGCTGTTTTTATGTATTTTTCAAAAATCATTTAGATCCAAAACCAAACCCAAAACCAAAACACAAAAGGTTTTTTTTTTTTTGGCTAAACCAATCCAGATCCAAAACACAAGGATGTAACCAGAACCAAAACCGAAATACAAAACACGAAAAGTGCCTGCCGCACATCTCTAATTATAAATCTCTGTTTTGTAGTCTGCAAGGTCTTGAACAACAATGCCTCCACCCTTGTCAGCCTGGCTAATTGTAATGTCATTATAAGATCTGAAATTTCTCAAAGCGGTCCTTTCATTTTTGTTAAGGTTATTATACTTGGATTTATTTTTATAGGAATAATTCATGACCCTCTGGTCCAGGGTTCTGGTGAAACATTTTATGGACATGTTGTACGACACAGGGTCAAATGTAGATTTGTTCTTAATACAAGATAGTATAACCACTTCAGGTTACTGTATGTTTGTCAGTTGTTTTTCAAAAAATTCTTTGACCCTCAGCTGTCTGCCAAATTTATGCAAATCAACCTTCCATTGTATTTCATTAAATGTGCTGCTTGGTACGAATGAAAGTTCCTAGGATAATACTGATAATTCATCTGTAGTTAATTGTCGCTGGGAAAGATTGAAGACAGTATCTATTTCCAAACTTTTGCATTTTTGGTTTTCCCTTTGACACTGGCCTTTACCTTTTCCCTTGTGTTGTGCGTGAGTGCAAACCTCTAAAGGGGGCTTGTTGGATGAGTTGGCTGCAGAGTCATCCGTCTCACTCTGTGAGGTGTTACCACCACTCGATATGTCATTGTCACGATAATTGAATCAGGCACGTCGCTCTCTGTAAATTGGCCATCCTAGTCCTCCTGGATTGTGTATCCATGCATAAAATTTGGATTCTTGATAATTCTTTTGAACTCTAGCAGGTTTATCTCTCTTGTTTTAAACTATATTTTGTCTATAAGCTTCGACTTGTTCTCCTAATTTATTTAACCAATCTGTACTAGAATCATTCCATAAAGTGTCTAAATGGCAGGTTTCAAATGTGCTGTTCTTGGTTTTAATGCTGTTCAGTTCAGGTGCCGATTCCTCAATGACAAGCAGTATAAGATCGTAACTGCATTTGTTTAAGATTGCGACCCATCGTCGGCATAAATCTGGGTTGCATTTCGCTGTCGTAGGGACGATCTTTATTCTGAAGCCCCATGGGATTTGCTTTGAACGATGGTAATCCTATTGTCACAACT
Source organism: Pseudophryne corroboree (assembly GCF_028390025.1). Taxonomy (NCBI): domain Eukaryota; kingdom Metazoa; phylum Chordata; class Amphibia; order Anura; family Myobatrachidae; genus Pseudophryne; species Pseudophryne corroboree. Next base: position 670,705,518 of record NC_086447.1, read on the forward strand.
GAGGGCCTGAGCTGACGGAAGGCAGCCTCAGTTGTAGGGGCTGAGATGTACCGGAACCTGGGAGGTTGTATCAGACCCCTGGACATGTAAGTAACATGAAGAGAAACCGCCCGAAGGCGTGACCACGACAACTTGAGTAAAAGTCAATGATATTTATTTATGACAAACTCCATGCATCACAGTAGCAGTAAAAAGAAACATAAAAATCAGCAGAGAAATAATAATACAGTTCCTGGGTACTACAGGGTGGCAGGGGCCACAGAGCTCTGGTGGTATGAGACAGTTCTTATTATCTGCAAGTTGGAAAGTCCTTACCAGGCTCAACTGTAGCAATGAGGAAAGCCCAGGGTCGTACCAGCTGGTGTTCCAGGGAAAGCTGGACTGCTGTAGATAAAATGCTGCTGTGGGTACTGGTTAGAACCAGACAGGTGTTGGCACGGAGTGGATACTGGCTGGAACCAGTTAAATAATAAATAAAGCTTGAGAGCGATGCAATATAGATGAAATGTAGAATTTGGGAGCCGAGAAATAATAAATACCGGTGGAGAGTGGTAAACTGCAGAAAGGACACCGGCCCTTTAAGAGAAGCTGTACACTGCTGGAAGCTGAGCTGGAAGCAGGTGGTGTTGTAGCTGGAAACAGGTGAGTCCAGAATGGATCGGAGAGTCAGGCTACACCGCAGATGTAATGCTGGTGCGGGTCTCTATAGCAGAAGTCTGGAGACAGGAGCTGGAACCTGGAAGACAATCACAGGAGAGAGACAAACTGGAACTAGGTTTGACAACCAAAGCACTGACGCCTTCCTTGCTCAGGCACAACCTATTTATACCTGTAGCAAGGAAGGCATTGGCTAGGCAATTATGCAAATTAATAATACTGACAACGGATTGGTAGGAAAGATCAACTGACAGAATCCAAGATGGCTGCGCCCATGCAGACACTTGGAGGGAAGTTTGGATTGTAATCCATGTGGTCTGGAAAACAGTAATGGCGGCGCCGGCCACCGGAGACAGGAGACGCCAGGCTGACAGATGCACATCCGACCACGCGGACACAGCGGAGGCCGCGGCTGACGTAATCGCCACTCTGAATGCAGAAGCTCAGGGAGGCCGGCGGAGGCCGCGGGAGACGCCATGCCAGATGTATAAGGCGTTACTGTGACTGCGTCCAGAGAGACAGGAGAGGATACGGGAATGTGCACATCAGGATAACAGATGGGATCCGGTCCTGGAGCGCTGAGCCAGCCTTAGGAGGCATCTGATAGGTAAGAAATGGCGTCCAGATACCCGGATCGTGACAGCACCCCCCCCTTTAGGAGTGGCCCCAGGACACTTCTTTGGCTTTTAAGGAAACTTGGAATGGAATCTCCGGACCAAGGCAGGAGCATGGACATCAGAAGCATTGGTCCATGAACGTTCCTCAGGGCCATAACCCTTCCAGTCAATAAGATACTGAAGTTGACCGTAACGGTGACGTGAGTCCAGGATCTTGGCTACTTCATACTCAACGCCTCGTTGAGTTTGGACTTTCGGAGTTGGAGGAAGTGAGGAATGAAACCGATTTAAGATTAGCGGTTTCAACAGGGAAACATGGAATGTCCTGGGTATTTTTAAGAAGGGAGGCAACTGGAGTCTGTAAGCAACAGGATTGATGACTTGATCAATTTTAAAAGGACCGATGTAGCGAGGTGCAAACTTCATACTGGGAACTCTTAACCTCAAATTCTTCGTGGATAACCATACCCGATCACCCACCTTGAGAGCAGGAACTGCTCGACGCTTCTTATCCGCAAACTTCTTGTACCTGAACGATGCCTTGAGCAGAGCTGATCGTACGCTCTTCCAGATATTGGCAAACTGATGCAAGGTGATATCCACTGCGGGAACAGAAGTTGCTGGAAGCGGTTGGAACTCAGGGACTTTAGGGTGGAATCCAAAGTTAGTGAAGAATGGTGTTGAAGCAGATGAAGAATGATACTGGTTGTTATGACAGAACTCGGCCCAGGGAAGTAATTGAACCCAGTCATCTTGAGAGGAGGACACATAGATGCGGAGGAAGGCCTCCAAGTCCTGATTCACCCTCTCGGTTTGACCATTGGTCTGAGGATGGTAAGCCGTGGAAAACTTTAGCTTGACTTGGAGGACTTGACATAAACTTCGCCAGAATTTGGCTGTGAATTGAACTCCTCGATCTGAGATAATTTCTTCAGGAAGACCGTGGAGTCGGAAGATCTCTTGTATGAATACTTGAGCCAACTTGGAAGCTGACGGAAGACCGGTGAGAGGAATGAAGTGTGCCATCTTGGTGAACCGGTCAACTACCACCCAGATGGTATTGAACTTGTTGCACATGGGTAAATCTGTAATAAAATCCATCGACAAATGGGTCCATGGTCGACGGGGAACAGATAGTGGAACCAGTTGCCCCGCAGGCGACTGGCGGGATACTTTATGTTGAGCACACTTTGGGCAAGATGCAATAAACTCCAAAACGTCCTTTTTCAGAGTTGGCCACCAATAGGACCTAGAGATAAACTCCATGGTTTTTTGGATACCTGTATGTCCGGCAAAGCGGGAAGCATGGGCCCAATGCATGAGCTTCTTCCTTAGTGTCGGCTTCACAAAACTTTTCCCTGATGGGGGCGTAGAGTCCATCCCTACCGTGGAGAATGCCAACGGATTTATAATAGGATGCTTGTCTGAAGACTCTGACTCATTTTCTTGCTCCCATGAGCGGGAAAGGGCATCGGCCTTGCGATTCTGAGAGCCCGGACAGAACTGGAGTTTAAAGTCGAACCTGGAAAAGAAAAGTGCCCATCTGGCCTGGCGAGGGTTGAGACATTGTGCGCCTTTCAGATATAGAAGGTTCTTGTGGTCTGTAAGGATGGTGATTGAATGAGAAGCTCCCTCCAATAGATATCTCCACTCCTCTAGAGCGAGCTTGATGGCTAGCAACTCCTGGTCGCCAATGGCATAGTTGCGCTCCGCTGGGGAGAACTTCCGTGAGAAGAAACTGCAAGGATGTAACTGGCCATCTTTAGCCCTCTGAGATAACACCGCTCCTACTCCAACGGAGGAGGCATCCACCTCTAAGATGAAAGGAGAGTCGATGTCAGGCTGTTTCAGGACAGGCGCAGAGATGAACCTCTGTTTTAAAAGATGAAAAGCTTGCATGGCTTCTTCAGACCACTTGGACGGGTTAGCACCCTTCTTGGTGAAAGCAGTAATAGGCGCCACAATGGTGGAAAAGTCTCGTATAAACTTTCTGTAATAATTGGCGAACCCTAAGAACCTCTGGACCCCTTTGAGGGTTAAGGGTACCGGCCAATTCTGGATTGCTTGTAGTTTCTCAGGATCCATCTCTAGTCCGGAACCGGACACAATGTACCCTAGAAACGGAATGGACTTGACTTCAAAGACGCATTTCTCTAATTTGCAATAGAGATGATTGACACGGAGACGGGACAGAACCTCCTTTACCCAAAAACGATGTTCCTCTAAATTGTTGGCAAAAATGAGGATATCATCTAGATAGACCACGACATGACGGTATAGAATGTCTCTGAAAATCTCATTGACGAAATGCTGGAAGACAGCTGGAGCATTGCTCAATCCGAAGGGCATGACGAGGTACTCATAATGTCCGTCACGGGTGTTAAATGCGGTCTTCCACTCGTCACCCTCACGGATCCGGATGAGATTGTATGCACCTCTCAAGTCCAGCTTTGTAAAGATGGTAGCTCCGCTAACTCTGTCAAAGAGCTCAGTAATCAGGGGTAAAGGATAGCGGTTCTTGATGGTAATGTCGTTCAAACCTCTGTAGTCGATGCACGGCCGCAGACCACCATCTTTCTTTTTTACAAAAAAGAAGCCTGCGCCGGCTGGAGAAGAAGAAGGTCGAATGAACCCCTTTGCTAGGTTCTCTTTAATGTATTCCTCCATAGAATGCGTCTCAGGCAGAGACAACGGATAAGTTCGGCCTCGAGGTGGAACCTTCCCTGGAACGAGATCAATCGGGCAGTCCCATTCTCTATGAGGAGGAAGGATATCAGCAGAAGCTTTACTGAACACATCCGTGAAATCTTGATATGGAGGAGGTGGAACATCAGACGACCTGGGGGAGGAAGAACAGACAGGCAACACTTTAAACAAACATGTCTCAGCACAGGAGGGCCCCCATGTCAGAATTTGCGTAGTCGTCCAATCAATTGTAGGATTGTGAAGACGGAGCCATGGAAGGCCCAGGACCACAGGATGTGTGGCTCTTGGAATCACTAAAAGTGAAATAAGTTCGGAATGAAGAACTCCCACTCTCAGACGAACTGGTAGAGTCCTTAGAGCAATAACTGTATCAAAAATTTTACTGCCATCCACGGCAGTTAAGGAAAAGGAGGAAGGAAGTCTCTCGGTGGGTAGGGACCACCGTTTAACATAGGCTTCGGTAATAAAGTTCCCAGCTGCTCCGGAATCAAGGAGGGCAATGACGTTCCGATAACGTTGAGCAACTTGAAGCGAGACTGGGAGATTACAATCTTGAGGAGATGGAGAGGAGATCATTACTCCTAGCCGGCCCTCTCCTTGGCGAGCTAGGATTTGGAGTTTCCCGGACGTTTGGGACAGGCATTAATAGTGTGAGACAGAGAGCTGCACAATACAGACAGAGAGACTCAGAGAGACGTCTTCGGCGCTCAGCAGGAGTTAAACGGGAACGGCCAATTTGCATGGGTTCATCTTTAGTTGGTGACAGTTGGCGAGGAGGAGGAGCAGAAGACTTTGGAGCAGATGATCTTCCACGCTCAGTTGCTCTCTCTCTGAAACGTAAGTCAACTTTCGTACAAAGTGAGATTAGCTCATCTAACTTGGAGGGTAAGTCTCTTGTAGCTAACTCATCTTTAATACGCTCGGATAAACCATGCCAGAATGCAGCATACAGGGCCTCGTCGTTCCATGCCAGTTCAGATGCCAGAATCTGGAACTGTATAAGATATTGTCCTACAGTACGTGATCCCTGGCGTAAACGGAGAATCTCAGACGAAGCTGAAGTTACCCGGCCTGGCTCGTCGAAGATGCGCCTGAATGTTGACACGAATGCAGTGTAAGAAGATAGCAGGGTGTCGGACCTCTCCCATAACGGTGATGCCCAGTCGAGGGCTGAGCCACTGAGAAGAGAGATGATGTAGGCAATTTTTGTACGGTCACTGGGAAAATTGCCAGGTTGTAGCTCAAACTGAATCTCACACTGGTTGAGAAATCCCCTGCAGAATCTTGGAGATCCGTCAAATTTTGCTGGCGTTGGAAGATGAAGACGTGGAGCAGAAACGGGTAAGGTGGGTGGGGTTATAGTTGGAGTCACGGTGGTAGACGCCCCAGATGCGCCTGATCCACGGAGAGTTGTCTGAATCCCATCCAGCCGAGTAGAGAGATCCTGGAGACAGCGGATGATGTGGCCCTGTGCAGCCTCCTGATGTTCAAGTCGGGCTGCCAGTTCTTGCATCGGCCTGGCCGCTTGATCCTGGTCTCCGGCTGGATTCATTAGGTCAGTGCTTACTGTCACAACTGAGGGCCTGAGCTGACGGAAGGCAGCCTCAGTTGTAGGGGCTGAGATGTACCGGAACCTGGGAGGTTGTATCAGACCCCTGGACATGTAAGTAACATGAAGAAAAACCACCCGAAGGCGTGACCACGACAACTTGAGTAAAAGTCAATGATATTTATTTATGACAAACTCCATGCATCACAGTAGCAGTAAAAAGAAACATAAAAATCAGCAGAGAAATAATAATACAGTTCCTGGGTACTACAGGGTGGCAGGGGCCACAGAGCTCTGGTGGTATGAGACAGTTCTTATTATCTGCAAGTTGGAAAGTCCTTACCAGGCTCAACTGTAGCAATGAGGAAAGCCCAGGGTCGTACCAGCTGGTGTTCCAGGGAAAGCTGGACTGCTGTAGATAAAATGCTGCTGTGGGTACTGGTTAGAACCAGACAGGTGTTGGGACGGAGTGGATACTGGCTGGAACCAGTTAAATAATAAATAAAGCTTGAGAGCGATGCAATATAGATGAAATGTAGAATTTGGGAGCCGAGAAATAATAAATACCGGTGGAGAGTGGTAAACTGCAGAAAGGACACCGGCCCTTTAAGAGAAGCTGTACACTGCTGGAAGCTGAGCTGGAAGCAGGTGGTGTTGTAGCTGGAAACAGGTGAGTCCAGAATGGATCGGAGAGTCAGGCTACACCGCAGATGGAATGCTGGTGCGGGTCTCTATAGCAGAAGTCTGGAGACAGGAGCTGGAACCTGGAAGACAATCACAGGAGAGAGACAAACTGGAACTAGGTTTGACAACCAAAGCACTGACGCCTTCCTTGCTCAGGCACAACCTATTTATACCTGTAGCAAGGAAGGCATTGGCTAGGCAATTATGCAAATTAATAATACTGACAACGGATTGGTAGGAAAGATCAGCTGACAGAATCCAAGATGGCTGCGCCCATGCAGACACTTGGAGGGAAGTTTGGATTGTAATCCATGTGGTCTGGAAAACAGTAATGGCGGCGCCGGCCACCGGAGACAGGAGACGCCAGGCTGACAGATGCACATCCGACCACGCGGACACAGCGGAGGCCGCGGCTGACGTAATCGCCACTCTGAATGCAGAAGCTCAGGGACGGCGGTGGAGGCCGCGGGAGACGCCATGCCAGATGTATAAGGCGTTACTGTGACTGCGTCCAGAGAGACAGGAGAGGATACGGGAATGTGCACATCAGGATAACAGATGGGATCCGGTCCTGGAGCGCTGAGCCAGCCTTAGGAGGCATCTGATAGGTAAGAAATGGCGTCCAGATACCCGGATCGTGACACCTATAAAGTGACTCCATGCATGTAATAATCTATCTCCTTTTTCTTAAGCTTGAGAAGGTTGTAATACAGTTGTTCTGTTGATTCTGCCCCGCCAGAGGAAAGTAGGTTATCCTTAAATAGTGTATTACTTGCTTCGGCATCTGAGAAGCTGCGAGTCTCTCCTAGTGGAAGCGTAATGTTTCTAAATCCACTGCTGTCCGATGATGCATTGCCTTGGGACATGTTGGATATGTGCTGTGCACACCACAGTGCAATGAAGTGTAGAAATAGATGTAGTGTCCTTAACGAGGAAAGTTCCATACAATTGTACAGACGGTACCTTGCCAAATATCCGTATGAGGACGGGTTACAGCCCAACTTGAAGTATATCCAATATATACAGCAAAAAGGCCGGCCCTTACTTCATCTACCAATATAGGCCTGGGTGCCCTCCACAGCCACTTATGTGGTATGTATAGCATTCAATGTGTCGGCAACACTCCTATGTCTTAGAGTACTTCGTTGAAAATTTGGTGACTGGCACCATTTTAGTGATCAACGTTTCAGTTTTAATCTATAACATATTTGTCAGGATACAGAGAAAAATAAGTGAATTACCTATATAATAATAAATTACCCCCCTCATGTCAAACACCTCGTGAAGGCTGGCGGCCAGGACGGGAATTACGTCACACCCCTGCAGCGAACGCCCTCCACTGTTAGTCCCGCCACCTGCGTTGCCCAGCAACAGAAAAATACAAAGACAGTGATTCCATTCCCCCATAGTGCACGCTTCAGCAGGACAGATATTCAGTGCAACGTAATCTTATAAGCAGAGGCGGATAGGCCATAGGGTCTACAGGGAAGATTCCCGGTGGGCCGACGCACCCGTGTGGCCTGTTTTGTTTGAGGACATGTGGTCCTTTTTATAGACATAATGAATAAGATGCCAAGCAATTTGCATATATGAAAATTACTTTGCCACTTAGCCTGTGATTGCAGATGATCTAGTGTATGCTCTGTCTGCCTGCTTGGCTGACATATAAGATTGAGTGAATAGTGATTGGGATATGGTTGGTGTAATAAGCAAGAAAATATATCTTTTTAAAGAATTATATAGTTTCCTAAATTCTAAAGGTGTATCATATAATGTGCTCATAATATTTAATTTTATTCCCCACTATCTGGAAAGTCTTGGGGGGAGGGTGCTGCTGCCATGGCCCATGGCTAGACCTTACACCTCTGGTGCTGCCCAAGTGGGGCCACTAGTACAAATTTTTTCCAGGGCCGCTTTTTGTTCCCAATCCACCCCTGCTTATAAGTAACTAATTTAGATAAAGTAACAAATTGTTAACTGCCTGTGTGGTAATGATACATGTATCAAAAGGGGTACAACTTGAAAAATGTTACAGGTTGAGTATCCCATATCCAAATATTGCGAAATACGGAATTTTTTGAGTGATACTGAGATAGTGAAACCTTTGTTTTCTGATGGCTCAATGTACACAAACTTTGATTAATACACAAAGTTATTAAAAATATTGTATTAAATGACCTTCGGGCTGTGTGTATAAGGTGTATATGAAACATAAATGAATTGTGTGTATGTACACAAACTTTGTTTAATGCACAAAGTTATTAAAAATATTAGCTAAAATTACCTTCAGGCTGTGTGTATAAGGTGTATATAAAACATATGCATTCTGTGCTTAGACTTGGGTCCCATCACCATGATATCTCATTATGGTATGCAATTATTCCAAAATACGGAAAAATCCAATATCCAAAATACTTCTGGTTCCAAGCATTTTGGATATGGGATACTCAACCTATCTCCTATATAATAGCCCAGATCTGTCACTCTGTGACTATTTGGATAACGCTGGGCGTGGCTAGGAGCTCTTATTGGGTTAGCAGCAGGTCTATCATACCCAGTCCACAGCTGATTGGGCGAGAAATGCCCGTCCACATAGGTTACATCCAATGGGAGGCTCTGCCCTTTAGCTGCTGTGTGCTCCCAGAGCAGGAATAATAATGGGGCTGATGGAGCTGCAGCTCCAGGTCCAAACCCCAAAATAGGCCCACTGCATCTACAGCAACATACCCTCCACCAATTTACACATAAAAATCGCCACAAATTTGAAAAAGGGGTCGTGACCACGGGTACAGTGGTGTGGCCACGCCCCTTTTCCTATACTTTCAATGGAAGTTTGGAGAGACAAAAATCGGTACAGACCATAAAAAAAGGTACTGTACCTGCCAAAAGGGTACAGTTGGAGGGTATACTACTGCATCTGCATCAAGTCTCTGCGCTGTAGACAGGGGAAAAAAAAATCTTTTACTGCAGCATCTTATGTCCTGCTGCCAGTCCGCCTGCCCCCTCTGGCATCAACAATCCCCACTCCCTTGCCGCGGCGCAGGTGGAACAAAAGCTGCTGCCGCCACTGTCATAGATGTGTATAAAAAGCGGCACAGCAGAAGGCTTTCATAGCCCTCCCTGCGCCACATGCTCTTTGAGCCCCGGAGCCTGCTCTGCGTGTGATGTCACAGAAGTGTTTACCCGCCACAGCTGCTCCAGATCCCCAGAGGCCCTGACTCTGTAACACAGCACCTCAGCTGCTGGCCTGGAAGCCCCGAGATGGCTAATGTAATGGATAGAGTGGGTGATATCACGGAGGGTAATGTCTGGACGCAGAATCAATGTAAAAGGGGACAGTGCTGTGCAGCGCAGTGGGTGTGCAGTGTCACTGCACAGCACTCTTACCTTTTATATTGATTCAGCGAGTCATTCAGTTCTGCAAGCCAGTCACTATTGTTAGCGCCGGTGTCCCAACGCGCAGCATTACAGTGAAGTAGGCGCACTAAATAAACTACACCTCCCAGCAGCCCTTAGCACCAAAGCATTCCGGCACTAAGGTCTGCTGGGAGCTGTAATTTATTGAGTGCATATTCTTCTTTGTAATGCGGCGCATTGGGACACCGACGATAACAATAGTGACTGACTGCTTGGCTGCTGAGCGTGTCTCCGGGAGAGCCACTGCCAAAGGTAGGACAGCAGTTTAACTGCTTCCAGGAGGAGAAGCCGAGCATTACCCGCCCCTCCCCCACTTGCAGTATCTCAGGGCCCCATCCGAGGCACCCCCACACCCTCCCTCCACCACCCCCACCCATAGCACCCCTGCAACTGCCACCCCCACCCATGGCACCCCTGCACCTGCGGTGGCTCCGGACCCCCACCCACGGCACCGACGCAATCGCCACTCCTCACCAATGGTACCACTGCACCAGCCCCTGCCCCACTCGCTGCACCCCAGGACCCTCTCCCCAATCTGCATCTCCCCCGCACCTGCCACTCCCCAACCACAGGACCTACTAGGTGATACATCAATTCCTGCGTGCATTGTTCACGCCGTTGAAAGGGGCTATGACCCCTTAACCATCACACACCCTTTGTCCATGCAATATTTAACCTCTCGCACACTTATGATTTGAGGTAAAAGTCCATATAATACAAATATTGCATGCCACAAGGGCGTGCAAGGGTTAAAGGGGCGTAGCCCCTTGAGACGGTATGAAGATCGCCTGTAGGGCACAATGAATCACCTAGTATATATTAGAGATGAGCGGGTTCAGTTCTCAGAGAACCGAACCCCTCCGAACTTTGCCTTCCGAGTCCGGATCCGAGCCAGGCTTGGATTTTCCCTCTTGACTCGGAAACCCGAACTTAACAAAACGTCATCATCCCGCTGTCGGATTCTCGCGAGATTTGGATTCCATATAAGCAGTTGCGCGTCACGCCCATTTTCACTCCAGTCTCGGAGAGTGAGAGGACGTGTATTCAGTGTGCTTAGTCTCTGTTTATTGGAGTGGGAAAGTGGGGTGACAAGTAGAGATGAGCGGGTTCGGTTCCTTGGAATCCGAACCCGCCCGAACTTCATGTTTTTTTACACGGGTCCGAGCGACTCGGATCTTCCCGCCTTGCTCGGTTAACCCGAGCGCGCCCGAACATCATCATCACGCTGTCGGATTCTCGCGAGGCTCGGATTCTATCGCGAGACTCGGATTCTATATAAGGAGCCGCGCGTCGCCGCCATTTTTCACACGTGCATTGAGATTCATAGGGAGAGGACGTGTCTGGCGTCCTCTCCGTTTATAGAGATTCGAGAAGAGAGTGAGACAGAGAGAGACACAGTAGTAATTTGGGGAGCATTAGGAGGAGTACTAGTAGTTACTTGCTGAAGTGATAGAGAGAGATAGTGTGACTGTATTATCTGACTTGTGGGGGAGACACTGACAGTGGGGAGCAGTTAGAGTCTGAGAGCAGGACTCAGGAGTACATATAACGTACAGTGCACACTTTTGCTGCCAGAGTGCCAGCCACACTGCAATTGTTTGTGACCACACTGATAGATATATATTGTGATTGTCTGCTTAGGACTCAGGAGTACTACTTGCAAGTTGCTGATAGTGTGACCAGTGACCTGACCACCAGTTTAATAAATCACCACCAGTTTATGAGTTTAATATATATTATATATATATATATAATTGTATATAATATATATATAATATTGTATACCACCTAGCACCTACCCGTGTTTTTTTTTTTTTTTCTTTCTTCTTTATACATACTACTATAGTAGCTTACTGTAGCAGTCTGCGGTGCTGCTGAGCTGACAGTGTCCAGCAGGTCCGTCATCAGTCATTACATAATAAATATATAATATATACCTGTCCGGCTGCAGTACTAGTGATATTATATATACATATATATTGATTTCATCTCATTATCATCCAGTCTATATTAGCAGCAGACACAGTACGTTAGTCCACGGCTGTAGCTACCTCTGTGTCGGCACTCGGCAGTCCATCCATAATTGTATACCACCTACACGTGGTTGTTGTTTTTTTCTTTCTTCTTTATACATACTACTATAGTAGCTTACTGTAGCAGTCTGCGGTGCTGCTGAGCTGACAGTGTCCAGCAGGTCCGTCATCAGTCATTACATAATAAATATATAATATATACCTGTCCGGCTGCAGTACTAGTGATATTATATATACATATATATTGATTTCATCTCATTATCATCCAGTCTATATTAGCAGCAGACACAGTACGTTAGTCCACGGCTGTAGCTACCTCTGTGTCGGCACTCGACAGTCCATCCATAATTGTATACCACCTACCCGTGGTTGTTGTTTTTTTCTTTCTTCTTTATACATACTACTATAGTAGCTTACTGTAGCAGTCTGCGGTGCTGCTGAGCTGACAGTGTCCAGCAGGTCCGTCATCAGTCATTACATAATAAATATATAATATATACCTGTCCGGCTGCAGTACTAGTGATATTATATATACATATATATTGATTTCATCTCATTATCATCCAGTCTATATTAGCAGCAGACACAGTACGGTAGTCCACGGCTGTAGCTACCTCTGTGTCGGCACTCGGCAGTCCATCCATAAGTATACTAGTTTCCATCCATCTCCATTGTTTACCTGAGGTGCCTTTTAGTTGTCCCTATTAAAATATGGAGAACAAAAATGTTGAGGTTCCAAAATTAGGGAAAGATCAAGATCCACTTCCACCTCGTGCTGAAGCTGCTGCCACTAGTCATGGCCGAGACGATGAAATGCCAGCAACGTCGTCTGCCAAGGCTGATGCCCAATGTCATAGTACAGAGCATGTAAAATCCAAAACACCAAATATCAGTAAAAAAAGGACTCCAAAACCTAAAATAAAATTGTCGGAGGAGAAGCGTAAACTTGCCAATATGCCATTTACCACACGGAGTGGCAAGGAACGGCTGAGGCCCTGGCCTATGTTCATGGCTAGTGGTTCAGCTTCACATGAGGATGGAAGCACTCAGCCTCTCGCTAGAAAAATGAAAAGACTCAAGCTGGCAAAAGCACCGCAAAGAACTGTGCGTTCTTCGAAATCCCAAATCCACAAGGAGAGTCCAATTGTGTCGGTTGCGATGCCTGACCTTCCCAACACTGGACGTGAAGAGCATGCGCCTTCCACCATTTGCACGCCCCCTGCAAGTGCTGGAAGGAGCACCCGCAGTCCAGTTCCTGATAGTCAGATTGAAGATGTCAGTGTTGAAGTACACCAGGATGAGGAGGATATGGGTGTTGCTGGCGCTGGGGAGGAAATTGACCAGGAGGATTCTGATTGTGAGGTGGTTTGTTTAAGTCAGGCACCCGGGGAGACACCTGTTGTCCGTGGGAGGAATATGGCCATTGACATGCCTGGTGAAAATACCAAAAAAATCAGCTCTTCGGTGTGGAAGTATTTCAACAGAAATGCGGACAACAGGTGTCAAGCCGTGTGTTGCCTTTGTCAAGCTGTAATAAGTAGGGGTAAGGACGTTAACCACCTCGGAACATCCTCCCTTATACGTCACCTGCAGCGCATTCATAATAAGTCAGTGACAAGTTCAAAAACTTTGGGTGACAGCGGAAGCAGTCCACTGACCAGTAAATCCCTTCCTCTTGTAACCAAGCTCACGCAAACCACCCCACCAACTCCCTCAGTGTCAATTTCCTCCTTACCCAGGAATGCCAATAGTCCTGCAGGCCATGTCACTGGCAATTCTGACGAGTCCTCTCCTGCCTGGGATTCCTCCGATGCATCCTTGAGTGTAATGCCTACTGCTGCTGGCGCTGCTGTTGTTGCTGCTGGGAGTCGATCGTCATCCCAGAGGGGAAGTCGGAAGACCACTTGTACTACTTCCAGTAAGCAATTGACTGTCCAACAGTCCTTTGCGAGGAAGATGAAATATCACAGCAGTCATCCTGCTGCAAAGCGGATAACTGAGGCCTTGACAACTATGTTGGTGTTAGACGTGCGTCCGGTATCAGCCGTTAGTTCACAGGGAACTAGACAATTTATTGAGGCAGTGTGCCCCCGTTACCAAATACCATCTAGGTTCCACTTCTCTAGGCAGGCGATACCGAGAATGTACACGGACGTCAGAAAAAGACTCACCAGTGTCCTAAAAAATGCAGTTGTACCCAATGTCCACTTAACCACGGACATGTGGACAAGTGGAGCCGGGCAGGGTCAGGACTATATGACTGTGACAGCCCACTGGGTAGATGTATGGACTCCCGCCGCAAGAACAGCAGCGGCGGCACCAGTAGCAGCATCTCGCAAACGCCAACTCTTTCCTAGGCAGGCTACGCTTTGTATCACCGCTTTCCAGAATACGCACACAGCTGAAAACCTCTTACGGCAACTGAGGAAGATCATCGCGGAATGGCTTACCCCAATTGGACTCTCCTGTGGATTTGTGGCATCGGACAATGCCAGCAATATTGTGTGTGCATTAAATATGGGCAAATTCCAGCACGTCCCATGTTTTGCACATACCTTGAATTTGGTGGTGCAGAATTTTTTAAAAAACGACAGGGGTGTGCAAGAGATGCTGTCGGTGGCCAGAAGAATTGCGGGACACTTTCGGCGTACAGGCACCACGTACAGAAGACTGGAGCACCACCAAAAACAACTGAACCTGCCCTGCCATCATCTGAAGCAAGAAGTGGTAACGAGGTGGAATTCAACCCTTTATATGCTTCAGAGGTTGGAGGAGCAGCAAAAGGCCATTCAAGCCTATACAATTCAGCACGATGTAGGAGGTGGAATGCACCTGTCTCAAGCGCAGTGGAGAATGATTTCAACGTTGTGCAAGGTTCTGATGCCCTTTGAACTTGCCACACGGGAAGTCAGTTCAGACACTGCCAGCCTGAGTCAGGTCATTCCCCTCATCAGGCTTTTGCAGAAGAAGCTGGAGACATTGAAGGAGGAGCTAACACAGAGCGATTCCGCTAGGCATGTGGGACTTGTGGATGGAGCCCTTAATTCGCTTAACAAGGATTCACGGGTGGTCAATCTGTTGAAATCAGAGCACTACATTTTGGCCACCATGCTCGATCCTAGATTTAAAGCCTACCTTGGATCTCTCTTTCCGGCAGACACAAGTCTGCTGGGGTTCAAAGACCTGCTGGTGAGAAAATTGTCAAGTCAAGCGGAACGCGACCTGTCAACATCTCCTCCTTCACATTCTCCCGCAACTGGGGGTGCGAGGAAAAGGCTCAGAATTCCGAGCCCACCCGCTGGCGGTGATGCAGGGCAGTCTGGAGCGACTGCTGATGCTGACATCTGGTCCGGACTGAAGGACCTGACAACGATTACGGACATGTCGTCTACTGTCACTGCATATGATTCTCTCACCATTGAAAGAATGGTGGAGGATTATATGAGTGACCGCATCCAAGTAGGCACGTCACACAGTCCGTACTTATACTGGCAGGAAAAAGAGGCAATTTGGAGGCCCTTGCACAAACTGGCTTTATTCTACCTAAGTTGCCCTCCCACAAGTGTGTACTCCGAAAGAGTGTTTAGTGCCGCCGCTCACCTTGTCAGCAATCAGCGTACGAGGTTACATCCAGAAAATGTGGAGAAGATGATGTTCATTAAAATGAATTATAATCAATTCCTCCGTGGAGACATTGACCAGCAGCAATTGCCTCCACAAAGTACACAGGGAGCTGAGATGGTGGATTCCAGTGGGGACGAATTGATAATCTGTGAGGAGGGGGATGTACACGGTGATATATCGGAGGATGATGATGAGGTGGACATCTTGCCTCTGTAGAGCCAGTTTGTGCAAGGAGAGATTAATTGCTTCTTTTTAGGTGGGGGTCCAAACCAACCCGTCATTTCAGTCACAGTCGTGTGGCAGACCCTGTCACTGAAATGATGGGTTGGTTAAAGTGTGCATGTCCTGTTTATACAACATAAGGGTGGGTGGGAGGGCCCAAGGACAATTCCATCTTGCACCTCTTTTTTCTTTCATTTTTATTTGCGTCATGTGCTGTTTGGGGAGTGTTTTTTGGAAGGGCCATCCTGCGTGACACTGCAGTGCCACTCCTAGATGGGCCAGGTGTTTGTGTCGGCCACTAGGGTCGCTTATCTTACTCACACAGCTACCTCATTGCGCCTCTTTTTTTCTTTGCGTCATGTGCTGTTTGGGGAGGGTTTTTTGGAAGGGACATCCTGCGTGAGACACTGCAGTGCCACTCCTAGATGGGCCCGGTGTTTGTGTCAGCCACTAGGGTCGCTTATCTTACTCACACAGCTACCTCATTGCGCCTCTTTTTTTCTTTGCGTCATGTGCTGTTTGGGGAGGGTTTTTTGGAAGGGACATCCAGCGTGAGACACTGCAGTGCCACTCCTAGATGGGCCCGGTGTTTGTGTCAGCCACTAGGGTCGCTTATCTTACTCACACAGCTACCTCATTGCGCCTCTTTTTTTCTTTGCGTCATGTGCTGTTTGGGGAGGGTTTTTTGGAAGGGACATCCTGCGTGACACTGCAGTGCCACTCCTAGATGGGCCAGGTGTTTGTGTCGGCCACTAGGGTCGCTTAGCTTACTCACACAGCTACCTCATTGCGCCTCTTTTTTTCTTCCTTGCGTCATGTGCTGTTTGGGGAGTGTTTTTTGGAAGGGACATCCTGCGTGACACTGCAGTGCCACTCCTAGATGGGCCAGGTGTTTGTGTCGGCCACTAGGGTCGCTTATCTTACTCACACAGCTACCTCATTGCGCCTCTTTTTTTCTTTGCGTCATGTGCTGTTTGGGGAGGGTTTTTTGGAAGGGACATCCTGCGTGAGACACTGCAGTGCCACTCCTAGATGGGCCCGGTGTTTGTGTCGGCCACTAGGGTCGCTTATCTTACTCACACAGCTACCTCATTGCGCCTCTTTTTTTCTTTGCATCATGTGCTGTTTGGGGAGGGTTTTTTGGAAGGGACATCCTGCGTGACACTGCAGTGCCACTCCTAGATGGGCCAGGTGTTTGTGTCGGCCACTAGGGTCGCTTAGCTTACTCACACAGCTACCTCATTGCGCCTCTTTTTTTCTTCTTTGCGTCATGTGCTGTTTGGGGAGTGTTTTTTGGAAGGGACATCCTGCGTGACACTGCAGTGCCACTCCTAGATGGGCCAGGTGTTTGTGTCGGCCACTAGGGTCGCTTAGCTTACTCACACAGCTACCTCATTGCGCCTCTTTTTTTCTTTGCGTCATGTGCTGTTTGGGGAGTGTTTTTTGGAAGGGACATCCTGCGTGACACTGCAGTGCCACTCCTAGATGGGCCAGGTGTTTGTGTCGGCCACTAGGGTCGCTTAGCTTAGTCATCCAGCGACCTCGGTGCAAATTTTAGGACTAAAAATAATATTGTGAGGTGTGAGGTATTCAGAATAGACTGAAAATGAGTGGAAATTATGGTTTTTGAGGTTAATAATACTTTGGGATCAAAATGACCCCCAAATTCTATGATTTAAGCTGTTTTTTAGTGTTTTTGAAAAAAACACCCGAATCCAAAACACACCCGAATCCGACAAAAAAAATTCGGTGAGGTTTTGCCAAAACGCGGTCGAACCCAAAACACGGCCGCGGAACCGAACCCAAAACCAAAACACAAAACCCGAAAAATTTCAAGTGCACATCTCTAGTGACAAGTGTTGTGCTGCTCAGTCCTGCCATATATCCAGTGTAGCTGTATAAGTGGTGCTATGTTGTGCAGACAAGTCCAGTGTAGTCACTCAGTGTATTGTGCTGCATCAGTCCAGGCAGTCACAGTGTTGATGTTCTCTGCTGCCATATATTCAGTGTAGCTGTAAAGTGGTGCTGTGTTGTGCAGACCAGTCCAGTGTAGTAACTCAGTGTATTGTGCTGCATCAGTCCAAGCAGTCACAGTATTGGTGTTCTCTGCTGCCATATATCCAGTGTAGCTGTAAAGTGGGGCTGTGTTGTGCAGACCAGTCCAGGTTAGTCAGTGTATTGTGCTGTATCAGTCCAGCCATTCACAGTGTTGGTGTTCTCTGCTGGCATATATCCAGTGTCCTGTGTCATCAGTAATTCCAATGATGATATACGCTGCTGCTATATATATCCACTGCTGCAGTATAACAAATTACAATTATATTATTATTATTATTAACAACCTGTTGGGCTGGATCAGACCAGTGGTAATGTGTGTCCTGTGTCATCAGTAATTCCAGTGACGATATACGCTGCTGCTATATATATCCACTGCTGCAGTATAAAAAATTACAATTATATTATTATTAACAACCTGTTGGGTTGCATCAGACCAATGGTAGTGTGTGTCCTGTGTCATCAGTAATGCCAGTCATTCCTGTGACGCATATTGTCTCATGTAACTCCCAAAAAATAATGGAGAACAAAAATTTTGAGGAGAAAATAGGGAAAGATCAAGAAGAACCACTTTCTCCTAGTGCTGAAGCTGCTGCCACTAGCCATGACATAGACAATGAAATGCCATCAACGTCATCTGTCAAGGCTGATGCCCAATGTGATAATAGAGGGCGTATAAAATCCAAAAATCCAAAGTTCAGTAAAAAGAACCAAAAAAAGAAAATTAAATCGTCTGCGGAGAAACATAAATTTGCCAATATGCCATTTATGACACAGAGTGACAAGGAACGGCTGAGGCCCTGGCCTATGTTCATGGTTAGTGGTTCAGCTTCACATGACGATGGAAGCTCTCATCCTCCCGCTAGAAAAATTAAAAGAGTTAAGCTGGAAAGAGCACAGAAAAGAACTGCGTGCTCTGAGATGGTACCACAAATCCCAAAAAAAAGTCCAAGTGTGTCGGCGGTTGCGATGCCTGACCTTCCCAACACTGGACGGGAAGAGGTGTCTCCATCACCATTTGCACGCCCCCTGCAAGTGCTGGAAGGAGCACCCACAGTCCAGTTCCTCATATTCAAATTGAAGATGTCACCGTTGAAGTACACCAGGATGAGGATATGGGTGTTGCTGGCGCTGAGGAGGAAGTTGACGATGAGGATTCTGATGGTGATGTGGTTTAAGTCAGGCACCGGGGGAGACACCTGTTGTCCTTGGGACGAAGAAGCCCATGGTGATGCCTGGGCAAACTACCAAAAAAGCAACCTCTTCGTTGTGGAATTATTTCTACACAAATCCGGACAACAGGTGTCAAGCCATCTGTTGCCTCAGTCAATCTGTAATAAGTAGGGGTAAGGTTGTTAACCACCTAGGAACATCCTCCCTTATACGTCACCTGCTGCACATTCATCAGAAGTCACTGTCAAGTTCAGAAACTTTGGGTAAGAGCGTAAGCAGTCCACTGACACCCAAATCCCTTGTTCCTCCTGTACCCAAGCTCCTGCATGCCACACCACCAACTCCCTCAACGTCAACTTCCTCCTCAGTCAGGAACGTCCGTAGTCCTGCAGGCCATGTCACTGTCAAGACTGAGGAGTCCTCTCCTAACCGGGATTCCTCCGTAGGATCCTTGAGTGGCACGCCTGCTGTTGCTGCCGCTGCTGCTGCTGTTTTTGCTGCTGGGAGTCAATCGTCATCCCAGAGGGGAAGTCGGAAGACCACTTGTACTACTTCCAGTAAGCAACTGACTGTCCAACAGTCCTTTGTGAGGAAGATGAAATATGACAGCAGTCATCCTTTTGCAAAGCAGATAACTGAGGCCTTGACAGCTATGTTGGTGTTAGAGGTGTGTCCGGTATCCACTATTAGTTCATAATCACTTAAAGATTTGTTTGAGGTACTGTGTCGTGTCCCCGATATCAAATCCCATCTATGATCCACTTCTCTAGGCAGGCGATACCGAGAATGTACACAGACATCAGAAAAAGAGTCACCAGTGTCCTAAAAAATGTGGTTGTATCCAGTGTCCACTTAACCACGGACATGTGGACAAGTGGAACAGGGCAGACTAAGTACTATATGACTGTAACAGCCCACTGGGTAGATGTATGGCATCCCGTAGCGGCACCAGTAGCAGCATCTTGCAAACGCCAACTCATTCTTAGGCAGGCTACACTATGTATCACCGCTTTCCATAAGAGGCACACAGCTGACAACCTCTTACGGAAACTGAGGAACATCATCGCAGAATGGCTTACCCCAATTGGACTCTCCTGGGGATTTGTGATATCGGACAACGCCACCAATATTGTGCGTGCATTACAACTGGACAAATTCCAGCACGTCCCATGTTTTGCACATACAATTAATTTGGTGGTGCACAATGTTTTGAAAAATGAGAGGGGTGGCCCGATAAATTGCGGGCCACTTTCGGCATTCTGCCACTTCGTGCCGAAGACTGGAGTGCCAGCAAACACTCCTGAACCTGCCCCGCCATCAACTGAAGCAAGAGGTGGTAACGAGATGGAATTCAACACTCTATATGCTTCAGAGGATGGAGAAGCAGCAAAAGGCCATTCAAGCCTATACATCCACCTATGATATAGGCAAAGGAGGGGTAATGCACCTGACTCAAGCGCAGTGGAGAATGATTTCCGCCTTGTGCAAGGTTCTCCAACCCTTCTAACTTGCCACACGTGAAGTCAGTTCAGACACTGCCAGCTTGAGTCAGGTCATTTCCCTCATCAGGCTTTTGCAGAAGCAGCTGCATAAATTGAAGGAGGATCTAAGACGGAGCGATTCCGCAAAGTATGTGGGACTTGTGGATGGAGCCCTTCATTCGTTTTGCCAGGATTCAAGGGTGGTCAATCTGTTGAAATCAGAGCACTACATTTTGGCCACCGTGCTCGATCCTAGGTTTAAAGCTTACGTTGTATCTCTCTTTCCTGCAGACACAAGTGTGCAGAGGTGCAAAGACCTGCTGGTTAGTAAATTGTCAACTCAAGTGGAACGTGACCCTTAAACAGCTCCTCCTTCAATTTCTCCCACCACTGGGGCTGGAAGGAAAAGGATAAAATTTCCTAGCCCACCCGCTGGCAGTGATGCAAGGAAGTCAGGAGCGAAAGATGACATCTGGTCCGGACTGAAAGACCTGCCAACGATTACTGACATGTCTACTGTCACTGCATATGATTCTGTCACCATGGAAAGAATGGTGGAGGACGATATGAGTGACAGCATCGAAGTAGGCATGTCAGACAGTCCGTACGTATACTGGCAGGAAAAAGAGGCAATTTGGAGACCCTTGCACAAACTGGTTTTATTTTACCTAAGTTGCCCCCCTCCAGTGTGTACTCCGAAAGAGTGTTTAGTGCAGCCGGTAACCTTGTTAGCGATCGGCGTAGGAGGTTACTTCCACAAAATGTGGAAAAGATGAAGTTCATCAAAATGAATTATATAGTCTTCCGGGAAGACCTTTACCAGCAATTGCCTCCAGAAAGTACACTGGAACCTGTGATGGTGGATTCCAGTGGGGACGAATTAATACTCTGTGAGGAGGATGTATATGGTGAAAGGGTTGAGGAATCGGAGGATGATGATGAGGTGGACATCTTGCCTCTGTAGAGCCAGTTTGTGCAAGGAGAGATTGATTGCTTCTTTTTTGGTGGGGGCCCAAACAAACCAGTCATTTCAGCCACAGTCATGTGGCAGACCCTGTCGCTGAAATGATTGGTTTGTTAAAGTGTGCATGTCCTGTTTATACAACATAAGGGTGGGTGGGAGGGCCCAAGGACAATTCCAACTTGCACCTCTTTTTCTTCTTTGCATCATGTGCTGTTTGGGGACTAGTTTTTTTTGTGCCATCCTGTCTGCAACTGCAGTGCCACCTCCTAGATGGGCCAGGTGTTTGTGCCGCACACTTGTGTCGTTTAGCTTGGCCATCCAGCTACTTAATTGCACCTCTTTTTCTACTTTGCATCATGTGTTGTTAGGGGACTAGTTTTTTTTGTGTCATCCTGACTGTAACTGCAGTGCCACTCCTAGATGGGCCAGGTGTTTGTGCCGCACACTTGTGTCGTTTAGCTTGGCCATCCAGCTACTTATTTGCACCTTTTTTTCTTCTTTGCATCATGTGCTGTTTGGGGACTAGTTTTTTTAAGTGCCATCCTGTCTGTAACTGCAGTGCCACTCCTAGATGTGCCAGGTGTTTGTGCCGCACACTTGTGTTGTTTAGCTTGGCCATCCAGCTATCTAATTGCACCTCTTTTTCTTCTTTGCATCATGTGCTGTTTGGGGACTACTTTTTTTAAGTGACATTCTGTCTATAACTGCAGTGCCACTCCTAGATGGGCCAGGTGTTTGTGCCACACACTTGTGTCGCTTAGCTTAGTCATACAGCCACCTCGGTGCAACTTATAGGCATAAAAACAATATTGTGGAAATGATTGGTTTTGAGGTTAATACTGTAGGAGCAAAATTACCCCCAATTTTATTTGATTTTAGCTGTTTTTATGTTTTGTTTTTTTAAAATCATCCAGATCCAAAACCAAAACACAAAAGTGTGGTTTTGGCAAAACCAAGCCAAAACACGAAAATGGAATTAGAGCTAAAACCAAAACACAAAACACGAAAAGTGCCAGCCGCACATCTCTAGTATGATGTCCAGTTCCTGATATTCAAATTGAAGATTTCACTGTTGAAGTACACCAGGATGAGGATATGGGTGTTGCTGGCGCTGAGGAGCAGGGCCGCCATCAAGGGGGTGCCCTGTGTACAGTTGTCCCGGGCCCGGCCACTCTGACAGAGTGGAGGGCCCGGGCTGCACACACAGCCACCCCTGGATATACCCGGTGACATCTGCCACCACCGTACCCACGGGCTGCCGCTCCCCGTCCCTCCCCCTCCCTTTGCTGCTCAGTGCCTCCTGCTGATGTGAGGGGAGGAGAGCGCAGCCCTGCGCCTCTCCTGCGCCCCCGTGTCTTCATTTCAGCGCCGCCTGTGAGCCAATCAGAGCTCGCGGACCGCGACCTTTGATTGGCTCACGGATCGGCGCTGAATTGAACGGACACAACCGCACCCGCCGGACACTGATGGAAGGAGAGGCGCAGGCTGCGCTCTCCTCCCCTCACACAGACACAGGTGAGCAGCAGGGGGGGGGGGCATATCTGGCACTGGGGTGGCATGTATACCTGGCAGTGGGAGCATGTCTGGCACTGGGGGCATATCTGGCACTGGGGGGGGCATGTATACCTGGCAATGGGGGCATATCTGGCACTGGGGGCATATCTGGCACTGGGGGGCATGTATACCTGGCAGTGGGAGCATATATGGCACTGGGGGGGCATGTATACCTGGCAGTAGGAGCATATCTGGCACTGGGGGGGCATGTATACCTGGCAGTGGGAGCATATCTGGTACTGGGGGGGCATGTATACCTGGCAGTGGGAGCATATCTGGCACTGGGGGCATATCTGGCACTGGTGGGACATGTGTATCTGGCACTGTGGGTATATCTGGCACTGTGGGGGCATTTGTGTATCTGGCACTGTGGGGCAATGTGTATCTGGCACTGTGGGGCATATCTGGCACTGTGGGGCAATGTATATCTGGCACTGTGGGGCAATGTATATCTGGCACTGTGGGGCAACGTGTATCTGGCACTATTGGGGTCATATGTGTATCTGCTCCTCCCCCCATATGTGTATCATGCCCCCATTTTCATTGGCCACACACATTTTTGGCACGCGCGCCTTCGGCGCGAGCACTCAGTACCTGTAAGACATTTTTTTCTACTTGCACCACTGGCCGCCGGTGACACTGACCACGGCTGACCTGCTGCTAGTTAGTGGTGGATTTGAGAATTGAAGCCACCGCTAGCGGCACTGGGTCCACGCCTGTACTTCCGCGGGCCATGCCGTCCGAGCAGCAGCAGCACTGACTGAGTGTGAGAGACCGCCCTCCACCGCTGCTGCTGGTAGTTTGTGATGCGGGGACTGCTTTACTAACGTGGCTATTACCTCCATGAGGGTGGAGGCCCTGCCTATTTTTTCAGTCCCGGGCCCCACAATTTCTGGTGGCAGCCCTGCTGAGGAGGAAATTGACAAGGAGGATTCTGATGGTGAGGTGGTTTGTTTAAGTCAGGCACCCGGGGAGACACCTGTTGTCCGTGGGAGGAATATGGCCATTGACATGCCTGGTCAAATTACAAAAATAATCACCTCTTCGGTGTGGAATTATTTAAACAGAAATGCGGACAACAGGTGTCAAGCCGTGTGTTGCCTTTGTCAAGCTGTCAGAAGTAGGGGTAAGGACGTTAACCACCTAGGAACATCCTCCCTTATACGTCACCTGGAGCGCATTCATCAGAAGTCATTGACAAGTTCAAAAACTTTGGGTGACAGCGGAAGCAGTCCACTGACAACTAAATCCCTTCCTATTGTACCCAAGCTCCTGCAAACCACACCACCAACTCCCTCAGTGTCAATTTCCTCCTTAGACAGGAAAGCCAATAGTCCTGCAGGCCATGTCACTGGCAAGTCTGACGAGTCCTCTCCTAACTGGGATTCCTCCGATGGATCCTTGAGTGTAATGCCTACTGCTGCTGTTGCTGCTGGGAGTTGATCGTCATCCCAGAGCGGAAGTCAGAAGACCACTTGTACTACTTCCAGTAAGCAATTGACTGTCCAACAGTCCTTTGCGAGGAAGATGAAATATCACAGCAGTCATCCTGCTGCAAAGTGGATAACTCAGGTCTTGGCAGCTGCGGTCGTGTTAAACGTGTGTCCGGTATCCACCGTTGATTCACAGGGAATTAGAGAATTGATTGAGGTACTGTGTACCTGGTACCAAATACCATCTAGGTTCCATTTTTCTAGGCAGGCGATACCGAGAATGTACACAGACGTCAGAAAAAGAGTCACCAGTGTCCTAAAAAATGCAGTTGTACCCAATGTCCACTTAACTACGGACATGCAGACAAGTGGAGCAGGGCAGACTCAGACTGTGACAGCCCACTGGGTAGATGTATTGCCTCCCGCAGCAAGAACAGCAGCGGCGGCACCAGTAGCAGCATCTCGCAAATGCCAACTCGTTCCTAGGCAGGCTACGCTTTGCATCACCGCTTTCCATAAGAGGCACACAGCTGACAACCTCTTACGGAAACTGAGGAACATCATCGCAGAATGGCTTACCCCAATTGGACTCTCCTGGGGATTTTTGACATCAGACAACGCCACCAATATTGTGCGTGCATTACATGTGGGCAAATTCCAGCACGTCCCATGTTTTGCACATACATTGAATTTGGTGGTGCAGAATTTTTTTAAAAAACGACAGGGGCGTACAAGAAATGCTGTCGGTGGCCCGAAGAATTGCGGGCCACTTTCGGCATTCAGCCACCGCATGCCGAAGACTGGAGCACCAGCAAACACTCCTGAACCTGCCCCGCCATCATCTGAAGCAAGAAGTGGTAACGAGGTGGAATTCAACCCTCTATATGCTTCAGAGGATGGAGGAGCAGCAAAAGGCCATTCAAGCCTATACATCTGCCTACGATATAAGCAAAAGAGGGGGAATGCACCTGACTCAAGCGCAGTGGAGAATGATTTCAACGTTGTGCAAGGTTCTGATGCCCTTTGAACTTGCCACACGTGAAGTCAGTTCAGACACTGCCAGCCTGAGTCAGGTCATTCCCCTCATCAGGCTTTTGCAGAAGAAGCTGGAGACATTGAAGGAGGAGCTAACACGGAGCGATTCCGCTAGGCATGTGGGACTTGTGGATGGAGCCCTTAATTCGCTTAACAAGGATTCACGGGTGGTCAATCTGTTGAAATCAGAGCACTACATTTTGGCCACCGTGCTCGATCCTAGATTTAAAGCCTACCTTGGATCTCTCTTTCCGGCAGACACAAGTCTGCTGGGGTTGAAAGACCTGCTGGTGAGAAAATTGTCAAGTCAAGCGGAACGCGACCTGTCAACAACATCTCCTCCTTCACATTCTCCCGCAACTGGGGGTGCGAGGAAAAGGCTCAGAATTCCGAGCCCACCCGCTGGCGGTGATGCAGGGCAGTCTGGAGCGACTGCTGATGCTGACATCTGGTCCGGACTGAAGGACCTGACAACGATTACGGACATGTCGTCTACTGTCACTGCATATGATTCTCTCACCATTGAAAGAATGGTGGAGGATTATATGAGTGACCGCATCCAAGTAGGCACGTCACACAGTCCGTACTTATACTGGCAGGAAAAAGAGGCAATTTGGAGGCCCTTGCACAAACTGGCTTTATTCTACCTAAGTTGCCCTCCCACAAGTGTGTACTCCGAAAGAGTGTTTAGTGCCGCCGCTCACCTTGTCAGCAATCGGCGTACGAGGTTACTTCCAGAAAATGTGGAGAAGATGATGTTCATCAAAAAGAATTATAATCAATTCCTCCATGGAAACATTCACCAGCAATTGCCTCCAGAAAGTACACAGGGATCTGAGATGGTGTATTCCAGTGGGGACGAATTAATAATCTGTGAGGAGGGGGATGTACACAGTGAAAGGGGTGAGGATTCGGACGATGATTAGGAGGTGGACATCTTGCCTCTGTAGAGCCAGTTTGTGCAAGGAGAGATTAATTGCTTCTTTTTTGGTGGGGGTCCAAACCAACCCGTCATATCAGTCACAGTCGTGTGGCAGACCCTGTCACTGAAATGATGGGTTGGTTAAAGTGTGCATGTCCTGTTTATACAACATAAGGGTGGGTGGGAGGGCCCAAGGACAATTCCATCTTGCACCTCTTTTTTCTTTAATTTTTCTTTGCGTCATGTGCTGTTTGGGGAGTGTTTTTTGGAAGGGCCATCCTGCGTGACACTGCAGTGCCACTCCTAGATGGGCCAGGTGTTTGTGTCGGCCACTAGGGTCGCTTATCTTACTCACACAGCTACCTCATTGCGCCTATTTTTTTCTTTGCGTCATGTGCTGTTTGGGGAGTGTTTTTTGGAAGGGCCATCCTGCGTGACACTGCAGTGCCACTCCTAGATGGGCCAGGTGTTTGTGTCGGCCACTAGGGTCGCTTATCTTACTCACACAGCTACCTCATTGCGCCTCTTTTTTTCTTTGCGTCATGTGCTGTTTGGGGAGGGTTTTTTGGAAGGGCCATCCTGCGTGACACTGCAGTGCCACTCCTAGATGGGCCCGGTGTTTGTGTCGGCCACTAGGGTCGCTTATTTTACTCACACAGCTACCTCATTGCGCCTCTTTTTTTCTTTGCATCATGTGCTGTTTGGGGAGGGTTTTTTGGAAGGGCCATCCTGCGTGACACTGCAGTGCCACTCCTAGATGGGCCCGGTGTTTGTGTCGGCCACTAGGGTCGCTTATCTTACTCACACAGCTACCTCATTGCGCCTCTTTTTTTCTTTGCGTCATGTGCTGTTTGGGGAGGGTTTTTTGGAAGGGCCATCCTGCGTGACACTGCAGTGCCACTCCTAGATGGGCCCGGTGTTTGTGTCGGCCACTAGGGTCGCTTATCTTACTCACACAGCTACCTCATTGCGCCTCTTTTTTTCTTTGCGTCATGTGCTGTTTGGGGAGGGTTTTTTGGAAGGGCCATCCTGCGTGACACTGCAGTGCCACTCCTAGATGGGCCCGGTGTTTGTGTCGGCCACTAGGGTCGCTTATCTTACTCACACAGCTACCTCATTGTGCCTCTTTTTTTCTTTGCGTCATGTGCTGTTTGGGGAGGGTTTTTTGGAAGGGCCATCCTGCGTGACACTGCAGTGCCACTCCTAGATGGGCCCGGTGTTTGTGTCGGCCACTAGGGTCGCTTATCTTACTCACACAGCTACCTCATTGCGCCTCTTTTTTTCTTTGCGTCATGTGCTGTTTGGGGAGGGTTTTTTGGAAGGGCCATCCTGCGTGACACTGCAGTGCCACTCCTAGATGGGCCCGGTGTTTGTGTCGGCCACTAGGGTCGCCCAGCTTAGTCATCCAGCGACCTAGGTGCAAATTTTAGGACTAAAAATAATATTGTGAGGTGTGAGGTATTCAGAATAGACTGAAAATGAGTGTAAATTATGGTTTTTGAGGTTAATAATACTTTGGGATCAAAATGACCCCCAAATTCTATGATTTAAGCTGTTTTTTAGTGTTTTTTAAAAAAAACACCGAATCCAAAACACACCCGAATCCGACAAAAAAAATTCGGTTAGGTTTTGCCAAAACGCGGTCGAACCCAAAACACGGCCGCGGAACCGAACCCAAAACCAAAAACACAAAACCCGAAAAATTTCCGGCGCTCATCTCTACATTATACACGTATGCAGCAGTATATACTGCTGGAAAGTTGGGGAGTTTTGATCAGAGATGTGCGGACAAGGTAGGCAGGGGTGGCACTGCCTCATCTGTCATAGACGTTTTACTCCAGAGTTTTAACTGTAAAAATTTATTAGAATTCTAACTTATTCTTTAAATCTTTTTATATACTTTTAATTGTCAATACTCTGGCATATTCTGTATGTTAGTATGACAGGAAAGGCTCTGCCTCACCCCACCACATGTCACTGGTGTGCCACCCCTTTCTCACCATGCACAGAACAATTGCACACAAGCTTTGCAGCAGGATGACTGCTGTGATATTTCATCTTCCTCGCAAAGGACTGTTGGACAGTCAATTGCTTACTGGAAGTAGTACAAGTGGGCTTACGACTTCCCCTCTGGGATGACCATCGACTCCCAGCAGCAACAACAGCAGCGCCAGCAGCAGTAGGCGTTACACACAAGGATGCATCGGAGGAATCCCAGGCAGGAGAGGACTCGTCAGAATTGCCAGTGACATGGCCTGCAGGACTATTGGCATTCCTGGGGAAGGAGGAAATTGACACTGAGGGAGTTGGTGGGGTGGTTTGCGTGAGCTTGGTTACAAGAGGAAGGGATTTACTGGTCAGTGGACTGCTTCCGCTGTCACCCAAAGTTTTTGAACTTGTCACTGACTTATTATGAATGCGCTGCAGGTGACGTATAAGGGAGGATGTTCCGAGGTGGTTAACGTCCTTACCCCTACTTATTACAGCTTGACAAAGGCAACACACGGCTTGACACCTGTTGTCCGCATTTCTGTTGAAATACTTCCACACCGAAGAGCTGATTTTTTTGGTATTTTCACCAGGCATGTCAGTGGCCATATTCCTCCCACGGACAACAGGTGTCTCCCCGGGTGCCTGACTTAAACAAACCACCTCACCATCAGAATCCTCCTGGTCAATTTCCTCCCCAGCGCCAGCAACACCCATATCCTCCTCATCCTGGTGTACTTCAACACTGACATCTTCAATCTGACTATCAGGAACTGGACTGCGGGTGCTCCTTCCAGCACTTGCAGGGGGCGTGCAAATGGTGGAAGGCGCATGCTCTTCACGTCCAGTGTTGGGAAGGTCAGGCATCGCAACCGACACAATTGGAGTCGGACTCTCCTTGTGGATTTGGGATTTCGAAGAACGCACAGTTCTTTGCGGTGCTACTGCTTTTGCCAGCTTGAGTCTTTTCATTTTTCTAGCGAGAGGCTGAGTGCTTCCATCCTCATGTGAAGCTGAACCTCTAGCCATGAACATAGGCCAGGGCCTCAGCCGTTCCTTGCCACTCCGTGTGGTAAATGGCATATTGGCAAGTTTACGCTTCTCCTCCGACAATTTTATTTTAGGTTTTGGAGTCCTTTTTTTACTGATATTTGGTGTTTTGGATTTGACATGCTCTGTACTATGACATTGGGCATCGGCCTTGGCAGACGACGTTGCTGGCATTTCATCGTCTCGGCCATGACTAGTGGCAGCAGCTTCAGCACGAGGTGGAAGTGGATCTTGATCTTTCCCTAATTTTGGAACCTCAACATTTTTGTTCTCCATATTTTAATAGGCACAACTAAAAGGCACCTCAGGTAAACAATGGAGATGGATGGATACTAGTATACAATTATGGATGGACTGCCGAGTGCCGACACAGAGGTAGCTACAGCCGTGGACTACCGTACTGTGTCTGCTGCTAATATAGACTGGATGATAATGAGATGTAGTATGTATAAAGAAGAAAGAAAAAAAAAACCACGGGTAGGTGGTATACAATTATGGATGGACTGCCGAGTGCCGACACAGAGGTAGCTACAGCCGTGGACTAACGTACTGTGTCTGCTGCTAATATAGACTGGATGATAATGAGATGTAGTATGTATAAAGAAGAAAGAAAAAAAAAACCACGGGTAGGTGGTATACAATTATGGATGGACTGCCGAGTGCCGACACAGAGGTAGCTACAGCCGTGGACTACCGTATTGTGTCTGCTGCTAATATAGACTGGATGATAATGAGATGTAGTATGTATAAAGAAGAAAGAAAAAAAAACCACGGGTAGGTGGTATACAATTATGGATGGACTGCCGAGTGCCGACACAGAGGTAGCTACAGCCGTGGACTACCATACTGTGTCTGCTGCTAATATAGACTGGATGATAATGAGATGTAGTATGTATAAAGAAGAAAGAAAAAAAAAACACGGGTAGGTGGTATACAATTATGGATGGACTGCCGAGTGCCGACACAGAGGTAGCTACAGCCGTGGACTAACGTACTGTGTCTGCTGCTAATATAGACTGGATGATAATGAGATGTAGTATGTATAAAGAAGAAAGAAAAAAAAAACCACGGGTAGGTGGTATACAATTATGGATGGACTGCCGAGTGCCGACACAGAGGTAGCTACAGCCGTGGACTACCATACTGTGTCTGCTGCTAATATAGACTGGATGATAATGAGATGTAGTATGTATAAAGAAGAAAGAAAAAAAAACCACGGGTAGGTGGTATACAATTATGGATGGACTGCCGAGTGCCGACACAGAGGTAGCTACAGCCGTGGACTACCGTACTGTGTCTGCTGCTAATATAGACTGGATGATAATGAGATGTAGTATGTATAAAGAAGAAAAAAAAAAAAACCACGGGTAGGTGGTATACAATTATGGATGGACTGCCGAGTGCCGACACAGAGGTAGCTACTGCCGTGGACTAACGTACTGTGTCTGCTGCTAATATAGACTGGATGATAATGAGATGTAGTATGTATAAAGAAGAAAGAAAAAAAAAACCACGGGTAGGTGGTATACAATTATGGATGGACTGCCGAGTGCCGACACAGAGGTAGCTACAGCCGTGGACTACCGTACTGTGTCTGCTGCTAATATAGACTGGATGATAATGAGATGTAGTATGTATAAAGAAGAAAGAAAAAAAAAAACACGGGTAGGTGGTATACAATTATGGATGGACTGCCGAGTGCCGACACAGAGGTAGCTACAGCCGTGGACTACCGTACTGTGTCTGCTGCTAATATAGACTGGATGATAATGAGATGTAGTATGTATAAAGAAGAAAGAAAGAAAAAACCACGGATAGGTGGTATACAATTATGGATGGACTGCCGAGTGCCGACACAGAGGTAGCTACAGCCGTGGACTAACATACTGTGTCTGCTGCTAATATAGACTGGATGATAATGAGATGTAGTATGTATAAAGAAGAAAGAAAAAAAAACCACGGGTAGGTGGTATACAATTATGGATGGACTGCCGAGTGCCGACACAGAGGTAGCTACAGCCGTGGACTACCGTACTGTGTCTGCTGCTAATATAGACTGGATGATAATGAGATGTAGTATGTATAAAGAAGAAAGAAAAAAAAAACACGGGTAGGTGGTATACAATTATGGATGGACTGCCGAGTGCCGACACAGAGGTAGCTACAGCCGTGGACTAACGTACTGTGTCTGCTGCTAATATAGACTGGATGATTGATAATGAGATGAAATCAATATATATGTATGTATATATAATATCACTAGTACTGCAGCCGGACAGGTAGATAATATATTTATTAGGTAATGATGACTGATGACGGACCTGCTGGACACTGTCAGCTCAGCAGCACCGCAGACTGCTACAGTAAGCTACTATACTATAGTAGTATGTACAAAGAAGAAAGAAAAAAAAAACCACGGGTAGGTGGTATACAATTATGGATGGACTGCCGAGTGCCGACACACAGGTAGCTACAGCCGTGGACTAACGTACTGTGTCTGCTGCTAATATAGAGTCTAGACTGGATGATAAATTATTGATAATGAGATGAAATCAATATAATATCACTAGTACTGCAGCCGGACAGGTACTATATATATTTATTATGTAATGACTGATGACGGACCTGCTGGACACTGTCAGGTCAGCACAGCACCGCAGACTGCTAGTCTGCTACAGTAAGCTACTATAGTAGTATGTAATAGTATAAAGAAGAATGAAAAAAAAAAAACCACGGGTAGGTGGTATACAATATTATATATATATATATTATATACAATTATATATATATATATATATATATATATATTAAACTGGTGGTGATTGATTATTAA
This sequence comes from Pseudophryne corroboree, assembly GCF_028390025.1. Lineage (NCBI taxonomy): Eukaryota > Metazoa > Chordata > Amphibia > Anura > Myobatrachidae > Pseudophryne > Pseudophryne corroboree. Next base: position 670,737,516 of record NC_086447.1, read on the forward strand.
ACTGGTGGTCAGGTCACGTTGCAACTTGCAACTAGTACTCCGAGGCCTAAGCAGACAATCACAAAATATATTATTATACTGGTGGTCAGTGTGGTCACAACAATGGCAGTGTGGCACTGACTCTGGCAGCAAAAGTGTGCACTGTACGTTATATTATGTAGTATGTACTCCTGAGTCCTGCTCTCAGACTCTAACTGCTCCCCACTGTCAGTGTCTCCCCCACAAGTCAGATAATACACTTACAGTCACACTATCTAATCTATAAAATAATATCACTTCAGCAAGTAGTATAGTAGTATACAGGAGTATAGTAGTACTCCTCCTAATAATGCTCCCCAAAAATACTGTGTCTCTCTCTTCTCTAAACGGAGAGGACGCCAGCCACGTCCTCTCCCTATGACTCTCAATGCACGTGTGAAAATGGCGGCGACGCGCGGCTCCTTATATAGAATCCGAGTCTCGCGATAGAATCCGAGCCTCGCGAGAATCCGACAGCGTGATGATGATGTTCGGGCGCGCTCGGGTTAACCGAGCAAGGCGGGAAGATCCGAGTCGCTCGGACCCGTGTAAAAAAACATGAAGTTCGGGCGGGTTCGGATTCAGAGGAACCGAACCCGCTCATCTCTAGTATAATGCTCACATATTGTGTGTAAATCTGTCTCTGGTACGAGCCAGTTCCTCCTCAGCCATTTACCTCACCGCAAGTCCCTGGCGCACACATTTTCACCTATACAGGCTGTGATTCCTGCACTTACACCCACCTGCACCTGTATAGGGAGGACAGGGAAAGGAATGGGTTCAGGCAGACCTGCAGAAACACACATATACTATACACCAGATAAGTAAGCAGTATATATTTTGCAACAGCTGCAGTACAAGTACAAATATACACTGACCAGGGGCGTAACTCCCAGAGGCAATGGAGGCGCCTTCCTCTGAGCTCCAAGCCCTAAAGGGGCACCTGCATGTACAGCAGCACCTGTGTGGTTCACAGCAGGATCCAAATGTGACTGCTGCTCTTCCAACCGAGCTCTGCGGTGCACCCGCTGCTGCTGTAGAGTTAATCAGCTCTGTCCCAGGAGCCGTTCTAACACCTGCAATAGTGAACAGGACGGCTCCTGCCCAGTACCGCTCAGCCAGCACTGCAGCAAGTGAGGGTACCCACCAGTGATTGCTGATTCTGTATGCTGCAGACAGCTGAATCCCGTAAACCTGACCCTGATCCACTGCCTGTTGTCACACAGCATAGCTGGAGCCCTGCCAATTTACTGTGGGCTCCAGTCCATATAGACTGGCTGAGAGAATATTTATCTATCTATACATACATACATACACATAAACACCATATTTGTTTTTACATTTTTTCAAAGGGGGGTCAGGGCACCAAACTCAAACTTGCCTCCGGATGACTGGGATGAACTTACGCCCCTGACATTGATGACTTGTCATAAACCTATTTTTCCAACAGCACTGTATCAGACCCTTTTGCTTTCTCCAGTTATCTGAAGTACATTTTTGATTATGTTAATCAAGCAAAATTAGCAAAGACGAAATGGGGAAGGACATCTCAGGAGAAGAGGCTATTGGGCTGAGGCTACAGGCACCCACTCACATTCCTTCTTAACTAAGTAATTCTTTGAGAAAAATGCAACCCTTGTGATATGTGAATACACATAACTTTTGAGCTTTTCAAAGAAAATAAAAAGCCAAAATGTGAAGGGATCAGATTTACTAAAATTGTAGATGTAGCCAGGCTCATCCTGGCTGCAGCTAATCGCACTCGTAATTAGGTTGCTGCGGGCAGTGTGCACGTGCATTGGGCTCGTGCTTATATTCGCACATGCGTCCCATAGGCAATGCATTACCTGATCACAGTTGTACAAAGTCGCAGCATGTCGCTTTTAGTCGTTGATGCGATGCATATGCATGTGCGTATGTAATGTGGCAAAGATAAAGCTGGCTACATCAGTATGTTGCCAAGACGAATCTAGGTTGCATGAACAGTGTTTTGCACTGAAGTGTTGAGAAGTACAGTACTTATTCCGTATAATATAGGTTCTGCTTTTGTCTATAGGACTTATTGGGGCAGATGTATTAACCTGGAAAAGGCATAAGGAAGTGATAAACCAGTGATATGTGCAAATTGATAAACGCACCAGCCAATCAGATCCTAACTGTTAATTTACATATTGGAGCTGATTGGCTGGTGCCTTTATCACCTTGCACATATCAGTGGTTTATCACTTCCTTATGCCTTCTCCAGGTTAATTCATCTGCCCCATTAATAGATGGACCCAGTTTAAACAGCAGATGCATCTTTGGATGCTGCTGCTGTATGAAAATATGACACCCCCTGCATGCTTGCGTTATTTGCTAATGCGTTTGAAGACGTAGCAATGGATTACGTGCGTAAACATCTGAGGTTACTCAGGATGGCTGGGCTGTTCATACTGCTGGGACCAGGAGCTCTCACAGAAAATGTGGGTGACATGTTCCATTTTCGGGACCGCTGTCCAGCACTGCCCACCCCTACCCCCAAATGTCTGAAGCCTGTCAATCAGGCTGTGGATCAGAGAAAACAACAACAATAAGGCTGCGCTTACAGAGATGAATTGTCTGATTGTCAAATGAGATTTATTATGCTTAAAACTGTCGATAAAACAATTAAAATTGAATTTACACTGTAATGGATAGCCTCTAATCACCATTTATACAGCACATATGCTTGTTCCAAATTTACCATGGGACCCTGAGTACTCAGAACCAAATGAATCCTGGGGCTATAGCATAGTCCCTGGGCCGGAGAAATGTGTTCCAACGCTGGAGGATTAGCAGTTCCAATATTGAGTCATAAAATAGGAAAGTCCTCACCAGTTGTGCGTGTTAAGAACAAAAGTCCAGTCCTTGGTTGCGGATGTGGTTCAGTGTTGGCAGTTTTGTGGGGTCCACGGTGGTCCAAGCAGAGGTGATTGGGTTGTGGTTGGATGATGAAAAGGCTCACACCTGACGCGTTTCACAGCTACTGCTGCTTTATCAAAGGTTGTTTTTTTAGTTTGTATCCATTATATAGGTGTAACTGACCTATCCAGGCAGCCGCTGTACACTCTATATTGGAACTACACCTATAGCACCCTTTCCAACCTAGGTTGGTTTGTCCTATTTTGTGGATCAGAGAACACAGCGTGCAACCACGCAAGGCCCAATCTGCACATGCACAGGCGTCCCATCATCAGAGATGTACGTAGCATATTGGGTTTATGTGTATCTCCGAATCAGGCCCTATGTCTAAAATTACTGGGTTTCTGAAATATCCTGGCATAAGACCTGATTATTGTATTGGACAATGAAATGACAATCCCTCTAATGAAAAATCTCACATAGGGGCAGATGAACTTAGCACTGGAGAGTGATAAAATGGAAAGAGATAAACTACCATTCAATCAAATACTAATTGCCATGCTCCAGGCTGTGTTTGAAAAATGACAGTTAAGAGCTGATTTGTTGGTATTATATCTCTCTTTACTCCAGTTTTCCCATGTATACCTTGGGCCCTTGTATGGCTCACCTCCTACAGTGTAACCTTCATAGTGTGCCCACATGGCTTCCTCATCTGGTCGCTTGTGGATGGGTTGAAAAATACATGAAGCCAATGGTTTTGTTAGGACCAAACCCCTAGCGTAGGATGCTGCAGTCACCTCATTTTGTGTCATCTCTATTGGGGGTAGACTATTCCACCCAGGGTAATCCTATGCAGTGCTCCCAAGATGGCTGCCTCACCTGGTATCTGTGAGGGTGGAATATACAAGTTGCAGAAGTTACAGTATTTCCCAAAATGCCTACTTCAATCGTGCAGTATGATTAGTGTGCACTCTAGGCTTTCTTTTTTTGTCTGCGCACCCTGTCTGTTGCTGTATTACTTAAATCTTCTGTATTATGGGGATCATTCCGAGTTGATCGCTCACTAGCAGTTTTTAGCAGCCGTGCAAACGCTATGCCACCGCCCACTGGGAGTGTATTTTAGCTTAGCAGAAGTGCAAACGTTTTTATCACAGAGCGCCTGCAAAAAATGTTTGTGTAGTTTCAGAGTAGCTCAAAACCTACTCAGCGCTTGCAATCACTTCAGACTATTCAGGTCCGGATTTGACGTCACACACCCGCCCAGCGTTCGCCCAGCCACGCCTGCGTTTTCCCTGGCATGCCTGCGTTTTTCCGAACACTCCCTGAAAACGGTCAGTTGCCACCCAGAAACGCCCACTTCATGTCAATCACTCTGCGGCAACCAGTGCGAATAAAATGCATCGCTAGACCCTGTGCAAAACTGCATCGTTCTTTGTGCCCGTACGTCGCAGAACTGCCATTTTTTAGCCTGATCGCTGCGCTGCGAACAAATGCAGCTAGTGATCAACTTGGAATGACCACCTATGTGCATTGTTTTGTTGTCTGTAAAGCGCCTTGAGTCCTGTTGGAGAAAGAGCACTATATAAATAAAATAATAATAATAATAATAATAATAATAATAATTAATATAATAATATATCACTCTTAGTATGTCAGCCCCATCCAGCGAACATTCTCAGAGCGGGGCATCGTGATAACCATTTAGTAATGATTATGTTAATTGGAGCCATTTAGCATAGCAATCCAACAACAAATCAATCATTGACTTGAATATTGGACCTCATTCCGAGTTGATCGCTCGCTAGCTGCTTTTAGCAGCAGTGCAAACGCTAAGCCGCCGCCCTCTGGGAGTGTATCTTAGCTTAGCAGAAGTGCGACCGAAAGCATTGCAGGATGGCGGCAAAAAATTTTCATGCAGTTTCTGTGTAGCTGCAGACCTACTCCTACCTTGCGATCACTTCAGTCTGTTTAGTTCCTGTTTTGACGTCACAAACACGCCTGCGTTTTTATCTGACATGCCTGCGTTTTTCAGTACACTCCCGGAAAACGGTCAGTTACCTCCCAGAAATGCCCCATTCCTGTCAATCACATACCGATCAGCAGTGCGACTGAAAAGCATCGTTAGACCTTGTGTGAAACTGCATCGGCTTTTGTGAAAGTACGTTGCGCGTGCGCAGTGCGCACCATACGCATGCGCAGAAGTGCCGATTTTTTGCATGCTCGCTGCGTTGCGAACAACGGCAGCTAGCGATCAACTCGGAATGACCCCCATTGAGCGATATTAGATAGGATCTTCACTCTGTTTCACCATGGAAACTACAATATCTTAAAGTAGTTGTGGTTTCTCTTAGTAAGAGTAATGTCACAACTGTATTGTTTGTTTTTGATGAAGTTACATTTCTTCTTGAACAAAGATTATATTTTATTTAAAAGGTCAACTATGCAAAATGTGACACTTCTGATATATTATTACACACACACCTTTTGAGCTTTCATAAGAAAGAAAAAAAAATGTGATGACGTGGTTTAGAAAGGGATTTCTGAAGTATAATAAAATCTATTTTAAAATAAATGTGTTACTGTATATTCATTTGATAGTGTCGGGGAGGTAAGCATCTCAAAACAGATTTGTCCTGTGTTGCCATTCCAGTAACTAAATTATTATCTGGACACTGAGGGGTATATTTTAAGACCCGATTTTTTCCCAGGTTTTTTTTTTTTTCCAAAGAGTCAACACGGGAATTTACTAACCACAAATCTCGACAGTGTTGGGGTTATTCGTATTGTTTTTCACGGCAGAGGTCAGAAATACGAATGAATAGACCATCGGTCAAACACGGCTGTTTGTTCATACAACATTACTTTACTTTCGTATTTTGTTTGTCATCCGTGAAAGTTTCATTGCGGCCGTATGTGAGTGTCACATTCAGTTCACGTGTTGCTGCAGTGTGATTCTCCATTATGCGGGTGATCGATCCAATTAGTATTTGGTTTGTTTCTAAAATGTTTAGGTAGCTTTGGTGTTGTCTGTGATGGTCATCCAGTAGACGTTGGAAGTTGTCCATTACATGTGTCATGTCTGCCCGCATTATTTCCATGGTGTTTGCCATTCGCGTCGTTTGCTCATTTTGCCGGCTGATATTGCGGCTTGTTCTTTTTAGGTGATATGGCAGACTAGTGAAAATTTGTGTCTGTCTACGCAGGCAATCCTGGTTAGTGGCCTGCTGTGTAGCCCAATTGGGCCAAAAAACATGATCTGGCCCTTGCGCTACTGGTGTTGTTGGGCTCTGTTCTGGTGGTGGTGTGTGTTGCGGGGGAGGTGTATCCACAGGTGGTGTGGGTGTTCTTGGTTGACTGGCTGAAGTTGCAAAACAATAGTCTCCTCCATTTCACTGTCCTGCTGGTGGGATGGAGGGATGCTGGAGTCGTTACTAGTTTCTGGAAGGACAAAGGGGTATATGCAATTGCGGTTGAATTCCGGTTGGAATTCGACCGTTTTTAAATTCGACACAATTCGACAGTCAGACACCCTCCCGCCGGGACCCGAATTCGACATATCCAATAAAAAACGGATTCGACAGTCCCGCTGTCGAAAAACGGACCAATTGACGATAGTGTGCGTCCTGGATTCGACTTCATGGACGGCACAAAAGTGTTTAAAAAATCAAGAAAAAAAATGCGTGGGGTCCCCCCTCCTAAGCATAACCAGCCTCGGGCTCTTTGAGCCGGTCCTGGTTGTAAAAATACGGGGGAAAAAATGACAGGGGATCCCCCGTATTTTAACAACCAGCACCAGGCTCTGCGTCCGGTCCTGGTGCAAAATATACGGGGGACAAAAGACGTAGGTGTCCCCCATATTTTTAACACCAGCACCGGGCTCCGCTAGCTGGAGAGATAATGCCACAGCCGGGGGACACTTTTATACCAGTCCCTGCGGCCGTGGCATTAAATCCCCAACTAGTCACCCCTGGCCGGGGTACCCTGGAGGAGTGGGGACCCCTTAAATCAAGGGCCCCCCCATCCAGCCACCCAAGGGCCAGGGTGAAGCCCGAGGCTGTCCTCCCATCCAAGGGCGGCGGATGGGAGGCTGATAGCCAAGTGACAAAATAAAGAATATTGTTTTTTGTAGCAGAAATACAAGTCCCAGCAAGCCTCCCCCGCAAGCTGGTACTTGGAGAACCACAAGTACCAGCATGCGGGGGGAAAACGGGCCCACTGGTACCTGTAGTTCTACTGCAAAAAAAATACCCAAATAAAAACAGTACACACACACCGTGAAAGTAAAACTTTATTACATACATGGACACCGACACACACATACTTACCTATTTTGACACGAAGCAGTCGGTCCTCTTCACCAGTAGAATCCACGGGTTACCTGTAAATAAAATTATACTCACAAAAATCCTATGTAGATCTGTCCTCTTCTGCTTGTAATCCACGTACTTGGCAAAATAATTCAACGCAAAACCCGATCCACGCACTGAAAGGGGTCCCATGTTTACACATGGGACCCCTTTCCCCGACTGCTGAGACCCCCCGTGACTCCTGTCAAAGAGGGTCCCTTGAGCCAATCAGGGAGCGCCACGTCGTGGCACTCTCCTGATTGGCTGTGCGCGTCTGAGCTGTCAGGCAGCGCACTCGAGATACAATGTAGCACATATGCGCTCCATTGTATCCAGTGATGGGAACTTTGCGTCAGCGGTTGAGGTTACTCGCGGTCAACCACTGACCGCAAAGTTCCCACCACTGAATATAATGGAGCGGCTATGTGCTATGCGCCGCCTGACAGCTCAGACGCGCACAGCCAATCAGGAGAGTGCCACGACGTGGCGCTCCCTGATTGGCTCAAGGGACCCTCTTTGACAAAGGGGTCCCAGGTGTAAAATGTATCTAAAATGTTTTATTAGATACCGCCAGCAAAATGAGGCGGACTGAAATTGACGAAATGACTGTTGAAAAAGCACTGTTGTCGAATTGACATTCTTCAATTGAATATACATTTTTACCATTGCAGACATGTCAAATTTGACAACTGTCGAATTGCAAAAAGTCGAATCTGAAACGGCCGTTTTTTTGTCGAAAAGTACTGTATTGCATTGTCGAATCATTTTTTTGTGTCGAAAATGCCCCGTTTTTCGACATTTGCAGCAATTCGACTGCAATTGCATATGGCCCAAAGCATTTTTGGTTAGCTTTGCATATATGTTTCTAATATGATTGACAAACAAAGGCAACTCGACACATGTGAATGCATATTGTAATTGTTCCAATATTTGGCGTGGTGGCTTGGCAGACACAATGGAAATTCTGCGTTGTGGTGGAGACTCATGTGGATTGGAGTGAACATCCGTCCTTGGTCTCCTGCGTGCCACATGTGGTCTTTTTTGGTGTGCTTCAGGAGGGCGGCTTCTGGGCACTAAGCCTTGTGTTGATTGACCTATTCATAAAGACAGAATTAATGTTGGGCCATTCCTTTCCAAACATAACATGTTATACAATTGACACTTTACCTGATGCTGCAGTATCATCATTAGTTGTTGTAGGACTGGCTGAAAGTCGGACAGTTTTGGACTTTTTTGACACTGTACAACAAGAATAATGATTTGTTTTTTTGGGAAATTGAGCAATGCAGTTGATATGCATTGTTGCCATTATGATTGAAAGTTAAAACAAACTTTTGATTTTGTGTGCTTCACAATTTGTATTCATTTGAACATCAAAAAACCAGCTGATATGGGCCTCAGACCCAAAGGCATTAGCAAAACAATTGTGGCAAATTGGCCATGTGCACTAATTACAGTGCAAGGCATCACAAAACGGAGATCTCACAAACATGGGTGTACATTACAACACACAAAGACAACACTACAAAGCACACACATATTGAGCATCATTTTTACACATACAAATATGAAAGCATATTTGTGTAAACCTGTGTGATGTGGCACAACAAACACACACTAGTCCAACATACCAACAAAGCTAATGAAAAATTGGTAGACATGTATTAACCTGCCAAAGCATTAAGACAGTGAGGGGTGGTCTTCAGTTTGCCGGCTGTCGGGATCCTGGCGCACAATATACCGGAGCCGGAATCCTGACAGCAGGCATACCGACACCTTTTCTCCCTCTTGGGGGTCCACGACCCTCACCCCCCTGGGGGGAGAATAGATAGACTGTTGCGCGCAGCGTGCCACCAAGGGACTCATTTGCGCTCGCCCAGCTGTTGGTATGCCGGCGGTTGGGATTCTGGCTTCGGTATGCTGGCCGCCGGGAACCCGGAGGCCGGCATACCCTACTACACCCGTCAGTGAGAAACCAGTGATAAGCACAAGGTGAAAAATGCCCCAGCAGGTCAGCTCCTAACTGGCAATTTGCTAATTGTAGGTGATTGCCTGGTGTGTTTTGCAATTTCTGTTTTTACTTGGTTTGGCATTTCCTTATGCCGTCTCCAGGTTAATACATCTGGACCATTGTTGGTTAAATATAAAAACTAACACACCATAACACAATGTACTCCACACTCAAACTACTGAATTTGGCTGCAGCCAAAACAGGGCAAAAAATGACAACCACCACAATGAAAAATATATATGCCAAAAAAAAAATTTTAATAAGGAGTTTTAAAAACCACGGTGGCAGATGGCATAACCAGGAGAAGCCCTAAGGATGTGAGAAAAAAGTGTTGTGTAAGGTGAGAAATGCAGCAGCCAAGAATCACCAATATGGCCAATCATTTTTGCATAGATTAGATGGTGCTTGTATTAGCTTGCACATGTCACTGGTTTATCAGTTACTTATGCGTTCTCCTGCTTAACAAATCTAACCCACTGTGTGTGATACATTGCACCTGGCAAACTGCTTCAAAATTCTGTGTTACATGCATATTGGGGGTGATTCCGAGTTGTTCGCTCGCTAGCTGCTTTTAGCAGCATTGCACACGCTAAGCCGCCGCCCTCTGGGAGTGTATCTTAGCTTAGCAGAATTGCAAATGAAAGATTAGCAGAATTGCGAATAGAAATTTCTTAGCAGTTTCTGAGTAGCTCCAGACCTACTCACAGATTGCGATCAGCTCAGGCCGTTTCGTTCCTGGTTTGACGTCACACTCACGCCCAGCATTCGGCCAGCCACTCCCCCGTTTCTCCAGACACTCCCGCGTTTTTCCCTGACACGCCTGCGTTTTTCCGCACACTCCCAGAAAACGGCCAGTTTCTGCCCAGAAACACCCACTTCCTGTCAATCACACTCCGATCACTTCAACGATGAAAAATCTTCGTTCGGACGTGAGTAAATCTACTAAGTTTTGTGTTAAAATACTAACCGCATGCGCACTGCGAACCATGCGCATGCACATTTTTTCCTTAATCGCTGCGTTGCGAAAATCGGCAACGAGCAAACAACTTGGAATGACCCCCATTGTGTTAAATGTGATGAACGCAAAGCTTGTTGGTAGCAATACAAACGTCTGGCAAAAAAACAAGTAAAGACTCACAAAATAAAAACACCTTTTAAAGTGGAATTACACATACAATACTGTTATATGCAAAATATGCTTTTTGGTTAGCAAACAACAATCACAATAGTTTTGCAGCCATGTAATCCAAGCAGAGAGTAAGGGCCTATGTCATATGAGCCACAATACCCAAACAAAAAACAAAAAAATTAGGCCAAAAAAAACAAAACATGCGCACCATCCTGCCTGGGCTGATCAGAATCCCGGACATTTGTTGCTGCCACATCTTCAGGAGGTATTAAGCTCCACATGGGCTCCTCGTAGTCAAGATACCTGGCAATGAAGGGCTGACCCCCACCGGTCTGCCGAGCAGACTTCGCCATTTTGAAATGCATACGGCGCATTATATCATAGTAGCGCTTGCGGCATGTGTCCTCGGTCCACTTGACCACCCCCTCACTGTTGACAGCAGCAACAACTCTAGCCCACAACACATTCTTCTTGCGTGATGTGACATTTGAGGACTCCGGCCCAAATAGCTGGCGCTGATATTTCATGAGATCACGTACCAAAGCCACATTCTCAGCTTAACTAAACTTGACATTGTGGCCAGTCTTAGTAGTGGTGCATGGCTACAGAGCAGCATCACTGTCACTGTCACTAGAGGCTGCAGCAACAACCTCACCCACCTCACTAACCTCCTCACTCACCCCCTCCACCTCACCCACCTTCTCCACCTCACTCACCTCCCCCACCTCACCCACCTCGCCCACCTCTGACTCAGACATAATTTGGACAAACAACAATTAATACAGAAAAAATAAAACACAAGCACACTCCTCTACTACCACTACACAATACACAACAAACACACACACAAACACACACTAACAAGAGACTCCAAAAAAATAAGACAAGGACAGAAATTAAGACAAACCCAAAAGAAGCAAGACTACAAGAATGATAAGACTACTTTCAAACACAATACAGCACTCAGAACTCGCCAACAAAACTCCAAAACCTCCAAACTACTCACCAACTCAACAGCACAACCTCTCTCCTCACCACTAACTAAACCCACGAGGTGCGGACGGTTTGGGCCATATTTATATGGTTGCGTACAGACACTCCTATATCAGAAATACAACCAATCATGAATGAATGACAAAATCAAAACTACAAGTGGAAACGTGGCTTTAGTTCAGAAAAACCCTGCCGCGTTTAAAATAGTACAAATCCGTATAAAAACAACCCATCTATGTCCTAAAAACAGAATTGCGGCCGGGAAACAAAAAAAAAAAACACGAAAAACATCACCATTGTAAAATACGAAAACACTAAACTCGACAGCTTAGTAAATTAGCGTAGATGAATTCAAAAAGTTGCAGTAAATTACGTCCAATAAAAATCAAGATTAAACTCCCATCAAATTGAAACAAACACACATTTTAGTAAATATACCCCTGAGTGTGCATTTGGCTCTACGGGGCCAGATTAACAAAGGGACAGAAGAGACTTCCGGTGGGCGGGGCATCAGGAATGGCCGCATTTTAACACAGCTCTGGGTCTGGCGTCTCGAATGGTCACCCTTTACTGTATGCAAAGCTTCCTGGAGTTTGCTTAAACTTCTCCCAGGACAAGGAGAACTACTACTGACCCTACTGGAGACATCGTTTTCCAGCCCAGAGCAATACTTTCTCTCTCCGGAGTCCGGCCGCATCTGCAGCCGAAAGGCGCAAAAGCTACCTAGCGCCATATTGCCACCGCAGCGTGGTATATTGCCCCACAGTTACCTTGACGAGGGTCCTGATTTGTTTTCCCCATCGTTCAAGGGACTGATCGGAGTGGGGATCCGAAGTGCGGAGGGCTTCCCCCTTCCAACCTGTCGGCATTCAGAGCCACCGTGACGGTACTCGCTGGGCCCCGTGGAGAGGATCCTGGGAGTCGATCCCAGCCCACTGATGACCTCCTCTACCCTGCTTTGTTGGAGCGTAGCCTCCCTACCTGTGTTTGGAGACCCGGTCTTCTCCTTCCCGACGCGGCAGCGGATCCCGTACCCTCCTGCCTTCACCTACCCGACAATCAGCGCCAGGTCCGCCGGAGCTGCTGTCCCCCTACCCGCTGGCGGTAGTGAGTCAGATCTGCGCTCTCCTGCCGGAGTGGCTGTCCCCCTTCCCACCGGCGGTGGTAAGTCGGATCTGCGCTCCTGCCTTCGCCTACCTGACAATCAGCGCCAGGTCCGCCGGAGCTGCTGTCCCCCTACCCGCCGGCAGTGGTGAGTCTGATCTGCGCCCTCCTGCCCGAGTGGCTGTCCCCCTTCCCACCGGCGGTGGTAAGTCGGATCTGCGCTCTCCTGCCTGAGCTGCTGTTTCCTCATCGTTGGCGGGTTTGCTACTGACTGCTGCTCTCCTGCTCGACGGGGCTGAGGCATCCTTGCAGCCTGTGGGGTGGCGTGACCCCCCAGTCCTTTATGTCCTCACTCCCAGCATTACAGTGCCCTCCTGCCTCCGACCTGCAATTTCTGTGACCACAGGGTGGGATGCTGAGAGCGGAGCTGTCGGCCGACAGCGTGGTTCCTTCAGCGCATTTCTGCCCACAACCCTTGTAGCCATTTATAGGAGCTCCGGCCGGAGATCCCTCTATTGCCTGCCGTCTGAGTCTTCAGGGTGGGTGGTCTCCTGTGCCCTTTGTCCAGTCTCATTGTAGACCCCATCACTTTCCCACATACAGGGCAGTGCTTCCCCTGGCATCTTGTATTTATCTCTAAACACTTACGTACTCAACTATTGAGGCAACAATCAAAGCCTGCCCCATACTCATAGTTACAGTATTGACTAATCCAGGGCTTACGGATTTTAGCTCCCCAGGACCCCAACAGTACAGTGCTTCCACCTTCACATCATCCCGACCTACGAGGGTGATTGCTGTGGCCTCTAGATCTCACCAGCATGCTTTGGACCCCGTCTGAGTTTACTGGTTACTACCCCTAACATCCTAATTTGCTTTTGGGAGACCTCAGCACCTGTGGTACACTTGCTGTGACTGATAACTTTATCGCCTAGCTGCCAATGGAACTTTTATGATTAGCTGTGTTCTTGCGGTGGGCTGTTTGGCTGTAAAGTTATAGAATATCATTTTCTTTTACTCTCCACAGTCTCTCAGTCAGCTCAGCCATAGGTCGATTGTTTATTGTAATGCTGATTTGATGGTCTGCCTATGACAGATACACTTTGGTGGGATAACACAATTAAATATGTTCCATCTTGTGTCTTGTTTTGCTGATTATTTAGATATTTCAGGACAAACAGATAGTTGATCACACAGAATTGGAGAAAGTGCATTACCCGCTAGTCAATATACAATATGATGGTACATTTCTTAGCAGCTAGGGCCATCTAGTGGCTGTTATATTTTCTATGATTGCTGATTCTATTGAGGATTACAGGAGCTTTTAAGCTACACTGCAGCCTTTCTCTCATGTGTACACTCATTTCTCAGTTGCTTCTCAGATACTAGATATTAATTTCCAGAAATATCACGGTAATACTACTCTTTCATTACAGGTGCACGTAGAATATCACCCCTTTTATAAATTTTTTCTTTTCTTTCTCTTTTTTTTGTAAGTGTATGAAACACACCATTTTGTGGTATGCCAATGGGTCACACTTATTGCCTCTAGTGCTCATAGTTTAAATTCAAACTTACATTGCCTCCTTTGGCAGAGGCTGACTCCCATTTCTGGTCAACTGTTGTGGTGACTTGGTACTAGACTACTAATCAGTCATGTGATTTAGAAAGTCATTAGAATGGGGGGGCTAAAGGATACTTATCAATGTTCATGTGTGACTTCTTTGCACTTTTCAGGTGTTCATTTTTGTTTCAAGTGACTAATCCTACACCGAGTCATTTTTCTTTTTTTATTAATCGGCCCTGGGTAGGGTATGGATAAATTTATGGACAAATTGTCGGCCTCGCATCAATCTCCCTCTACCGCAGACATGGTTAGAAACAAGAACAAGGGGGATTAAAAGGTTTCACCTCACCCTGCGTGTGTCTCAGATGACTCACAAGATTCCCATACACCCGCCACCCTACAGGTTATTCCTGTGGAATCTCTTCCATTAGCTGAAATGGCGAAAGAAATGTCCAAAATTATCTTACCCCATTTGAATAAGCCCCTTGAGGACTTAAATACTAAATTAGATGCAGCTTTAGCTAGGCTTGACTCCCATTCCACCCGCCTGGACACCCTAGAGCAGAGAACCAGTGACGTAGAGGATTCCTTGCACACAGTTCAACAACGGGGTAGTTCGCAATCCAATGTTCTGCAAGCCCTCCAAGACAAAATCGATGATCTTGAGAACCGCAACAGGTAAAGCAATCTTAGCTTTATAGGAATCCCGGAATCGATTCCCGACTCCCAGTTAATAGATTTTCTCAGTATTGACCTCCCAGCAGCTCTGGGTCTTGGTGGAGATTTTCCAGTGCCCCAAATTGAAAGGGCTCAATGAGTTGGTCCGATCCAGAGAGGTGCCCAGGGTAGATCCAGACCGGTTGTAGCCAAATTCCTAGATTACAGAGTCAAGGAAAAACTCCTTACTCAATACAGTAGCTCACAACCATTGACTGTTAAAACCCATAGAATCTTAATTTTACAAGACTTTTCTGCGACTGTTTCTCAAAAGCGTAAAGCGTTCTCAGAGATTTGTTGTTATCTCCTCGACCATGAACAACGCTTTACTCTGCTCTACCCAGCAAAACTTCGAGTGATGGTAGATGGCCAACCAGTGTACTATGACGACCCTCAATTAGCAAAATGCCAACTTATGACTAATCGCTCCCCATCTCGATCCCCGAGACTCTAGTTGCTTTGAGAAGTCTGAGTTACAACATGTTTGACACCCTATTTTTCAGATTAAAATGTCACACTTTTAGGCAGTGACTAACCACTTTGGTTTTATTGATGTGGGGTGGCCGGGTCGGCCCTGTGGCGCCCCTTGGGTGCCCTTGGGTCGGGCGGGTCATTTCAACTTAATCATATATCTACAGGTTAACAGTCACATCAAGATGGTTTCTATTGTCTTTTATTTCTTTCTTCTTTGTCTGTACTAAAGGCCTCATGTAGCTATAATGCTACGTGGCCCTTATACTATTTGTTATTGTTATAAGAAAATTAGAAAACGGGTTGATTTGAAGCATGGTTATATATACTTGCTATTGCTTTTTTGTACAGGATGTGTGGCGCTCGCCCTCAGGATGTCAGTTTTACAGTTTAATCCCTCCCTAATCCATCTTTATTCACATTGTGATATTCTATCGCAACATCTTCGACTGGGTTTAATGTCTGCACCTACTCAATGGCCCCGTAAGAAGGGGGGGGGGGGGTTAGTCATGCCGCCTGGAATGAACACTGGTTTTAACACCTTGTCCCACCTAAATATTCTGTCCTGGAATGTAGGTGGTGCTAATAGCCCAATTAAGCATAAACGCATCATTAACCACCTTCGCAAATTTAATGCTGACATAATGCTCCTACAGGAGACCCACTGGAAGCTTGGGGAGGGTTCTTCTCTTCGAGCCCCTTGGATAGGCCTGTGTGTTGGCGCACCATACCACACCAAGTCCAGAGGCATTGCCATATTGATATGTAGATCACTGCCTTTTAACGTATTTAATCAGTTTACCGATCCAGAGGGAAGGTTTATCATAATGGATGTTCAGATTTATAACTCTAGGTTCACCTTATTAAACATTTATGCTCTTAACGTAGACACACAATCTTTTTTTTAGTAAACTGACATTGATCCTTAACCAGAGAGTGAATTATTCTTTGATTGTCAGAGGAGATTTTAATACAGTAGCGGATCCCACACTAGACAAATCTCCACCAGCCACTAATCCACATTCTTCCCAATGGGGGATTGTCTCGAAATGACAGCGTCTTTACACATTTCGGATCCGTGGCGATTACCTAATCCCTCGGATAAATCATTCTCATTTTACTTGGGCATTCATAGGTCCTTTTCTAGAATAGATTATTTTATGATATCTGACACTCTTATGTCTACTCTTACTAATACAAAGCTACATGATATCTTGGTCTCGGATCATGCTCTCATTTCTGTCGCATTGAATGTAGGATTCGCCCCATCCCCAGATAGATTGTGGAGATTCCCATCTCATTTAATTGACTCTGAGGATTTTAAACTCTTTCTCAATGCCCAGTGGGCAGAATTCACAGATGATAATATTGAGCATTTGGATTCTCCCCTTCTTTTTTGGGAATCCTCGAAGGCAGTAATGAGGGGGCATATTATAGGTTATGTGGCAAGTAAGAGAAAATAATCTGTAGCCACATACAATGCCCTGAGAGCGGAAGTTTCCTCCAGTTTTGCCTCATATTCCTCAAATCCGTCTGATGTCACTTTAGTCTCATATAAAAGAGCCAGGCAACAATTGGAATCTTTTCTTATAACTCAGGCCAAACATTCATTGGAGATATCCAAACATAAATATTATAGGTGGGGTTACAAGGCGGGCAGACTTCTCGCTAATATGTCACGTTCTTGGAAGACTAAATCTCATATTGTGGCTGTTAAAAATCCTCATGACCGTTCCATTGTTACAGACTCAAAACGAATCCCACACCTATTTCATGAATACTATAGCAATCTTTATGCTGATCAGGAAATAGATCTAGAATTACAAAACAGTATCCTACAAGAGGCCCGCCTCCCAAAATTGTCACAGGCCCAAAGAGATCAACTCAGTGGAGTAGTCACTTTAGAAGAAATTTCTCAGGTCATCAAAAAGCTTACACCACGCAAAGCTCCGGGACCAGACGGTCTATCCGGCAACTATTATAAAATCCTTCATGACAATATTATACCAGCCCTGCATGAGCTTTATCTCCTCTATATCCATCGTTCAATGAATCACACAAGATTCTGTTACCAAAACAGGACAAGGATCCTCAATTGTTAGGATCTTACAGACCCATTACGTTATTGAATACTGATTTAAAAATTTTGTCTAAAATTATGGCTAACCATCTACAACAAATTTTACCGAATCTGCTTACTGACCATCAACTGGGCTTCGTAGCAGTTAGACACTCGGTTCGCGCCATACGATCTGCGATAGCAGCGACTATTTCTTCTATGCAATCTTCTAATTCAAACCATATGTTGCTTAGTTTAGATACTCATAAAGCATTCGCCACAGTGCTTTGTTCACATCTGTTCTCCGTTTTAGAACGTAGGGATTTCGATGCAGATTTCATAAGACTTATTTCTTTTTTTTACCAATCACCTTCCACTTCAATTTTAGTTAATGGCCTGAGAATTGGTGCACTGACCCTAAAGAGGGGCACCCGTCACTAGATCCTATATTACGGATTCTCCAACATTGGCCACAGTTAAAGGGTGTGCGTATTGGCTCGAGTGAAGTAAAAATATCGGCCTTCGCAGATAATCTTTTACTATACATTAATAATCCCTGTGAAACAGTCCCTCTCATTCTAGATAAAATCAACTATTATGGCAAGGTCTCTGGATTGGTTATTAACGCAGACAAGTCAGTGGGAATGCTCTTAGGTCCCAGGGAATTCATCCCGCAATGGAGTAACCTGGTCCCCATCCAATAGCCCCCCTCCTCTATAAACTATTTGGGCATAACTTTGACTAGAAACCCTTCCCAACTATATAAACACAACATTAGCAAAGCTATTTCAAACATTCCCACTGAATTGAGCGGCTGGAAATATCTGATTTTTTCATATCTTGGTAGAGCAAATTTGATCAAAATTATCACTTTCCCTAGGCTATTCTACTTACTACAGGTTCTCCCCCTTCTCCTTACCCAGAGGGATGTGAAATACATTAATAGTCAGTTTCGCTCCTTCATTTGGCAAGGAAAACGGCCTTGTATTAGCTTTAATAAACTATGCCAAACCAGGGAACGTGGCGGCATTAATTTCCCAGATGTGGTACGTTATAGCCATGCTGCCCACTTAAGATATTTAATGGATTGGATACATGGCACTAATGTTTATGTAAATTCAATACTTGAGTCTCAACTTTTGGGAGACCTGAGTGCCACTAGTTTTCTCCACGTCCATGACCAAGATATACCATCTGCTCTTCGAGATAATCCTCTTATGTTGAATACGAGAAAGGTCTGGCATATCTTGAGACATAAGAGTGGGCTTCATGTGCAGTTCTCGGTTCACCTCCCCATGTGCAAAAATCCGGGATTCCAGGGCGGCATGGCGACTCACCCCTTCACCTTATGGCGGGTAGGAGGGATCTCTTCAATAGGAAATTTGATACATCTTAAAGACAAAAGACTGTCAGGAATCGACTTACCAGGCTGACATCCGTCCGCCGCTGCGGACTCCGTCCTGGCTCCCTGCGGTCACCTGTCACCTATGCCCCTGCCATGGGACATCATCAAGGGCCTGGGAACACTCCTGAGACAGCGGGCATGTAGCGCGCCGCGTCCCTGCTAGGCCGCAGCGTGGGCGCCGCCATGACAGTCTGTAAACAGCCAGTATACTGCGGCCAATCCGGTGCTTGGCCGCACCCACTTTCCTTCACTCATCCAATCCCTGTGCACCATGGGGTACATAAGAGACTGCAGGATCAGTCTGCAGGCATCCTGGACTTTGTGTCTCTCCAGCGACCCATGTGAAAGGATCTGTTCCTGTTCCTCCTGTGTTCCTGGTTCTCTGCTTAAGAACTTGTACTCCTGGTTACTCTGCACAGCTCCGTGGAACTTCAAGGCCCAGCAATACCTGCAACCTGCAAATAAGGCTTCACACTCATCACCACCTTGTGTGCTTCAGCCTGCAGTTGAAGACTGACTCCAGGTGTGTTTCATTCCTCCACCTGTGATACAGCTTGCTGCTGCTGCCAGTGCCTCATCACCTGCACTGTGAAGTCAGACTCCTGCCTCTGCTCAGGTTTGCCATTCTACACCTTGCTGCCTAAGTTTCCTGTTTTAAAACCTGCACTGGTTTCCAAACCAGAACCATTTCACAAACACTTGTTCTTCTGTTTATATATTACCGGATATTATTTTCTCAAGTCATCTGTCATCCATTGCCATAGACTTTCAGTTATCATACTGAGTGATTGACTTTATTCATCTGTTATTATTGTTTCTGCTACCATTCTGTGTTATATCATCTGCCAAATAAAATACCATTGCGCTCATGCGCAGGAACGTTATCCAGCCTCCTCGTTTTCTCCCATCTACCTCCACTGACCCACTAGCGCCCCCTCCGGGGACACAGCCCAAACACAATCTGACAGTAAGTCCAGGATCGATGGACTCGGATGGTGGACGGAGTGTGGGGTCAGAGGCCTTGCAAAATCTGGTCTCTCGTCTGGATGGTCAAGAGGTTGCGCAGCAGCAGATGCTTCAATTCCTGCAAGGGATGTCCTCCCGATTAGATACACTACAGCAATCCCTGCCTAGTGTACTCTCTCCTACTGTTCCTGTTACTCCAGCACCTGCCAGTGCTGTGAGTTCTTCTATGCCGGCTGCATCAGCTCCAGTGTTACGTCTGCATCTGCCCGTGCCGAGCAAGTATGATGGCAGTCCTAAATTATGTCGCGGGTTTCTCAGTCAATGTGAAATACAGTTTGAGTTATTGCCACATAATTTCCCCACGCCAAGATCCAAGGTTGCCTACATCATCTCCTTACTCTCTGGATCTGCTCTGAGTTGGGTGTCTCCTCTGTGGGAACGTGCTGACCCTCTGGTTAACAACTACACAGACTTCGTGTCAACCTTCAGACGGATCTTTGACGAGCCTGGTCGTGCGACATCAGCTTCGGCAGACCTGATCCAACTTCGTCAAGGTACCCGAAGCATGGGACAATATGTCATCCAGTTCCAGACGTTGGCTGCAGAGGTTCAGTGGAACAACCAAGCTCTGGTAGCAGCTTTCTGGCACGGACTCTCGGATCGGATCAAGGATGAACTGGCGACCCGTGACATTCCTGTTCAACTGTCTGATTTGATCTCCCTGTGCATTAAGTTGGACTCTCGCATCCGCGAACGCAATAATGAACGCGCTCGGAGTGAGCCACGCAGATCAAGGTTCATACCTTCTGTACAGTTCCAGTCTCCCTCTTCTGACGAGCCTATGCAGATAAATAGGTCCCGCCTAACTCCTGAAGAGCGGGCAAGAAGAATACGTGAGAGACTCTGCCTATACTGTGCTGCTGCGGGCCATCAGATTAACTCCTGCACGGTGCGTTCGGGAAACGCCAGATCCTGACTTGTAAGGGAGGAGTCAAGTTAGGATCTTTCAGTCAAGCTCCTTCTCAACAAGACCTCATCCTTCCAGTGATGCTAGAGACTCCAGTTGGGCTCCAGTCTGCGTCAGCATTAGTGGACTGCGGTGCTGCAGGAAACTTTATCACCCAAGCTGCGGTAAATAAATTTTGCCTATCTACCTGTGAACTTTCTTGTCCAGTTTACATTACTGCTGTGGATGGTAGTCGAATCTCCAAGGGGAACATTTCTCATCAAACTGTTCCAGTGGTTCTGGGAGTTGGATTTCTCCATTCTGAACTGATCAAGTTCCTGGTCATCCCTCAAGCCACCCAGGAGATTGTCTTGGGCATGCCCTGGCTCCAGCTACATAATCCACAGTTTGACTGGTCAACGTTGCAGCTTACCTCATGGGGTTCACATTGTCATCAATCCTGCTTAGCCCAAGTGTGTCCCATTAAGTCTACCGAAGTAAAGACACAGTCAAGTCTCCCAGCAGCTTATCAAGACTTCTCAGACGTCTTCTGTGAAAAGACTGCTGATATCCTGCCGCCCCATAGGGAATGGGATTGTCCCATCGATCTCCTTCCTGGCAAGAAGCCACCTAGGGGGCGCACCTACCCATTGTCTGTTCCTGAAACTGAGGCGATGAGTAATTACATCAGAGAGAATCTTCAGAAGGGATTCATCCGTCCGTCATCATCTCCCGCTGGTGCAGGTTTCTTCTTTGTTAAAAAGAAGGATGGAGGACTGCGTCCATGCATTGACTATCGGGGTCTCAATGACATTACTATCAAGAATAGTTATCCATTACCACTCATTACCGAATTATTTGACAGAGTTAAAGGAGCCCGCATCTTCACCAAGTTAGATCTCCGCGGTGCCTATAATCTCATCAGAATCCGGAGTGGTGACGAGTGGAAGACAGCTTTCAACACTCGAGATGGCCATTATGAATACCTGGTAATGCCATTTGGGTTGAGTAATGCTCCAGCAGTGTTCCAACACTTTGTGAACGAAATCTTTCGTGATGTCCTGTATAAGTACCTCGTTGTTTACTTAGATGATATCCTTATCTTCTCCCAAGACCTTCCATCTCATCGTCTACAAGTTTGTGAAGTTCTCCGACGTCTTCGTGAGAACCGGCTCTACGGGAAACTATCTAAATGCACCTTTGAAGTTCCCTCTATACCCTTCCTGGGTTATATAATTTCCGGATCGGATCTTCAGATGGACCCGACAAAATTGGAAGCTATTGCCAATTGGTCCATTCCAAACTCTCTCAAGTCTATCCAGCGATTCCTGGGTTTCGCCAACTACTATAGAAAATTTATTCGAGGATTCTCCACTATCATCGCTCCTATTACCAACCTGACTCGGAAAGGGGCAGACCATTCCAACTGGTCAGAAGAAGCCTTGGCAGCCTTCCAGAAGATCAAGCTAGCCTTTATGTCTGCTCCAGTGCTGTCTCAGCCAGATGTCAACAGACCATTCGAGTTGGAGGTAGATGCCTCTACAGTTGGGGTTGGAGCTGTTCTCTCCCAGAAGGGATCCGATGGGAAAGTCCACCCTTGTGGATTTTATTCTCGAAAGTTTCTTCCTGCAGAAGCTAACTACTCCGTGGGAGATCAAGAACTACTGGCGATCAAGCTGGCTCTCGAGGAATGGAGATATCTCCTAGAAGGGGCCAAACATCCGTTTAATATCTACACGGATCATAAAAACCTGCTATATTTAAAGGCAGCTCAGTGCCTTAACCCTCGCCAGTCCAGATGGGCTATGTTTTTCTCACGTTTTAATTTCAAGCTTCATTTCCGCCCAGGTTCGCAGAATGTGAAAGCCGACGCGTTATCCCGATCCATGGAATCTGAAGAAGGAACATCTGACTCAGTGCCACATTCCATCCTGAGTCCCGTGGTTTTCGCTGCATCTCAAGTCTCCCCAGCTCCTCCTCCTGGTAAGACTTTTGTTTCCCCAGATCTCCGTCCCAAGTTGCTATCTTGGGCCCATCAATCCAAGTTCACTGGTCATCCTGGGGTCCTGAAGACCTTCAAGTTCCTTTCTGCTACATATTGGTGGCCAAAGATGAAAATGGACATCCAGGATTTCGTGGCATCCTGTCCTAAATGTGTGCAGCACAAGACTCCTCGTCAGTCTCCAGCAGGTCAGTTACAACCACTGTCTATCCCTAGTCGTCCCTGGTCACACCTGTCCATGGATTTTATCACCGACCTTCCTCCTTCTCAAGGACATAATACCATTTGGGTTGTAGTGGACAGATTCACCAAGATGGCTCATTTTGTTCCTCTCCAGGGTCTCCCTTCTGCCCCAAAACTTGCCCAAATCTTCCTACGGGAGATTTTCCGCTTACATGGTTTACCCTCTGAAATAATATCTGACCGGGGGGTACAGTTTGTAGCGAGGTTTTGGAGGGCCCTCTGTTCTGCCATGCAGGTCAAACTGAAGTTTTCATCTTCATACCATCCTCAGACGAATGGGCAGACAGAGAGGGTCAATCAAGAACTTGAGACTTTTTTAAGATTATATGTTTCATCTTCCCAGGATGACTGGTTCGATCTGCTCCCATGGGCCGAGTTTGCCCACAACTTTCGATACCATACTGCCATTGAAACGACACCATTCTTTGCAGTATATGGGCAACATCCCCGTGTACCTGATTTCCAAGAACTCCCTCATATGGATGTTCCTGCTGCCACTACTGCTCTGACTCAGTTTTCATCTATTTGGAGAAAAATTCACGTTTCCCTCAAAAAGGCCTCCAGTCGGTACAAGGTCTTTGCCGACCGCAAGAGACGTGCGGTTCCCCATTTGAAACCTGGGGACAAGGTTTGGCTATCAACCCGTAACCTCCGTCTCAGGGTCCCATCCATGAAGTTTGCACCACGCTTCATTGGTCCTTACCCTGTCGAAAGAGTCATCAACCCAGTGGCCTATAAATTAAAGTTACCATCTTCCCTTCGTATACCTAACGCTTTTCATATTTCTCTCCTCAGACCTCTAGTCCTAAACCGCTTTCAGAATACTCTTCCAGTAGGTCCCAAGGTTCGAACTCAGCGGGGCGTGGAATTCGAGATCAACAAAATTCTGGACTCTCGTTGTCGGTATGGACGTCTCCAGTACCTGGTCGATTGGTCCGGTTATGGCCCAGAGGAGAGAAGTTGGGTGAATTCGTCCGATGTCCATGCTCCTAGGTTGGTCCGTGTCTTCCACAGCACTCATCCCTCCAAACCACGTGGGTGTTCGGTGTTCACCCCTAAAGGAGGGGGTACTGTCAGGAATCGACTTACCAGGCTGACATCCGTCCGCCGCTGCGGACTCCGTCCTGGCTCCCTGCGGTCACCTGTCACCTATGCCCCTGCCATGGGACATCATCAAGGGCCTGGGAACACTCCTGAGACAGCGGGCATGTAGCGCGCCGCGTCCCTGCTAGGCCGCAGCGTGGGCGCCGCCATGACAGTCTGTAAACAGCCAGTATACTGCGGCCAATCCGGTGCTTGGCCGCACCCACTTTCCTTCACTCATCCAATCCCTGTGCACCATGGGGTACATAAGAGACTGCAGGATCAGTCTGCAGGCATCCTGGACTTTGTGTCTCTCCAGCGACCCATGTGAAAGGATCTGTTCCTGTTCCTCCTGTGTTCCTGGTTCTCTGCTTAAGAACTTGTACTCCTGGTTACTCTGCACAGCTCCGTGGAACTTCAAGGCCCAGCAATACCTGCAACCTGCAAATAAGGCTTCACACTCATCACCACCTTGTGTGCTTCAGCCTGCAGTTGAAGACTGACTCCAGGTGTGTTTCATTCCTCCACCTGTGATACAGCTTGCTGCTGCCAGTGCCTCATCACCTGCACTGTGAAGTCAGACTCCTGCCTCTGCTCAGGTTTGCCATTCTACACCTTGCTGCCTAAGTTTCCTGTTTTAAAACCTGCACTGGTTTCCAAACCAGAACCATTTCACAAACACTTGTTCTTCTGTTTATATATTACCGGATATTATTTTCTCAAGTCATCTGTCATCCATTGCCATAGACTTTCAGTTATCATACTGAGTGATTGACTTTATTCATCTGTTATTATTGTTTCTGCTACCATTCTGTGTTATATCATCTGCCAAATAAAATACCATTGCGCTCATGCGCAGGAACGTTATCCAGCCTCCTCGTTTTCTCCCATCTACCTCCACTGACCCACTAGCGCCCCCTCCGGGGACACAGCCCAAACACAATCTGACAAAGACCTCTTACTTTTTTGGAAACGGTGAGTAGGTATGAAATACTTCAATATTACCCAGTAGCATTTTTACAGGCCCAACATTATGTGGCTACTGTGCTGAGAGAATTCAAAAGCCTAGATTGGGATAACCTCTTAGATATTTTGATACGAAAAGGGCCCTCTCAAAAAAAGGCAATTTCCTATCATTACACCTTTCTCGATAACCCTATAGATCATACTAACATACAATCAGGGATGAGTCAATGGCTGGTTTACTTCCCTACTTTCTCAACTCAAGACCTTTTAACATTTCTCAATAATTCTTGTAAGCTTTTGTCTTCAAGTATGTATCAGGAACTTTTTTATAATGTTATACATAGAACATATATTTCCCCAAATAGACAGTTTCTTATGGGTTTGATCCCTACTGATGGCGGTCCCAAATGTTTTCGAGGCTCCACAGATTTGTTTAATTGCTTTTGGGACTGTCCAATAATGAGAGGCTTTTGGATGAAGATTAAACGAGAGGCAGAAACTACATTGATAAACTATGTCCCTCTTTCCCCGGAGTGGGCCATTTTTGGTTTCCCTTCAAAATCCCAGCATATTACTAAAGGGGGGAGAAAACTGGTCCTGGCCATAAGTTCAGCAGCTAAAAAAACAATTTTGCAGAATTGGATTCACCCTAATCCCTATATAAGGAAAAGCTTCATAACATCTTTAGAATGGACTGGGTGGAAACCATGTTTGATAAGGAACGTCGGGTGGGTCCATTTTTCGAGGTATGGGAAAGCTACAGTGCAACACAATCTATATCAACACGGGAGGGAATCCATAAAAGTCTACGTTTGACCTTGTGGTATGGACTCCGCAATTTAGATGAGGACCCCCCCATTACTTTCGATTGACCCATTTTCCCGAATGCTTTATCTTATTTCTTGGGCTGAGAGGTGATTGCCACACATTCTACTAAGGGCTCGAATGGTACTTTTGTATTTTTATATTATGTCTTTTAAGTACTATTTCAGTATTCTCTTTGTTACTGAATGATAATTGATGTCTGACTCTATGAGACAGTGTTGATGGTTTGTCAACATTGCATTGCATCTATACTGTACTGAACTGTTATATAATCTCCATGTTTTTATTCATACTTCAATAAAAAAAAATAAAAAAAACAAAGGTACAGAAGGGGACTACAGCTCCCAGCCTCCACATAAAGACCTAGCTGGCCAAGCAGCTGGCTCCAACTAATAGTCCTTACCATTGTATATCTATTTTCTTCATGAAATTATTACGTTTTTCTACCTTTCTGTATGTATACGGGGAGACATTGGGGCTGGTAGTGCAGGAGGTGTACACGCCCATATGCCACTGACCACACCCACCCTGCACTGGTCACAGCTCGTCTGCTTCTCACAATAGGCTATTGATCATTTTCAGCCCCAGCCCTATGTGGCCCTTAATCCGTGCCTGGAACCCTCTGAATAATCAGATAAACTATTATTGCCTTTGATTTGTAAATTGCAACAGTGCTCTGTAACAATGGACAATTGTAAAAATAGAAACACATAACACTAAGACATAAAAGGTAGGTAGATTAAGTACAGCCATTACAACAATGGGGGAAGAGATCTCTGCTCTTGATAGTTGATTGTGGCTCAGTTTGGACAAAAATGGGGCAGAAGTGAGGAAGTACCTTTGTGAGCATTATACGTTGGTGTAGGATAGCCACTAGTAAGGAGGCAGGTTTCCAGAAAGTGTTTAAAGATTTGAAGACAAATCAATGACAAAGAGCGAATCACAGTGCAGCAGTTGTCATCATATAACCAAAGCTTTACATAAGAAGGGCGGGATGTGCTAAAGGAAAAATGTGGTAAAACCCCTGAAAACAGAGGTTTTACCGCATTTTCAAATGTACTAAGACCCCACCGCCAGTTTTTCGCCATCTCTGGATGGCGATACCCTACAGAAGCCTATGGGCTTCTTATCGCCGACCGCCGCAACCCGCCGCATACGCCCCCCCCCTCCCCCCGGCATACCTTCCTACAGGCAGCCCTGGTACCGGAAGATAATCTCCTCCCCCTAGCAACGCAGCCGGAGGTCCTTCCGGCTGCAGGGGGGAGGAGGAGGTGCCGGGGACAGCCTGCTGCTGCTTCCTTGCATGCGGCCCATGTGGAGACCCCTGGGAGGTGATGGAGATACCTCACAGGTATCGCGGGGGGCCTCCATCACCATATTACGATATTGATTGCATATGTTAGTACATATGCGATCAACATCACTGCGATAAGCGGCGAGGGGCGGCGATGTATCTTAATACATCCCGCCCGAAGTATGTTGCCAGTTTTATACTCTTTATTGCTGGTTGTATGAAAGAATACTTAGGGTGGGATGCATCAAGCGATACATTCCACCACATATGGCATGCGTATCAGCATTTATTAACACCGTATGTATGAAGATTTCAGCAAAGGAGTGCTCTCCCCATGATAGCTGTCCTTTGCGGTGAGGGGAATTCTGGGTATTAGACCCAGCAGTCCATCTGCGCATGCAAGGTGTGATGGGAGATATCCAATTGTATTCCTCTCAGAGGGCATTGTAAATAGGTCTTCTATCTGTCCATCTACACAGATGCGGTGGTGCCCCATCCGCTGGATCCAACTGCATGCTGCGGTTGAGCAGGATGACAGGACAATCGGATTTCAAGTAGGACACA
Organism: Pseudophryne corroboree; assembly: GCF_028390025.1. Taxonomy (NCBI): domain Eukaryota; kingdom Metazoa; phylum Chordata; class Amphibia; order Anura; family Myobatrachidae; genus Pseudophryne; species Pseudophryne corroboree. The sequence goes on from NC_086447.1 coordinate 670,765,105, forward strand.
CATTTAAATGTATGTGTTGACACAGTGTGACTGTGCCCACTGGCATCACAAGGTGGGTCCAGGTGTCATCCTCTGAGGGGTGACCCCAAAAAGCCAGCTTCTGCTCAGTGATAGGAGCCGGGTGCTGCATTGTAACATTACGTGCAGCAACCCGGCTCCTGTCACCATGTAGGAGCTGGCACTGCAGACACGTTAGTCTCCGGGGGAAAGCAGAAACTCCTGGACCCCCAGAGTGCCGAAACGGGGGTCAGGGGCACTTAGCCACGCCCCCTCCCATGAAGCCCCACCTCTTCTGCTGGCCATCCTGTGAAGCCACGCCTTTGTGTCCACTGCCGCACCGGGTTCAGAAGAGGTGAGCCTCTGGCTGTGCTACACTGTGTTCTACTTGAAATCCCCTCATGGCACTGGCCGGATCCTGTTCTGCGGCACCCGGCAAAAAGGCTATGTGTGAATCCAAAAAGGCTCCTTCTTGTTGAACGGGTCTTGTGAAACTGGTCCAGCAAAAACGCTATGTGTGACCCAAGCATAACTCATTCCACATATTTTACAATTTTTAATTTTCTTCTCCATACAGTAAAACTTTTGTTTGTCAAGGTGCAAAATTGCACCTTTCAGCTGGATTTACCCATAATTCTATAATGTCTTTTACAGTAAATTAATCTTCATTCCTGCAAAACTTCACATTGTTTCAGTTTTCACTGGTAAACTTGCATACTGTACATTGCTCTACGTTGCTTACTGCAGTACACTGCTCAGTCTGTATGGTGAACAGATATACTATCAGTTCAGTTTACACATAATTTATACACATCTAATATCTGTCCCTACTGTGTATAATAGGTATTTTGCAGTGAACATTTACATTATGCAAACTATGACAACTTTTTTAAAAGTAACTTTTGTCTTTTAGGTCATTCATACTTTTTGATTCCTGATTTTTCTCTGATATAATGACTACAGTGGGACAGGTTCCACATAATAGTCACACATTTAGGGCGGTATTCAATTCTTTTCACCCCCTTACACACCCGTTCTGTTTCTGCTGACGGGCGTGGTATAATCATTTCAGCTCGCTACCCCCAGGGTAGCGTGGGTGCCCAACCCTTTACACAGCTAAACCTGATTACTATGGGCATGATATGCACGATAACGGGGATCACTTTAGAAAGCAGATTGGGCGTGATATATTATTTGAATGCCACCCTTAGAGTTGAGAGATACAATTTTGTAGATATTATATAAGCTTATACCTTACATGTTACAGGCTGTGTATGAAAAATAACAAGAGCTTATTGGGTGGTACTTTATCTCTCACAATTTTATCTCTCTCCAAGCTTTGATAAATATCCCTGTTAATCCTTATACTGACAGAAAATCGAGGGAAAAATAGGAGTGTATAAGACACACAAACAGATACCATTGTGGATGTACTTACAGCAGGGATTCTCCACCCTAATCCTCAAGTCATTTTTGTGGATGTCTTTGATCATGCGCAGGTGAGATTGTCTATGTTGCTGGGTCAGTATTTATTCCACTTGCATCCAGAGACAGAAATCCACAAAACATAACCTGTTGGGAGTACGAAGAAATGTGGTATTATATAATATTATATAAATGGTATATAAATTACATACTGTTTCCTAATACAGATAGGAAAACTAATTTTTTGTTTGTTTTCTTCTTTTTTAATGTACAGTCATAATATGTGGCTTGCTTATGTCAGCAGCAAACTATGATCAAAAGAAAACAATGAGCCACAGCCATCAAAACTACAAAATCCAGCAAACATTCTATCTGTTCTCAGTGAACAGTACAATGACACTAATGATGGACAACTATGCAGTCTTGGCAGGCAATATGAAAGCAATGCTGGTGATTTCTCTTCAGTTTACCTAGACTTCCAAAATTCCTCTAATACGGTGAAAGGAATAATGGAGTTGCTGTAGTTCCGTCGGTTTTAACTCCTTCTCTGACAAGTGGTTCTTAAAACTTTAAAACCACTTGTCACCTGCAACAAAGTGCCTCCGCTAACTTACCATCTCACTGGCACTAATCACTAGTAAGGTGTCCTGAGTGCTGGGAGTGGTCCTGGAGCAGTGATGTCAGCGCTCATGTGTGCCAGTGTCTTTTATATTTTGTAAGAAAAAACAATTTGTGTTCCCTAATGCACACTGAGTGAAAAATAATAATAATACTACATAATAATCAGATAATACGGAGATCTTAGTTGCGTATATCTGCAGATATAGGGTTAAGCCCCCAGGCCGATCAACAAGGCTTCTCCGTCACTGGGGGTCCCTAATACTAGGTATGGGTCTGGGGTGCAGGACCCCATCACGTCGGCATTGGTCGGCTACCCCAGGCCAGCACTGGGTGGGTGTGGGTGCGGTGGCCCCTGTGTCGGTGTGGCTGGGCGACTTCAGGTCGGCACACCCTAACATTTTACTAACACTTATGATTTTCCCTATCACTTTGTATATATATTTGTATTATTGTAATCACACCACTTACATAGCACTTCTGTGCTTCTTATTAAACCTTATTAATTTTCACCTGTGTGCTGCCCTGGGGTAGCCGACCTGTGCCGACGTTATGGGGTCCTGCACCCCGGACCCATACCTAGTAATGGGGACCCCCAGTGACGGAGAAGCCTTGTCGATCGGCCTGGGGGCTTAACCCTATGTCTGCAGATATACGCAACTAAGATCTCCGTATTATCTGATTATTATGTAGTATTATTATTATTTTTCACTCAGTGTGCATTAGGGAACATAAATTGTTTTTTCTTACACAGAATTACCCCTCCCTTTTAGCACCTGAATGACATCACAATCTGATTGAGCAGCTTACCATTATATGTGCATTGTCTTTTATTTTTGTTACTTGAAGATATTGCCTGAAATTAAGTGCAGGCATTTAAGTCCCTCTGTCTCCCCAAGCAATGCACCCAGAGAGATAAAGGCACCCATGTTTTAAAGTGGGGAGACCTCTCTCTCAAACTATGAACCCCCCCCCCCCCCCCCTTAAGAGATCGGCACCTTGTGATCAGTGTGATCACCAGCCAAAATCCCGTGCACTACAGAAAAATGATAGAGTCCAGAAATGGGGCATGATCTCCCTCCAACCTGGCACCCATGTAACGGTCTGCTCTTACAAATGATGGGTCCCCTAAGTCCTTATTTTCTGGTGATCACCAGACAATGTTACGCTGTGCTATGGAAAAAAAAAGTTTTCCTTATATGGAGGGCGAGCGCTTCATGGCCTATCATGCTAATAATAACACCTGTAAATGTTGGATTGCTCGCATATGAAAAAGAGGAGTCACCTCTTTCAAATGTGGTCCCCTTAGCAGCTATTATCTGGTGATCACCTGTGATCACCAGACTATTTAGTCATCTAGCACTACGAAAAAAAAATAGTTTTCCATAGATGGGGAAGGGGTATATTGTTGGAAGCATTTGATATAATAATAATAATAATAATAATAATAATAATAATTTTATTTATATAGCGCTCTTTCTCCAATAGGACTTAAGGCGCTTAACAGATACATAGCATAATATAGTACAGAAAATAGTGAAGTATAGAACAGATTTTCATAAAATACAGAAGCATGGAGATACTAAAGGGACAATTATGGGAATGCTTGAGTAAAAAGGAAAGTCTTGAGTCTACTTTTGAAGGATTCTATAGTGGGGGCCTCTCGCACTGTGCGGGGAAGTGAGTTCCATAGAGTCGGAGCCGCATGACTAAAAGCTCGACCCCCAGATGAATCACGGGAGATTCTAGGTACTGCTAAAAGTCCTTCATCTACAGATCGCAGTAATCGAGTGGGGCAGTATGGGGTCAGTAGTAGAGATGAGCGGGTTCGGTTCCTCGGAATCCGAACCCGCCCGAACTTCAGCTTTTTTCTCACGGGTCCGAGCGACTCGGATCCTCCCGCCTTGCTCGGTTAACCCGAGCGCGCCCGAACGTCATCATCCCGCTGTCGGATTCTCACGAGACTCGGATTCTATATAAGGAGCCGCGCGTCGCCGCCATTTTCACACGTGCATTGAGATTGATAGGGAGAGGACGTGGCTGGCGTCCTCTCCGTTTATAGAGAAGAGACTAGAGTAGAGAGAGACACAGTATTTAGTAATTTTGGGGAGCATTTTTAGGAGTACTACTACTTGCTGAAGTGTAGTGTGACTGTATATGTATATCTGACTTGTGGGGGAGACAGTGGGGAGCAGTTAGAGTCTGAGAGCAGGAGTACATATTTTAACGTACAGTGCACACTTTTGCTGCCAGAGTGCCAGCCACACTGCCATTGTGACCACACTGACCACCAGTATATTGTGATTGTCTGCTTAGGAGTACTACTTGCAAGTTGCTGATAGTGTGACCAGTGACCTGACCACCAGTTTAATTAATCACCACCAGTTTAATATATATATATAATTGTATATATATATAATTGTATACCACCTACCCGTGTTTTTTTTTTTTTCTTTCTTCTTGATACATACTATAGTAGCTTACTGTAGCAGTCTGCGGTGCTGAGCTGACAGTGTCCATCAGGTCCGTCATCAGTCATTACATAATAAATATATATACCTGTCCGGCTGCAGTACTAGTGTAGTGATATTATATATATATATATATATTAATTTCATCTCATTATCATCCAGTCTATATTAGCAGCAGACACAGTACGGTAGTCCACGGCTGTAGCTACCTCTGTGTCGGCAGTCGCTCGTCCATCCATAATTGTATACCACCTACCCGTGGTTTTTTTTTTTCTTTCTTCTTGATACATACTACTATAGTAGCTTACTGTAGCAGTCTGCGGTGCTGAGCTGACAGTGTCCAGCAGGTCCGTCATTACATAATAAATATATATACCTGTCCGGCTGCAGTACTAGTGATAATATATATATATATATTAATTTCATCTCATTATCATCCAGTCTATATTAGCAGCAGACACAGTACGGTAGTCCACGGCTGTAGCTACCTCTGTGTCGGCAGTCGCTCGTCCATCCATAATTGTATACCACCTACCCGTGGTTTTTTTCTTTTCTTTCTTCTTGATACATACTACTATAGTAGCTTACTGTAGCAGTCTACGGTGCTGAGCTGACAGTGTCCAGCAGGTCCGTCATTACATAATAAATATATATACCTGTCCGGCTGCAGTACTAGTGATATTATATATATATATTAATTTCATCTCATTATCATCCAGTCTATATTAGCAGCAGACACAGTACGGTAGTCCACGGCAGTAGCTACCTCTGTGTCGGCAGTCTCTCGTCCATCCATAATTGTATACCACCTACCCGTGTTTTTTTTTTTCTTTCTTCTTGATACATACTACTATAGTAGCTTACTGTAGCAGTCTGCGGTGCTGAGCTGACAGTGTCCAGCAGGTCCGTCATTACATAATAAATATATATACCTGTCCGGCTGCAGTACTAGTGATATTATATATATATATATATATATATATATATTAATTTCATCTCATTATCATCCAGTCTATATTAGCAGCAGACACAGTACGGTAGTCCACGGCTGTAGCTACCTCTGTGTCGGCAGTCGCTCGTCCATCCATAATTGTATACCACCTACCCGTGGTTTTTTTCTTTCTTTCTTCTTGATACATACTACTATAGTAGCTTACTGTAGCAGTCTGCGGTGCTGAGCTGACAGTGTCCAGCAGGTCCGTCATCAGTCATTACATAATAAATATATATACCTGTCCGGCTGCAGTACTAGTGATATTATATATATATATATATATATATATTAATTTCATCTCATTATCATCCAGTCTATATTAGCAGCAGACACAGTACAGTAGTCCACGGCTGTAGCTACCTCTGTGTCGGCAGTCGCTCGTCCATCCATAATTGTATACCACCTACCCGTGGTTTTTTTTTTTTCTTTCTTCTTGATACATACTACTATAGTAGCTTACTGTAGCAGTCTGCGGTGCTGAGCTGACAGTGTCCAGCAGGTCCATCATTACATAATAAATATATATACCTGTCCGGCTGCAGTACTAGTGATATTATATATATATATATATATATATATATATATATATATATTAATTTCATCTCATTATCATCCAGTCTATATTAGCAGCAGACACAGTACGGTAGTCCACGGCTGTAGCTACCTCTGTGTCGGCAGTCGCTCGTCCATCCATAATTGTATACTAGTATCCATCCATCTCCATTGTTTACCTGAGGTGCCTTTTAGTTGTGCCTATTAAAATATGGAGAACAAAAATGTTGAGGTTCCAAAAATAGGGAAAGATCAAGATCCACTTCCACCTCGTGCTGAAGCTGCTGCCACTAGTCATGGCCGAGACAATGAAATGCCATCAACGTCGTCTGCCAAGGCCGATGCCCAATGTCTTAGTACAGAGCATGTAAAATCCAAAACACCAAATATCAGTAAAAAAAGGACTCCAAAATCTAAAATAAAATTGTCGGAGGAGAAGCGTAAACTTGCCAATATGCCATTTACCACACGGAGTGGCAAGGAACGGCTGAGGCCCTGGCCTATGTTCATGGCTAGTGGTTCAGCTTCACATGAGGATGGAAGCACTCAGCCTCTCGCTAGAAAAATGAAAAGACTCAAGCTGGCAAAAGCACCGCAAAGAACTGTGCGTTCTTCGAAATCCCAAATCCACAAGGAGAGTCCAATTGTGTCGGTTGCGATGCCTGACCTTCCCAACACTGGACGTGAAGAGCATGCGCCTTCCACCATTTGCACACCCCCTGCAAGTGCTGGAAGGAGCACCCGCAGTCCAGTTCCTGATAGTCAGATTGAAGATGTCAGTGTTGAAGTACACCAGGATGAGGAGGATATGGGTGTTGCTGGCGCTGGGGAGGAAATTGACAAGGAGGATTCTGATGGTGAGGTGGTTTGTTTAAGTCAGGCACCCGGGGAGACACCTGTTGTCCGTGGGAGGAATATGGCCGTTGACATGCCTGGTGAAAATACAAAAAAAATCAGCTCTTCGGTGTGGAAGTATTTCACCAGAAATGCGGACAACATTTGTCAAGCCGTGTGTTGCCTTTGTCAAGCTGTAATAAGTAGGGGTAAGGACGTTAACCACCTCGGAACATCCTCCCTTATACGTCACCTGCAGCGCATTCATAATAAGTCAGTGACAAGTTCAAAAACTTTGGGCGACAGCGGAAGCAGTCCACTGACCAGTAAATCCCTTCCTCTTGTAACCAAGCTCACGCAAACCACCCCACCAACTCCCTCAGTGTCAATTTCCTCCTTCCCCAGGAATGCCAATAGTCCTGCAGGCCATGTCACTGGCAATTCTGATGAGTCCTCTCCTGCCTGGGATTCCTCCGATGCATCCTTGCGTGTAACGCCTACTGCTGCTGGCGCTGCTGTTGTTGCTGCTGGGAGTCGATGGTCATCCCAGAGGGGAAGTCGTAAGCCCACTTTTACTACTTCCACCAAGCAATTGACTGTCCAACAGTCCTTTGCGAGGAAGATGAAATATCACAGCAGTCATCCTGTTGCAAAGCGGATAACTGAGGCCTTGACAACTATGTTGGTGTTAGACGTGCGTCCGGTATCCGCCGTTAGTTCACAGGGAACTAGACAATTTCTTGAGGTAGTGTGCCCTCGTTACCAAATACCATCTAGGTTCCACTTCTCTAGGCAGGCGATACCGAGAATGTACACGGACGTCAGAAAAAGACTCACCAGTGTCCTAAAAAATGCAGTTGTACCCAATGTCCACTTAACCACGGACATGTGGACAAGTGGAGCAGGGCAGGGTCAGGACTATATGACTGTGACAGCCCACTGGGTAGATGTATGGACTCCCGCCGCAAGAACAGCAGCGGCGGCACCAGTAGCAGCATCTCGCAAACGCCAACTCTTTCCTAGGCAGGCTACGCTTTGTATCACCGGTTTCCAGAATACGCACACAGCTGAAAACCTCTTACGGCAACTGAGGAAGATCATCGCGGAATGGCTTACCCCAATTGGACTCTCCTGAGGATTTGTGGCATCGGACAACGCCAGCAATATTGTGTGTGCATTAAATATGGGCAAATTCCAGCACGTCCCATGTTTTGCACATACCTTGAATTTGGTGGTGCAGAATTTTTTTAAAAACGACAGGGGCGTGCAAGAGATGCTGTCGGTGGCCAGAAGAATTGCGGGACACTTTCGGCGTACAGGCACCACGTACAGAAGACTGGAGCACCACCAAAAACGCCTGAACCTGCCCTGCCATCATCTGAAGCAAGAAGTGGTAACGAGGTGGAATTCAACCCTATATATGCTCCAGAGGTTGGAGGAGCAGCAAAAGGCCATTCAAGCCTATACAATTGAGCACGATATAGAAGGTGGAATGTACCTGTCTCAAGCGCAGTGGAGAATGATTTCAACGTTGTGCAAGGTTCTGCAACCTTTTGAACTTGCCACACGTGAAGTCAGTTCAGACACTGCCAGCCTGAGTCAGGTCATTCCCCTCATCAGGCTTTTGCAGAAGAAGCTGGAGGCATTGAAGGAGGAGCTAAAAGGGAGCAATTCCGCTAGGCATGTGGGACTTGTGGATGGAGCCCTTAATTCGCTTAACAAGGATTCACGGGTGGTCAATCTGTTGAAATCAGAGCACTACATTTTGGCCACCGTGCTCGATCCTAGATTTAAAACCTACCTTGGATCTCTCTTTCCGGCACACACAAGTCTGCTGGGGTTCAAAGACCTGCTGGTGACAAAATTGTCAAGTCAAGCGGAACGCGACCTGTCAACATCTCCTCCTTCACATTCTCCCGCAACTGGGGGTGCGAGGAAAAGGCTCAGAATTCCGAGCCCACCCGCTGGCGGTGATGCAGGGCAGTCTGGAGCGACTGCTGATGCTGACATCTGGTCCGGACTGAAGGACCTGACAACAATTACGGACATGTCGTCTACTGTCACTTTATATGATTCTCTCACCATTGAAAGAATGGTGGAGGATTATATGAGTGACCGCATCCAAGTAGGCACGTCAGACAGTCCGTACTTATACTGGCAGGAAAAAGAGGCAATTTGGAGGCCCTTGCACAAACTGGCTTTATTCTACCTAAGTTGCCCTCCCACAAGTGTGTACTCCGAAAGAGTGTTTAGTGCCGCCGCTCACCTTGTCAGCAATCGGCGTACGAGGTTACTTCCAGAAAATGTGGAGAAGATGATGTTCATTAAAATGAATTATAATCAATTCCTCCGTGGAGACATTGACCAGCAGCAATTGCCTCCACAAAGTACACAGGGAGCTGAGATGGTGGATTCCAGTGGGGACGAATTGATAATCTGTGAGGAGCGGGATGTACACGGTGATATATCGGAGGATGATGATGAGGTGGACATCTTGCCTCTGTAGAGCCAGTTTGTGCAAGGAGAGATTAATTGCTTCTTTTTCGGTGGGGGTCCAAACCAACCCGTCATTTCAGTCACAGTCGTGTGGCAGACCCTGTCACTGAAATGATGGGTTGGTTAAAGTGTGCATGTCCTGTTTATACAACATAAGGGTGGGTGGGAGGGCCCAAGGACAATTCCATCTTGCACCTCTTTTTTCTTTCATTTTTATTTGCGTCATGTGCTGTTTGGGGAGTGTTTTTTGGAAGGGCCATCCTGCGTGACACTGCAGTGCCACTCCTAGATGGGCCAGGTGTTTGTGTCGGCCACTAGGGTCGCTTATCTTACTCACACAGCTACCTCATTGCGCCTCTTTTTTTCTTCTTTGCGTCATGTGCTGTTTGGGGAGTGTTTTTTGGAAGGGCCATCCTGCGTGACACTGCAGTGCCACTCCTAGATGGGCCAGGTGTTTGTGTCGGCCACTAGGGTCGCTTAGCTTACTCACACAGCTACCTCATTGCGCCTCTTTTTTTCTTCTTTGCGTCATGTGCTGTTTGGGGAGTGTTTTTTGGAAGGGCCATCCTGCGTGACACTGCAGTGCCACTCCTAGATGGGCCAGGTGTTTGTGTCGGCCACTAGGGTCGCTTAGCTTACTCACACAGCTACCTCATTGCGCCTCTTTTTTTCTTCTTTGCGTCATGTGCTGTTTGGGGAGTGTTTTTTGGAAGGGCCATCCTGCGTGACACTGCAGTGCCACTCCTAGATGGGCCAGGTGTTTGTGTCGGCTACTAGGGTCGCTTATCTTACTCACACAGCTACCTCATTGCGCCTCTTTTTTTCTTCTTTGCGTCATGTGCTGTTTGGGGAGTGTTTTTTGGAAGGGCCATCCTGCGTGACACTGCAGTGCCACTCCTAGATGGGCCAGGTGTTTGTGTCGGCTACTAGGGTCGCTTATCTTACTCACACAGCTACCTCATTGCGCCTCTTTTTTTCTTCTTTGCGTCATGTGCTGTTTGGGGAGTGTTTTTTGGAAGGGCCATCCTGCGTGACACTGCAGTGCCACGCCTAGATGGGCCAGGTGTTTGTGTCGGCCACTAGGGTCGCTTAGCTTACTCACACAGCTACCTCATTGCGCCTATTTTTTTCTTCTTTGCGTCATGTGCTGTTTGGGGAGTGTTTTTTGGAAGGGCCATCCTGCGTGACACTGCAGTGCCACTCCTAGATGGGCCAGGTGTTTGTGTCGGCTACTAGGGTCGCTTATCTTACTCACACAGCTACCTCATTGCGCCTCTTTTTTTCTTCTTTGCGTCATGTGCTGTTTGGGGAGTGTTTTTTGGAAGGGCCATCCTGCGTGACACTGCAGTGCCACTCCTAGATGGGCCAGGTGTTTGTGTCGGCTACTAGGGTCGCTTATCTTACTCACACAGCTACCTCATTGCGCCTCTTTTTTTCTTCTTTGCGTCATGTGCTGTTTGGGGAGTGTTTTTTGGAAGGGCCATCCTGCGTGACACTGCAGTGCCACTCCTAGATGGGCCAGGTGTTTGTGTCGGCCACTAGGGTCGCTTAGCTTACTCACACAGCTACCTCATTGCGCCTCTTTTTTTCTTTGCGTCATGTGCTGTTTGGGGAGTGTTTTTTGGAAGGGCCATCCTGCGTGACACTGCAGTGCCACTCCTAGATGGGCCAGGTGTTTGTGTCGGCCACTAGGGTCGCTTAGCTTAGTCATTCAGCGACCTCGGTGCAAATTTTAGGACTAAAAATAATATTGTGAGGTGTGCGGTATTCAGAATAGACTGAAAATGAGTGGAAATTATGGTTTTTGAGGTTAATAATACTTTGGGATCAAAATGACCCCCACATTCTATGATTTAAGCTGTTTTTTAGGGTTTTTTGAAAAAAACACCCGAATCCAAAACACACCCGAATCCGACAAAAAAAATTCGGTGAGGTTTTGCCAAAACGCGGTCGAACCCAAAACACGGCCGCGGAACCGAACCCAAAACAAAAACACAAAACCCGAAAAATTTCAAGTGCACATCCCTAATTTGGAGGCCCTTGCACAAACTGGCTTTATTCTACCTAAGTTGCCCTCCCACAAGTGTGTACTCCGAAAGAGTGTTTAGTGCCGCCGCTCACCTTGTCAGCAATCGGCGTACGAGGTTACTTCCAGAAAATGTGGAGAAGATGATGTTCATTAAAATGAATTATAATCAATTCCTCCGTGGAGACATTGACCAGCAGCAATTGCCTCCACAAAGTACACAGGGAGCTGAGATGGTGGATTCCAGTGGGGACGAATTGATAATCTGTGAGGAGCGGGATGTACACGGTGATATATCGGAGGATGATGATGAGGTGGACATCTTGCCTCTGTAGAGCCAGTTTGTGCAAGGAGAGATTAATTGCTTCTTTTTCGGTGGGGGTCCAAACCAACCCGTCATTTCAGTCACAGTCGTGTGGCAGACCCTGTCACTGAAATGATGGGTTGGTTAAAGTGTGCATGTCCTGTTTATACAACATAAGGGTGGGTGGGAGGGCCCAAGGACAATTCCATCTTGCACCTCTTTTTTCTTTCATTTTTATTTGCGTCATGTGCTGTTTGGGGAGTGTTTTTTAGAAGGGCCGTCCTGCGTGACACTGCAGTGCCACTCCTAGATGGGCCAGGTGTTTGTGTCGGCCACTAGGGTCGCTTAGCTTACTCACACAGCTACCTCATTGCGCCTCTTTTTTTCTTCTTTGCGTCATGTGCTGTTTGGGGAGTGTTTTTTGGAAGGGCCATCCTGCGTGACACTGCAGTGCCACTCCTAGATGGGCCAGGTGTTTGTGTCGGCCACTAGGGTCGCTTAGCTTACTCACACAGCTACCTCATTGCGCCTCTTTTTTTCTTCTTTGCATCATGTGCTGTTTGGGGAGTGTTTTTTGGAAGGGCCATCCTGCGTGACACTGCAGTGCCACTCCTAGATGGGCAAGGTGTTTGTGTCGGCCACTAGGGTCGCTTATCTTACTCACACAGCTACCTCATTGCGCCTCTTTTTTTCTTTGCGTCATGTGCTGTTTGGGGAGTGTTTTTTGGAAGGGCCATCCTGCGTGACACTGCAGTGCCACTCCAAGATGGGCCAGGTGTTTGTGTCGGCCACTAGGGTCGCTTAGCTTAGTCATCCAGCGACCTCGGTGCAAATTTTAGGACTAAAAATAATATTGTGAGGTGTGAGGTATTCAGAATAGACTGAAAATGAGTGGAAATTATGGTTTTTGAGGTTAATAATACTTTGGGATCAAAATGACCCCCAAATTCTATGATTTAAGCTGTTTTTTAGTGTTTTTTGAAAAAAACACCCGAATCCAAAACACACCCGAATCCGACAAAAAAAATTCGGTGAGGTTTTGCCAAAACGCGGTCGAACCCAAACACGGCCGCGGAACCGAACCCAAAACCAAAACACAAAACCCGAAAAATTTCAAGTGCACATCTCTAGTCAGTAGCTGCTTCAGGTACCCTGGGCCCTGGTCATGTAGTGCTTTGAAACTCAGTAAGCCAATCTTGAAGATGATTCGCCATCTTACAGGCAGCCAGTGAAGGGAGTAGAGTATGGGTGTTATGTGGCTAGAACGGGGCTGGTTGGTTAACAGCCTGGCAGCTGTGTTTTGCACCAGCTGTAAGCGGTGCAATTATTTTGCTGGGAGACCAAGGTAGATGGCATTACAGTAGTCTAATCGAGATGATACAAATGAGGGAATTAAGTGCTTGATTCTGGCTATGTTCCTCAGGTGAAAGATTGAGGATTTGATTGTGGCTGATATCTGATGTTTAAGTGTCAAGTCACCATCCAGGACAGCGCCAAGATTCCGCACATGATCAGTGGTTTGTAATTCTGAATCCCCGAGTGTAAGTCCAGTTGGTTGGCTATGCTGCAGTCTTGTCCTTTGATGTTGCGGTCCTATCATAAGGACCTCTATTTTATCCGAGTTCAGTCGCAGCCAACTAGCACTCATCCACTCCTGGAGTTCAGCTAGACAGCCATTTGGGGTTGCTATTGGGTTATCAGTGCCCGGAGCAAAGGACAAGTACAGTTGTGTATCATTTGCATAGCAGTGGTAGACTAGCCCATGGCGCCTGATTATTTCACCCAGCGGGAGCATGTATACTGCAAAAAGCATGGGGGATAGTATAGAACCTTGTGGGACACCACATGGCAATGGCACTCGTGGTAATGAGTATAATCCAGACGATAATCTCCGTGACCTGCCTGTGAGAAATGATTTTAACCAATTTAGGACTGTGCCATCCAGTCCACAAAAATGTATCAGATGCTCAATCAGAAGCCCATGGTCCACGGTATCAAATGCTGCAGAGAGATCCAGAAGGATTAATATTGAACAGTCACCTCTGTCTCTTGCCATCAGAAGATCATTTAACACACACACCAGGGCTGTTTCAGTGCTAAGTCTTCTCCTGAATCCTGATTGGAATGGATCATAGATATCATAGGTTGTCAGGCGGGTTTCCAGTTGATTTGCAACCACTTTCTCAATAACTTTTCCTAGAAAAGGAAGGTTTGATACCGGTCTACAGTTGGTCATGCAGTCAGGATCTAAATTAGATTTTTTAAGAAGAGGTCTAACAATTGCTTCCTTTAGGGGTCCAGGAAATATGCCTGTCTGCAAAGAGCATTGAACAATTTTTGCAAAGACAGGACCAATTATATCCATACAACCTGTTAGAAGCTTGGTTGAGGCAGGGTCCAGATCACAGGTGGTGGGACGCAAAATCCGAGCAATTTCAGCAATGTTCTTTACATCCACTGGGTGAAAGCTGGTCCATGAAGGCAGGTGGCTTATATTGGCAGGTTTTGTAGTTTGACACTCCTTTGATGGCACTGTGGAGATTCCAGCCCGAATGGTGGATATTTTATCTGCAAAGAAGTTTGCAAACTCGTTGCATCTTGCCTGGGAGAGGGTTTCATCAGTCTGCAGGCATGCTGGCTTGCAAAGCATCTCCACTGTGCGGAAAAGTTGAGCTGGCCTATTGTTTGCTGCCGTGATCTAATTTGACAGAAACTGTGATTTCTTACGGGTGATTGTCGATTGATATTCTTCATTATGCTTTATTAGTTTTATTTCAGTTAGTCTTCCTCCATCGTCTTTCCAGTCTACGCCCCCTTTTCTTGAGTTCACTAACACTGTTGTCAAACCAGGGAGCTCGACATTGTGGTTTATGAGGTCTTATACGCACAGGGGCGATAATATCAATTGCAGCCATAACATCCCTATTATAATAACGGACTAGGGAACAGGGATCTTCACAGGCACCCAGTATAGCAGAGAGATCCAGATTTGCTGTTAGAGCCTGGGGAGTCATACCCCTCCTTGGACGATACCTGGTCAACTCCACGGTCAGAGATTTTATTTGAAGGGTTGCAACTGAGAACCAAAGGGCATGGTTGTCTGACCAGATGACTGGGTTTATTTTTAGGTCAGTGACTTCTAATCCAATCTGAAAGACAAGATCAAGAGTGTGACCACTTTTATGTGTGGCAGAATTAATGACCTGTGTGAAGCCCAGACCATTCATTGTGCACAGGAGGTCTTGGCCAAGACGAGAGAGCTCATCATCCACCCATGCATTGAAATCCCAGAGGTTGAGCCATCTTTGATGTTCCAGAACCAGGCCAGCAACAGTGTCTGCAATTTCTTGTAGAAATATCTTTCCATCTCCAGGGGGCTGGTAAATGAGAAGTACTCTGAAACCTAATCCTGTCGAACTCCGGGCAGCAATGCACTCGAATGAGCGAGTAATTTCAATAGGGTGGACCCTAAGTTTAAGGTCATTTTTGAAGCAGATAGCCACCCCGCCACCCCTGCGGTCCAGTCTTGGGTTGTGGATGACAGAGTAGTTTGTTGGGACTGCAGCCTCCAATATAGGTGCTGCATTTTCATCTAGCCAGGTCTCTGTAATACAGGCTAGATCTGCAGATTCAATAAGGTCAGCAATTGTTGCAGTCTTGTTTCTTATAGATCTGGCATTACAAAGGACTGACCTGATTGGGCATACTAGTGTGCCTTCAGTTTTCTTTATGTTAGGGTATCACTTCTATTTGATTGTTCTTTGAAGCTGGGGGTGAGCAGGTGGGCAAAAGAGTTAGGTGGTTACCGGGGAAAATAAGTTTCCGGCCTGCTCGCTTCCCACGAATGCGCCTGTGTTTTCTTTTTAAAATGCCAAGGGATTGGAGGATAGAATCCTGTGATGGTGTAATAGGAACTGCGGAACGTGGTGGGCGGAGTGAAAGAATGAAGCTGGAGGAATACGTATACATTGGGTCATCAATGACAGATTACTATAAGTATGAGCTGCATATGATGATGAGAGAGGGAGAGAAAGCTGTATATATATATATATATATATATATATATACTAGGTGATTCATCGCGCCCTATGGGCGCTCTTCACACCGTCGTTTGGGGCTACGCCCCGTTAACCCCTGCACACCTTTGGACATATGCAGGCCGGTAGATAACAGAATCAGAAACACAGGGCAGTATAGAGGGCATACAGAAATGGTGTCCGGTTGAGAAAAAATAGAGAGGCATGGGGGGGGGGAGAAAGGGAATGTACAGAAACGCTGTGCAATCGGTAAAGGATAGGGAGAGGCAGGGTGGTAGGGAGTGGATAAAGAGAGGGGAGGTGTTAGACAGAAAATACGCTTGCAAGAGGCTACGACCCGTTAACCCCTGCACGGGCCTCAGCTGTGCTATCATTGTTATTATATGGAGTTTTACCTGCAAAAAAGTTTATGCTGTTGGGTAAATATTGCAAGGGGGAAGGGCGTGCGATTGTCAAGGGGGCGTAGCCCTTTGTGAGGGCGTAAAGAGTGGCCGCAGGGCACAATGAATAACATAGTGTAGTATATACTGCTAGTGTATGCAGCGCAGCTTATACACACAATGGACACAGGTAGCTGAGCTGCATATACACACAATGGCCACAGGTAACAGAGCCACGTATCCACGCAGTGGCCAGAGGTAGCAGGGCAGCTTATACACACAATACCCACAGGTAGCAGAGCCGCTTATACACACAATACCCACAGGTAGCAGAGCCGCTTATACACACAGTGCCCACAGGTAGCAGCGCAGCTTATACACACAGTGAACACAGGTATCAGAGCCACGTATCCACACAGTGGCCAGAGGTAGCAGGGCAGCTTATACACACAACACCACAGATAGCAGAGACGCTTATACACACAGTGCCCACAGGTAGCAGAGCCGCTTATACACACAGTGCCCACAGGTAGCAGAGCCGCTGATACACACAGTGGCCACAGGTAGCAGAGACGTTGATACACACAGTGCCCACAGGTAGCAGAGACGTTGATACGCAACGTGCCCACAGGTAGCAAAGCAGTTTATACACACAATGACCACAGGTAGCAGTGCTGCTTATACACACAATGGACCCCGGTAGCAGTGCCACTTCTACACACAATTCCCATAGGTAACAGAGGCACTTATACACACAATGGCCACAGGTAGCTGCACCACTTATACACACAATGGGCACTTTTAGCAGCACCGCTTATACACACAATGGCCACTGGTAGCAGTGTCACTTATACACACAATGGCCACAGGTAGCAGCACCACTTATACACACAATGGCCACAGGTAGCAGTGGCGCTTATACACACAATGGCCACAGGTAGCAGTGTCACTTATGCACACAATGGCCACTGGTACCAGAGCTGCGTATACACACAGTGGCCACAGGGAGCTGTGCCACTTATACACAATGGCCACAGGTAGCAGTGTCCCTTAGACACATAATGGCCACAGTATTACTGTTTTTTATTAATCCAATGTCCATTGGTAGCAACTATACTCACAGAAGTTCAGTGTGTGTGGGGGGGATTTGGAAAGGGGGTGGGTTCAGTGAGGTGGAGGTGCCTATCCATGCCGCTGATCACCCCAATTCAGGGAATCACTTGTAGCAGCTGCGGATGGTGTCCGAGGTGCTACGTGTGGTGGAGGGGTGGGTGCGGGAGGGGGTCCAGAGGTGTTGCGGGTGGTGGAGGGGTGGGTGCAGTGGCACGGATGGCGGAAAGGGTGCAGAGGTGCTGTGGGTGGGTAAGGCGTAGGTGTGGAGGGGGCGCGTATGGGGGAGGGGGTCTAGAGGTTCTGCGGGTGGGGGAGGTGTGGGTGCGGAAGGGTAGTGTAGATGTTGTTGGTGGGGGAGGGGTGGGTGCGGGGGGCAATGGATGAAGGAGGGGGTCTGGAGGTGGTGTGCATGGGGGAGGGGCGATGTAGTGGGGGGGTGTTTGGGGAGGTGGGGTTGCAGGGGGGGTGAGGTTGAGTGATAGGTTCTAGAAGTGCTGCAGGTGGAGGGGTGGCTGCAGGGGAGCCGTGGATGGGGTCCGGAGGTGCTGCGGGTGGGGTAGGGGTGGTAGGTCCACGAATGGGGGTAGGTGTCTATAGATGATGTGGGTGGGGGAGGGAGCCGGAGGTGCTGTGGTTGGGGGAGTGGCGGCTGCGGGGATGTGGTGGGGGTCCGGATGCGCTGTGGGTAGGGGAGGGGGCGGGGTGCTGCGGGTGTGGGTGCTACGGATGGGGGAGGAAGCGGAAGTGCCGCGGGTGGGAGGGGGATGTGGTGGATGCTGTGGGTGGGAGGAGGGGCATGTGCAGTGGTTGGGGGGCAGATGTGGTGGATGCTATTGGTGCGGCGGGTGGAGTGGAGGATGCGGGGGAGTAGCGAGGGGGAGAGGTGGGTATGGGGGTGCGGGGTACAGCGGGTGGGGGAGGGGTGGTGGGTGCTGCGGGTGTGGGTGCTACGGGTGGGGGAGGGAGTGCAGCGGGCGGGGGAGGGGTGTGTGCCGCAAGTGGGGGGCAGATGTGGTGGATGCTGTGGGTGCCGCGGGTGGGGAAGGTGCAGGGGGGGGGCTGAGAGGTGAGTATCGGGTGGGGGAGGTGGTTCCGGTATGAATGGTCGACCATGTTATGGTCGACAGTCATTAGGTCGACCACTATTGGTCGACATTGACATGGTCGACATGGACACATGGTCGACACATGAAAATGGTCGACGCATGAAAGGTCGACATATGAAAAGGTCGACATGAGTTTTTTTAACTTTTTTGGTGTCGTTTTTTGCATAAAAGTGACTGGGTACCCCAATTAGTGCACCGCGTCCCCTCGCATGGCTCGCTTCACTCGCCATGCTTCAGGCATGGTGCCTTCGCTCCGCTACCGCTTCGCTCGGCACACTTTACCGTTCCAATCGTAGTCCATGTGGATCGTAAAGTATGGAAAAGTTCCCCAAAAGAAAAAAAAGTTAAAAAACTCATGTCGACCTTTTCATGTGTCGACCATTTTCATGTGTCGACCATTTTCATGTGTCGACCATGTGTCCATGTCAATGTCGACCAATAGTGGTCGACCTAATGACTGTCGACCATAACATGGTCGACCATGTGAACGGATACCGGGGGAGGTGCAGGGGTGCGGGGGTGTAGGGGGGGGGAGAGGTGTGTACGGGGGAGGGGCGGGGGTGCCATGGGTGGGAGAGGAGGGGGGCAGCGTGGTTTGTGGGTGCTACGGATGGGGGAGGAGGCGGGAATGGTGTGGGTGGGGGAGGGGCGTGTACCGAGGGTGCGGGACAGATGTGGTGGGTGCTGTGTGTTCCGCGGGTGGGGGAGGGGCGGTGGGTGCTATGGGTGGGGGAGGGGGCAGAAGTGCCGTGGGTGGTGGAGGGGCGTGTGCTGCGGGTGGGGGAGGGGCGGGAATGCCGTGGGTGGGGGAGGGGCATCTGCTGCTGGTGGGGGAGGGGAGGGAGTGCCACGGGTGTGGGAGGGGTGGGGGGTGCTGCAGATGTGGGTGCTATGCGTGGGGGAGGGGGTGGGAGTGTCGCGGGTGGGGGAGGGGCATCTGCTGCTGGTGGGGGAGGAGCGAGAGGGCCGCGGGTGGGGGAGCGGCGAGAGTGCCACCGGTGGGGGAGGGGTGGGGGGTGCTGCAGATGTGGCTGCTATGGGTGGGGGAGGGGGTGGTAGTGCCGCCGGTGGGGGAGGGGCGGGGGGTGCTGCAGATGTGGCTGCCATGGGTGGGGGAGGGGCGGGAGTTCCGCCGGTGGGGGAGGGGCGGGAGTGCCGCGGGTGTGGGGTGCCGCAGGTGTGGGTGCCGCGGGTGGGAGGGTGTGGGGTGTGTGCCGCGTGTGGGTGGCGGATGATATGAAGGCTGTGGGTGCCGTGGGTGGGAGGGGGGCGGGGGCGGCAGTCAGTGGTCGTCCACGGCATTCTCCTCCGAACTGTGCGGCAGGTGAGCAGACATCGGCTGCATTGTCACCAGGGTGCAGGGAGGGGGGAGAGAGGGGAGTGGGTGGAGATGGGGAGGGGACTGGGCGGGGATGTGCGGACCGAGGGAGGGGACTGTTCCTGGCCTGCATCCAGCCACCCAGATCTGTACCTGTGACTCCGCCCAGCGTTAGCAAATGAAGCACAAAGTCACAGATCTGGGCTAATATATATGTGATCCAAAAATGATAATGGGTACATGAACAGGGTTATTGCTATAACCTATTGCTGCTCCAATAATCCAATGTGTATATTTGAAACAAGTGATAAATAAAATAACTTTACTTTTCATTTGCTGTTTTAGTAAATTATTCTGGAACAGAGCAGGCTTGTGGAAGGTATTAGAATCCAATTCCTACTGTGTAGGTGTGAAAAGTCTCAGTGTGAGGGGCCTTTGAAGTAGATTTCTTGTGGGGGTAGTGATCTCCTTTGTCCTGGGGAATGGCTGGGGTCCTGCTATTTAAAAAGATGACCCTTAAGCCATTCAGAGCCTGAATATACTGATATTAGTTGAAAAATGCAAGAAGTCAGAGTTATTTGTTGCTCAGAGAACAGAGGTGGATGATGACTAAATGAGGGGCTGGATGGAGCCAAATATAGGTTGTAGTCCACAGTACCTTGTCTGGGATGTCCAATGCAGAGTACAGCAGATTCCAAACTGAAGGACATCTCAGTGGAGAGTTGCAGAAGATTCAATCTAGTGTGTATCTCAGCGCAGGAATGCAATCCGTTGGTTATGATGAGATGTCCGCGTAGAGTAGTACAAGTTAAAGGTAAGTCCTTGAATATTTATGATGATTCATAGGTCAGTTGTGGAGAATTTAAGCTGTTTTATGGAGATGATCAGGAGCATGCAAAAGATGAGGCAGGAATTTGGGGCGCCAGTCCTCTTGCTAGCCAGGATATCATAGTAGACCCGTATATTGTGTCCCATCTTCTCCTTACTGGCCCACACACACGTGGGGGCACCCTGTCTTGAAAGAGGGGTGACTCCTCTTGCAACCAATGTGCCTCCTTAGTAGTTATTGTCTTATGATTACTAGACAGTATCTGAAACAGTAAACTGTAATTTTCCACAAACAGAGGAGATCTAAAGTCCTTATCTCCCTCAACCCTTGCCAAATAAAAAATGTAATCTCTTGTTTAATGCGGTAGGTTGTCTAATTTTTAAAATGGTAAGATTTGTTGGGCTACTATATTCTTCCTACACATAGGAAGCATTTAAACTGAGACAGGGTAAATGGGAAAAAATGCATTTTCAATTAAAGCGCTTTTTTTTCCCCGGCAACATTAAAACTTACACATAGGGGTAAATTTACTAAGGTGGGAGATTTTTAGAACTGGTGATGTTGCCCATGGCAACCAATCAGATTCTACTTACCATTTATCTAGCTGCTTCTAGCAGATAATAGATATATTCGGATTGGTTGCTATGGGCAACATCACCAGTTCTAAAAATCTCCCACCTTAGTAAATTTACCCCATAGAATCCTGCTTGTTATTAGAGATGTGCACCGGAAATTTTTCGGGTTTTGTGTTTTGGTTTTGGATTCGGTCCGCGGCCATGTTTTGGTTTCGGACGCGTTTTGGCAAAACCTCCCTGAAAATTTTTTGTCGGATTCGGGTATGTTTTGGATTCAGTGTTTTGTTTTTTTTAAAAAAAACCTCAAAAACAGCTTAAATCATAGAATTTGGGGGTCATTTTGATCCCATAGTATTATTAACCTCAATAACTATAATTTCCACTCATTTCCAGTCTATTCTGAACACCTCACACCTCACAATATTATTTTTAGTCCTAAAATTTGCACCGAGGTCGCTGGATGACTAAGCTAAGTGACCCAAGTGGCCGGCACAAACACCTGGCCCATCTAGGAGTGGCACTGCAGTGTCAGACAGGATGGCACTTAAAAAAATAGTCCCCAAACAGCACATGATGCAAAGAAAAAAAGAGGTGCACCAAGGTCGCTGGATGGCTAAGCTAAGTGACTCAAGTGGCCGACAAATACACCTGGCCCATCTAGGAGTGGCACTGCAGTGTCAGACAGGATGGCACTTAAAAAAATTGGCCCCAAACATCACATGATGCAAAGATAAATTAAAAAAAAAGAGGTGCAAGATGGAATTGTCCTTGGGCCCTCTCACCCATCCTTATGTTGTATAAACAGGACATGCACACTTTAGCAAACCCATCATTTCAGCCACAGGGTCTGCCACACGACTGTGGCTGAAATGACTGGTTGGTTTGGGCCCTCACCAAAAAAGAAGCAATCAATCTCTCCTTGCACAAACTGGCTCTACAGAGGCAAGATGTCCACCTCCTCCTCATCGTCCGATTCCTCACCCCTTTCACTGTGTACATCCCCCTCCTCACAGATTATTAATTCGTCCCCACTGGATTCCACCATTTTAGGTCCCTGTGTACTTTCTGGAGGCAATTGCTGGTGAATGTCTCCACGGAGGAATTGATTATAATTAATTTTGATGAACATCATCTTCTCAACATTTTCTGGAAGTAACCTCGTACACCGATTGCTGACAAGGTGAGCGGCTGCACTAAACACTCTTTCGGAGTACACACTCGAGGGGGGGCAACTTAGGTAAAATAAAGCCAGTTTGTGCAAGGGCCTCCAAATTGCCTCTTTTCCCTGCCAGTATACGTATGGACTGTCTGACGTGCCTACTTGGATGCGGTCACTCATATAATCCTCCACCATTCATTCTTTCAATGGTGACAGAATCATATGCAGTGACAGTAGACGACATGTCAGTAATCGTTGGCAGGTCCTTCAGTCTGGACCAGATGTCAGCACTCGCTTCAGACTGCCCTGCATCACCGTCAGCAGGTGGGCTCGGAATTCTTAGCCTTTTCCTCGCGCCCCAGTTGCGGGAGAATGTGAAGGAGGAGCTGTTGACGGGTCACGTTCCGCTTGACTTGACAATTTTCTCACCAGCAGGTCTTTGAACCTCTGCAGACTTGTTTCTGCCGGAAAGAGCGATACAACGTAGGTTTTAAATCTAGGATCGAGCATGGTGGGCAAAATGTAGTGCTCTAATGTCAACAGATTGACCACCCGTGTATCCTGGTTAAGCGAATTAAGGGCTCCATCCACAAGTACCACATGCCTAGCAGAATCGCTCTGTTTTAGCTCCTCCTTCAATCTCTCCAGCCTCTTCTGCAAAAGCCTGATGAGGGGAATGACCTGACTCAGGCTGGCAGTGTCTGAACTGACTTCACGTGTGGCAAGTTCAAAGGGTTGCAGAACCTTGCACAACGTTGAAATCATTCTCCACTGCACTTGGGTCAGGTGCATTCCCCCTCCTTTGCCTATATAGTAGGTAGCTGTATAGGCTTGAATGACCTTTTGCTGCTCCTCCATCCTCTGAAGCATATAGAGGGTTGAATTCCACCTCGTTACAACCTCTTGCTTCAGATGATGGCGGGGCAGGTTCAGGAGTGTTTGCTGGTGCTCCAGTCTTCGGCACGCGGTGGCTGAATGCCGAAAGTGGCCCGCAATTCTTCGGGCCACCGACAGCATCTCTTGCACGCCCCTGTCGTTTTTAAAAAAATTCTGCACCACCAAATTCAATGTATGTGCAAAACATGGGACGTGCTGGAATTTGCCCACATGTAATGCATGCACAATATTGGTGGCGTTGTCTGATGTCACAAATCCCCAGGAGAGTCAAATTGGGGTATGCCATTCTGCGATGATGTTCCACAGTTTCCGTAAGAGGTTGTCAGCTGTGTGCCTCTTATAGAAAGTGTTGATACAAAGCGTAGCCTGCCTAGGAACGAGTTTCCGTTTGCGAGATGCTGCTACTGGTGCCGCCTCTACTGTTCTTGCTGCGGGAGGCAATACATCTACCCAGTGGGCTGTCAGAGTCATATAGTCCTGAGTCTGCCCTGCTCCACTTGTCCACATGTCCGTGGTTAAGTGGCCATTGGGTACAACTGCATTTTTCAGGACACTGGTGACTCTTTTTCTGACGTCTGTGTACATTCTCGGTATCGCCTGCCTAGAGAAATGGAACCTAGATGGTATTTGGTACCGGGGACACAGTACCTCAAGCAATTCTCTAGTTCCCTGTGAATTAACAGTGGATACCGAACACACGTTTAACACCAACGAAGCTGCCAAGACCTGAGTTATCCGCTTTGCAGCAGGATGACTGCTGTGATATTTCATCTTCCTCGCAAAGGACTGTTTTACAGTCAATTGCTTACTGGAAGTAGTACAAGTGGTCTTCCGACTTCCCCTCTGGGATGACGATCGACTCCCAGCAGCAACAACAGCAGTGCCAGCAGCAGTAGGCGTTACACTCAAGGATGCTTCGGAGGAATCCCAGGCAGGAGAGGACTCGTCAGACTTGCCAGTGACATGGCCTGCAGGACTATTGGCTTTCCTGTCTAAGGAGGAAATTGACACTGAGGGAGTTGGTGGTGTGGTTTGCAGGAGCTTGGTTACAACAAGAGGAAGGGATTTAGTTGTCAGTGGACTGCTTCCGCTGTCACCCAAAGTTTTTGAACTTGTCAATGACTTCTGATGAATGCGCTCCAGGTGACGTATAAGGGAGGATGTTCCTAGGTGGTTAACGTCCTTACCCCTACTTATTATAGCTTGACAAAGGCAACACACGGCTTGACACCTGTTGTCCGCATTTCTGTTAAAATAATTCCACACCGAAGAGGTGATTTTTTTTGTAATTTGACCAGGCATGTCAATGGCCATATTCGTCCCACGGACAACAGGTGTCTCCCCGGGTGCCTGACTTAAACAAACTACCTCACCATCAGAATCCTCCTTGTCAATTTCCTCCACATCGTCAGCAACACCCATATCCTCATCCCGGTGTACTTCAACAGTGACATCTTCAATTTGACTATCAGGAACTGGACTGCGAGTGCTCCTTCCAGCAATTGCAGGGGGCGTGCAAATGGTGGAAGGTGCCACCTCTTCCCATCCAGTGTTGGGAAGGTCAGGCATCCCAACCGACACAATTGGACTCTCCTTGGGGATTTGTGATTTAGAAGAACGCACAGTTCTTTGCTGTGCTTTTGCCAGCTTAAGTCTTTTCATTTTTCTAGTGGGAGGATGAGTGTTTCCATCCTCATGTGAAGCAGACCCACTAGTCATGAGGAACATAGGAGAGGGCCTCAGCCGTTCCTTGCCACTCTGTGTCGTAAATGGCATATTGGCAAGTTTACGCTTCTCATCAGACACTTTTAATTTAGATTTTTGGGTCATTTTACTGAACTTTTGTGTTTTGGATTTTACATGCTCTCTACTATGACATTGGGCATCAGCCTTGGCAGACAATGTTGATGGCATTTCATCGTCTCGGCCATGACTAGTGGCAGCAGCTTCAGCACGAGGTGGAAGTGGATCTTGATCTTTCCTTATTTTACCCTCCACATTTTTGTTCTCCATCTTTTAATGTGTGGAATTATATGCCAGTAATATATCAATAGCAATGGCCTACTGTACTGTACTGCTATATATATACTGGTGGTCAGCAAAATTCTGCACTGTCCTCCTACTATATACTGCGCACAACTACAATGCAGCACAGATATGGATAGTATACTTGACGACACAGAGGTAGAGCAATGGACTACTGTACCATACTGCTATATATATATATACTGGTGGTCAGCAAAATTCTGCACTGTCCTCCTACTATATACTGCGCACAACTACAATGCGGCACAGATATGGATAGTATACTTGACGACACAGAGGTAGAGCAATGGACTAATGTACCGTACTGCTATATATATATATACTGGTGGTCAGCAAAATTCTGCACTGTCCTCCTACTATAGACTGCGCACAACTACAATGCAGCACAGATATGGATAGTATACTTGACGACACAGAGGTAGAGCAATGGACTACTGTACCATACTGCTATATATATATATATATATATATACTAGTGGTCAGCAAAATTCTGCACTGTCCTCCTACTATATACTGCGCACAACTACAATGCAGCACAGATATGGATAGTATACTTGACGACACAGAGGTGGAGAAATGGACTACTGTACCGTACTGCTATATATATATATATATACCTGTGGTCAGCAAAATTCTGCACTGTCCTCCTACTATATACTGCGCTCAACTACAATGCAGCACAGATATGGATAGTATACTTGATGACACAGAGGTAGAGCAATGGACTACTGTACCGTACTGCTATATATATATATATATATATACTGGTGGTCAGTAAAATTCTGCACTGTCCTCCTACTGTATACTGTGCACAACTACAATGCAGCACAGATATGGATAGTATACTTGACGACACAGAGGTAGAGCAATGGACTAATGTACAGTACTGCTATATATATATACTGGTGGTCAGCAAAATTCTGCACTGTCCTCCTACAATGCAGCACAGATATGGAGCGCTTTCAGGCAGAGAACGTAGATATTTGCAGCACACTGAGCACAGATATTTGCAGCACACTGAGCACAGATATTTGCAGCACACTGAGCACAGATATTTGCAGCACACTGAACACTGAACACAGAAACTGAGAGAACGCAGCCACGTCCTCTCGCTATCATCTCCAAAGCACGAGTGAAAATGGCAGCGACGCGTGGCTCCTTATATAGAATACGAATCTCGCGAGAATCCGACAGCGGGATGATGACGTTCGGGGGCGTTCTGGTTAACCGAGCAAGGCGGGAAGATCCGAGGCTGCCTTGGAACCGTGTAAAATGGGTGAAGTTCGGGGGGGTTCGGATCTCGAGGAACCGAACCCGCTCATCTCTACTTGTTACTATTTTGTAAAGGTGAATTATTGGCGAAACAAGAACCAGGGAGTATTTCTTTGTGCTGTTTATAAGGTGCAAAAAATATTGCATTTGATTTTGTCTATCTTTCCTGGAATTTCAATAAAAAACACTTTTTTGGTCATTTGGATTAAAAAATGTTTACATGTTAGAACAGGTAAAAGACTAGGGGGTATTCTATTAGATGTAGTAATTTACTGCAGCTAATTGAAAAATAGTGAAATTGATGTTGTAATGTGACTAGCACTAATTTCAGAAAATGGCCTCAGCACAAAGGTGAGAAAACCTTCAGGAGCTAAGGGGTTAACACACATGGTCTGTCTTATAAATGCCTCTTTCTTAATAAAACAAATACGGTTGCCATGGTTTCGATTCTTAAAGATTTTTTTTTTAAATATTGTTCCCGAAAATTGTCTTACTTAGAAATAATTGTTTTCAGTCACAAAAAAGCCATGCCACATGTTCAACATTATCATAATCATCATTGTAAGCATATTTGTACTGTTGAGACCATTTTAATGGATCAATCAATTTGTTAGAAAGAATGATTGTGGCGTTAGAAATATTATTTAAATTCTATCCCAGTTGGAGCAACTATCAGACTGTATGCAGCAAGGAAATGATATAGATTATAAAAGATGGGAACTTGGACTCTTGATGTGACATTACATTTTGCAGCGTGGGCCTCTACACTAATGTAATAATAACAACAACTTGTATTGACCTCTGAAGCTGATAGTGCCTCCTCATCCATGTCTAGACATGATGATGTAGTTAAATTAAACTAATAGTTACAACATATTCAAACTTTTCTTCTGCTAATGAACTAGTTGGGCCTAAGTGCATCTGGGTGTCCGCTTCCTGTCAGTATGTATACTGTAAACCTGGTGTATGATGCTAGTGAAGAGCTGGATACATCTAGAACTGTAATTGATTCAGCATATACTGTAGGTGTACACATGCTATTTTTACGTGTGTGTTTAGAGCATTTTTCAGATGCATATGCATGCAACTCAGCATGAGCCCCAAAGTGGCCAATGACGTCACTAAAAAATCTTTACCTGTCCTCTCTGCCCCTCTTGTAAATACAGCAAGAATGTTCTAGTGATGAAAGCTCTATGTTGTGCAATGAGGAATGTGACACACCTCTTTCATTTTAAAGTACAAGATGATAGTTCACTAGAGGCATGAAGGTGACACTTTTGTCTCAGCCAGGGGCCCATTTATCAATAATTGCATACTAAATGCGATCTGGGTGTGATATTACCAGAATCGTATTGCAGTATACGATTATTCCATCAGGATGTAACACCGAACACCGCAAGGACAGGAGCTCCGATGTGCTTAGAGTGGTATTGAGACTCATGCACATGCATGGTCTGCTAAGCATACATGTGTGGTGGCCCTTGCTGGGGAGGGCTCCGGAGCATTCCGAAGCTTGGTGAATCTGACAGCATTGCATCCCTTGTAGAAACCTATGGGGACTGCAGCTCCTGTCGGGAATGGAGGGAGACGGGACTTGCATCACAAATTGAGGGGCCCGGGACTGCCAGAATAGGCAGGGCCCCCTATTCTCCCTCTCACCTTCCACCCCTCCTGCAGCCCTCACAACTTACCATTCTGGGTGCTGGTTGCCAATCCAGGGACAAAGCCATAAAACATCAGTTGGCGCCCTTAGGCACGACCGCGGTGGACCGGGACCGCAGCAGCAGCAGCACAGGAAAGGAGCCCAGAGCAGACAGCCAATTGGAGCTCATGGACCACCAGCCATTCATCAGCTGCTGATGCAAATTCTAAATGGCGCCAGCGCTGTCCCTCTATTGCAGCCTGCGGTGCGTTCCAGTCCACACCACTGACATGCGGGTCCCCTCAATCTACAGTTATACAGATGTTAAACTTCAGACAATTCTGATTTCTGTCTCACCTAAAAAGAAAGTTCATAAGGGTACAGATCACTGGAATCAGATAACATTGAGCCAAAATCTCTTTTTCTTTGTTATATATGGTATACATTTTGAAAACAAACTTGTAATTAACCTCACCCCAAGCCCAATAAACCAACACCAGTAGCTAAGTTACTAGGCTATTCATAATTTGAGTCACCTGCTGGCGTGTGCCTATATAACTTTGCCACATCAATATCTGCACACACATCATTTACAACAACCATCACACATCATTTGCAACAACCATCACCTGCAATAGTCACCACTACCGTGCAGGTTTATAATCAGGACACTTTTTCTATAGCAGGGCAATGAGAAAGGAAGGTAAAGAGTTATTGATACTTTGACAATAAACTTAAATTTAATTGAAAATAATGAAGTGCACAGTTTGTCATAAATATCTTCTCTACAGTAGCATCGTTTCTATTGCTCCTGATGTTTTCTTATGCAAAAGAACAATTTTTAACACATTTCCACACACATCAAAGAATTACAGTGCCCAAAACCCCTTAATACTATTATTACATACCTCCCAACATTCCAAATAAATCTGAACCCGCACATCTCAAGAGACTGCAAGAAGGAGGTGTGGCCAGCAATCAATATGGGTGTAGTTGTGCCTTGACAAACTCAGTGGTTGTGCCCTGCAATCCCTTCCATCCCCTGCAAACAGGCTTGCAGTGCAGTGTACACAGGTGGTCATACCGAGTTGTTCGCGCGCAAGCTGCTTTTAGCAGCTTTGCACACACTAAGCCGCCGCCTACTGGGAGTGAATCTTAGCTTATCAAATTTGCGAACGAAAGATTCGCAATATTGCGAAAAGACTTCTCTGTGCAGTTTCTGAGTAGCTCGAGACTTACTCTTCCAGTGCGATCAGTTCAGTGCTTGTCATTCCTGGTTTGACGTCACAAACACACCCAGCGTTCACCCAGACACTCCTCTGTTTCTCCAGCCACTCCCGCGTTTTTCCCAGAAAGGGTAGCGTTTTTTCAAACACTCCCATAAAACGGCCAGTTTCCGCCCAGAAACACCCACTTCCTGTCAATCACACTCCGATCTCCAGAACGAAGAAAAAACCTCGTAATGCCGTGAGTAAAATACCAATCTTCTTAGCAAATTTACTTGGCGCAGTCGCAGTGTGAACATTGCGCATGCGCAAATAGCGGAAAATCGCTGCGATGCGAAGAAAATTACCGAGCGAACAACTCGGAATGACCACCACTGGGGGTAATTCAGACCTGATCGTAGCAGAGAATTTGTTAGCAGTTGGGCAAAATCATGGCCCTAATTCAGACCTGGTTACAAGCAGGCGTTTTTTGCACTGCTGTGACCAGGTAGTCACCGCCTACAGGGGGAGGGAGTAATCGCTGTGCAGGGGTGCAAATGCACGTGTAGAGAGCTGCACAAACAAAAGTTTGTGCAGTCTCTGCACAGCTCCGGACTTACTCAGCCACTGCAATGATCCTGCCTGGAGCTGACGTCAGGAACCCTCCCATAGAACGTCTGGACACGCCTGCATTTCTTTGGAGACTCCCTGGAAACGGTCCGTTGACACCCACCAATGGCCTCTTCCTGTCAATCTTCTTGTGATCGCTGGTGCAAATCGCTTTCTTCGTAAAAACCATCGCTGTCCAGCAATCCCCGTTGCCGGCGGCCGACGCGCCTGCGCAAAAAATGCTAGAGTGCGATCGGGTCTGAATAACCCCCATGTGCACTGCAGGTGTGGCAGATATAAAATTTGCAGAGAGAGTTAGAGGGGGTCATTCCAACCTGGTTGCATGCAGGCTATTTTTTACACTGCGGCAACCAGGTAATTGCTGCCTACAGGGGAGGGGGTTAGAGCTGTGCAGGGGAGCGATCGCTTGTGCAGAGAGCTGCACAAAGAGCTGTTGAAGGCCGTCGTTACCTAGCGATCGCCTCTGCCTGGGCGGGAGGGGGCGGCACGGTGGCGTTTAGCCGCCATTTTCGTGGCGCGGTCCGGACAACGCAGGCGTGGCCGGACCGTGTGGGAGGCGGGCCGCAGCGGCTGCATGATGTCACAAGCAGCCGCTGTGACCCTGGGCAGCGACGAGTAACTACCGGCCAGCCGCAGGAGCTGCGCTGGCCGGGAGTTACTCTTCAAGTACAAAAGCATCGCCGCTGTGCGATGCTTTTGTACTTGTGCGGGGGAACCGGACTGACATGCGGGGCGGACTAACCCTGTGCTGGGCATTCCCCTGCATGTCTGGGAAGATGATCGTAGCTGTGCTAAATTTAGCACAGCTACGATCAACTTGGAATGACCCCCTGTGTGAGCACAACATACCTCCCAACATTCCTGGCAGCTGGGACAAAAGTCCTGATTGTTGGTGTTCGTAATGGAGTGCACTATCTTCATAATGTAGGAGATAGTACAGCAGGTCAGGGTTACCACAAATAGCCTACCACAATTACAGATAACTTTATTTAGATTTTTTTTCCCTATAACTCCTAATCTTAAACATCTTAATCCCAGCAGCCTTCTCTCTCTTCTCTCTTGCAGTGGGGGCCCCTTGCATTCAGTTGATATCTGGAGAAATACAGTCTGTATAGACTGCACAGATTTCCACTGAACAAATGACTGAGCTGTCAGCAGCTATTCATAATAGTTGCTGATTGTCAGACTTCAGGCCTGGGCTGCCAATGACAGTTGTATCTGTGTGGCCACGTTCCAATGTAACGTAAAACATGGCACATAGACTTAGAACCCATATCTGTCTGCAGTCAAAATGAGGTGGTGGCTGTCCATGGGTTAATGTATTTCTAACAACTTTCTAGTTATACAAAGATTCATTGACTGAGGTCATGGGTTCGATTCTCAACATGGCCCTAACTGTGTGGAGTTTGTATATTCTCCCCTTATTTGCTTGGGTTTTCTCCAGGTACTCCGGTTTCCTCCCACAATCCAAAAATATAGTGGTAGGTTAATTGGATCCCAACAAAAATTTTTATTTACCCTAGTGTGAATGTGTGCGCGTGTGCATGTGATAGGGAATAAGGGCCCTCTTTCCGAGTTGATCGCACCAACCAACTTTTTGCTGCTGGTGTGATCAACTAATCTCCGCCTATGGGGGAGTGTATTTTAGCATAGCATGGCTGCGAACGCTTGTGCAGCCCTGCTATGCTAAAAAAGTTTCACACAAAACAAAACTAGTTCTAGACCTACTTGCCCTGTGCAACGGATCCAGCGATGCAGGTCCCGGCTTTGACATCAAACATCCGCCCTCCGTTCGTCTGGACACGCCTGCGTTTTTCTTACCACTCCCCCCGAAAATGGCTGGAAACGGTGAGTATCCACCCCAGAACGCCTCCCGCGTGTCCATCTTCTTGCGATCGCTGCTGCGATCACTTTTCTCGCTGGTGGCATCGTCGCCAGGCAACGCCGCATGTGTGCAAAGCGTCTGCTGCGCATTTCCAACCAGTTCACACCGCAGTAAAGAACCGCTGCGTGCAAACGGGTCCGAATGACCCCCATAGATTGTAAGCAGCGACTGATGTGAATGGCCAAATATTTTCTCTGTAAAGCGCTGAGGAATATGTGTGCGCTATATTAATAACTGGTAATTATTATCCTTTATTTATATGGCGCCACAAGAGTTCCGCAGTGCCCAATTGGAGCAGGGACTGATGTGAATGGCTAAATATTTTCTCTGTAAAGCACTGAGGAATATGTGTGCGCTATATTAATAACTGGTAATTATTATTATTATTATTATTATTATCCTTTATTTATATGGCTCCACAAGAGTTCCGCAGCGCCCAATTACAGAGTACATATGTACATAATCAAAACAGGAAAACGGTGACTTAAAGTTGAAGACAATATAGGACAAGAGCAGGATAACTAAGCATAACTACATCAGTAGACGACACTGAGGTAAGTATCAAGGTGGCCGAAAACTGCAGGATTTGGGCAGTTGAGGATTATTAAAGTAAGAAAAGGATAAGCACATGAGGGAAGAGGGCCCTGCTCATGAGAGCTTACATTCTAAATGGGAGGGGCAGGCAGACAGGGGTGACACAGATGGGGTAGACTGAGCGTGGGACAGAGGGTTAGGATGAGATATGGCTGGGTTTGGTAAAGTAGTCGGTCTTAAGAGCCCGTTTGAAGGGCCTAATTCAGACTTGATCGTAGCTGTGCAACATTTTGCACGGCTACGATCAGTTACTCAGACATGCGGGGGGACGCCCAGCACAGGGCTAGTCCACCCCACATGTCTGGCTCTGCCCCGCCGCACAAGTACAAAAGCATTAAGCACAGCGGCGATGCTATTGTACTTGACGAGTAGCTCCCTACCAGCGCAACTCCTGGGTCGTGTGATGTCACGCAGCCACCACCGCCCACCCCCTGCACGGTCCAGGCACGCCTGCGTTGCCCAGACAGCGCCCCTAAAATGATGACCAAACGATGCCGGCTGAGATGGCTGTCGACTGTCTGTCATGCGCCGGCGCATGCGCAGTTCAAACCTGATCGGCCGCTGTGCAAAAATGCACAGCAGTGATCAGGTCTGAATTAGTTCTGTAGAGAGGTGAAGAGTCTGATGGGGAGAGGTAGAGAATTCCAGAGTAAGGGACCAGCACGTGAAAAATCTTGGAGATAGGAGTGGGAGGAAGTAATCAGAAGACAGGAGAGTCGGTGTGCATTAGCAGAGCGAAGAGGACGGGTGGGAGAGTAAAGGGAGATAAGGTCAGAGATGTAAATGAGAGAGGAGGGGGTGAGTGCTGTGTAAGAGAGTGTGAGAAAGGGTCTGATCCTGGAAATATTTTTGAGATGAAAATGACAGTTTTGTGAGAGGTGCTGAATTTATGGTTTGAAGGAGAGGAGGAGTTAAGGATTACGCCAAGACAGTGTACTTGGGGGCTAGAGTAAATAGTCGTGCCATCAATAGATAATGAGATTGTGGGAGGTGAGATTGTGCGGGAGGGTGGGAAGATGATCAGCTCAGTCTTAGACATGTTGATTTTAAGAAAGCGTTGGGACATCCAGGAAGAGATAGCAGAAAGAAAGTTGGAGGTACGAGCGAGGAGAACCGGGGAGAGATCAGGGGAGGAAAGGTAGATTTGAGTGTCATCAGCATAGAGGTGATATCATAAGTTAAAAGAACTAATGAGTTCACCTAAAGAGGACGTATAGAAAGAGAAATGGAGAGGACCAAGAACAGAACCTTGGGGCACACCAACAGTTAGTGGAAGTGGGGGGAGGTAGTGTCATGAGAGGAGACAGAGAAGGAATGATCAGAGAGGTAGGACGACAGCCAGGAGAGGGCAGTATCATGCACACCAAGAGAGTGAAGGATTTGAGAAGGAGAGGATGGTCCACAGTGTCAAAAGCAGCATAGAGGTCAAGGAGAATAAGCAAAGAATAGCGGCCCTTAGATTTGGCTGCATGGAGGTCATTGCAGATTTTTGTGAGGGCAGTTTCAGTGGAGTGGAGAGAGCGGAAGCCAGACTGGAATGGGTCAAGCAGTGAGTGGGAGGAAAGAAAGGCAGTGAGGCAGTTATAGACAATACGCTCAAGGAGTTTGGAGGCAAAAGGGAGGAGAGAGGTGGGTCAATAGTTGGACAGGGTGTTTGGATCAAGGGTAGGTTTTTTTAAGAATAGGGGAGACAAGAGCATGCTTGAAGGCCTGATGAGAGGGAGAGATTGTGGAGGTGGGCAAGATGGGAACAGGCAGAAGGAGACAGGTAGTGGAGGAGGTGGGAGGGTATAGGGTCAGGTGGGGAGGTGAAGGGGGGGGGAGGAACGGATGAGGGCCATGACTTCCTCACCAGATACATGGGAGAAAGATGTCAGAGTTGGTGAGAAAGAAGGAGAGGGGTGGCAAGAGATGGGTGGTGGCTGGTTGTTGGTCTGGTGGGATGTGATGTCCTGACATATGGAGTCAGTAATAAATAATAATAAATAATAAATACAGTAGGCACCTATAAATAACTTTATATAACATAAGAGATAGCATGCAATCAGATGGGTTTTACTTAATGTTTTGGTTTTTCACATGAAAAATTTGTTTACATTTTTTGCTACATATTACAAAATTATTCACCAATTTACATTTTCTTACCAAAAATGTAGAATGTAATTGTTCTGTATAATACAACCAAATGATTAGCTATTGATTTCCTTTTTATTCTGTATAATTGAACTTTCATCATCATCAAAATTTATATTCATAGCCCCAGCATACTTATCAGCATTTTAATACTGGCGACAACTACAACAATAATCCAAAATGGATATAAATTTACGAACAGGGTTGAAGGGCCCCAAGCTTACAAGGATATTAATCTAACTACATTACAATTTGTAAAAGTGCTTATTGAAGTCATATGATTGATACTAAAGATTGCATAGTGGTCTGAGATTACAATAGGGAAAAAATATTTAGTCGATTGAGATTCATTTGATCCAATTACACAGTATTGGATTGGGAGTCAGTAGGTTGGTTGTGTAAAGAGAATATATTTAAGTTTTACCTGAACTGTGTAGAGGTGTAGTGATTGGGTCAAATATTTTTGGGAGTTTAAGAAGATGGATAGGAAGTTTGAAAAGCTTGTGTGTTGACGTTGGTTTTGAGGGAGGGGGTTAAGGGTTGAAGGCCATGGGAAAGCATTGTTTTAGGGACTGAATTCCACAGAGGTGCAGCTCTTAATAAGTCTAGTAATCCAAAATGGGTGAAAGTAATGAGAGACAAAGATCTTGCCCAGAAAGGAGGGATCGGGTGGTGAGATATACTGTTTTGACACAAGCAAAGAGATGCATACTGCTACAGCTTTGGTAATGGAGCTGGATGTTAGTCTAAGTATTTTATCCTGGATTTTGTACAGTACTGACAAACAAAGTAGGGACTGGAACAGAGCAGCAGTAGAACAAATGATGGTAAGGATAATGTGTTTAGCTGCTGAGTTGCACATGGGGGTTGTAGTGTATTGTCCGCAAAGTGGAAGCAAAACATTGTAAGTGAATTGATTAACATTTCTGCAATGTCTTGTGGTTAAATATAATTGTTCTGCACTTTAATAATATTTAGGAGAGGGAGCATATCAATTAAATCATGTTCTTAATTTACTCCATGGATCCATGAAAGCACTGTAATTAATAGATGGCACAAGGAATTTAATAATGTGTACTATTATAAAGAGAAATCCGAGCAGCCTCAAAGAGATTAGTAGTGTTCTATAATTGTCTACTGGAACCCTTGTAATAAAGCAAATAGTGGCGCTCCAGGTGTGGGCATTACCAAAGTCTACTTATTTATTTTTGACAGCACAGTGTCACAGAGGTTGCCATTGTTGTATCACTGTGATATGGTCATGGATTTCTATCCAACCAGGACCCCTGGACCATCCTTAGATGGTGTAAATTGCTCTAAGCCTAAGGAGACTTACTCACTGGAGAGGGATCTCTGACCTGCTCCCGAATCCGACACTGTAGGCATGCACAGTGCTGGCCTGCTCCCGACTGACTATATAGACATGCGCAGTGCCGGGCTGCTCCAGAATCTGACACTGTAGGCATGCACAGTGCTGGTCAGCTCCCGACTGACACTCTAGGTATGCATAGTGCCAGGCTGCTCCAGAATCTGACACTGTAGGCATGCACAGTGCTGCCCTGCTCCCGACTGACACTCTAGACATGCGCAGTGCCCTGCTGCTCCAGAATCTGACACTGTAGGCATGCACAGTACTGGCCAGCTCCAGACTGACACTATAGACATGCGCAGTGCCGGGCTGCTCCAGAATCTGACACTGTAGGCATGCACAGTGCTGGTCTGCTCCCGACTGACACTCTTGGCATGCACAGTGCCGGGCTGCTCCAGAATCTGACACTGTAGGCATGCACTGTAAAGGGCTGCTCCCGAGTTTGACAATGTAGGCATGCACAGACCTGGGCTGCTCCAGAATCTGACACTGTAGGCATCCGCAGTGCTGGGCTGCTCCCGAATCTGACACTGTAGGCATGCACAGTGTTTGCCTGCTCCCAATTGATACTCTAGACATGTATAGTGCCATGCTGCTCCAGAATCTAACACTGTAGGCATGCACAGTGCTGGTCTGCTCCCGACTGACACTCTAGGCATGCACAGTGCCGGGCTGCTCCAGAATCTGACCTGTAGACATGCACAGTGCTGGCCTGCTCCCGACTGACACTCTAGACATGCGTAGTGCCCTGCTGCTCCAGAATCTGACACTGTAGGCATGCACAGTGCTGCCCTGCTCCCGACTGACACTCTAGACATGCGCAGTGCCCTGCTGCTCCAGAATCTGACACTGTAGGCATGCACAGTGCTGGTCTGCTCCCGACTGACACTCTAGGCATGCACAGTGTCGGCTGCTCCAGAATCTGACACTGTAGGCATGCACAGTAAAGGGCTGCTCCCGAGTTTGACAATGTAGGCATGCACAGAGCTGGGCTGCTCCAGAATCTGACACTGTAGGCATCCGCAGTGCTGGGCTGCTCCCGAATCTGACACTGTAGGCATGCACAGTATTTGCCTGCTCCCAATTGATACTCTAGACATGTATAGTGCCATGCTGCTCCAGAATCTGACACTGTAGGCATGCACAGTGTTTGCCTGCTCCCAATTGATACTCTAGACATGTATAGTGCCATGCTGCTCCAGAATCTGACACTGTAGGCATGCACAGTGTTTGCCTGCTCCCGACTGACACTCTAGACATGTATAGTGCCATGCTGCTCCAGAATCTGACACTGTAGGCATGCACAGTGCTGGTCTGCTCCCGACTGACACTCTAGGCATGCACAGTGCCGGGCTGCTCCAGAATCTGACACTGTAGACATGCACAGTGTTGGCATGCTCCCAAATCTTACACTGAAGGCATATGCAAGGCCGAACTACTCCCAAATCTGACACTTAAGGCATGTACAGACAGTGCTGGCCTGCTCCTGAATCTTACACTATAGTTGTGCACAGTGCTGGCCTGCTACCCGATTCTGACACTGTAGGCGTGTGCAGTTTCAGATTTCTCATAGCAGTATTTCTAAAATGTGAAAGTCTCCTCGAATAAGCCAGAGAAGTAAGTAACTTGCAGGAACAGTGGCAGCGATAAAACATATGTGAAAGACCTCTCTGGTGTATCTGACACAGCACATGTAACAGGGATATTTTTAATTATTCATAGGCCCTGTAACGTGTTAAATATACATGAGAAGTATCCCAGATGTATACTAATTGCAGTGACTGGCCAGGGGGCAGGGTGCTAGATGCCCTCCAGGTACTATTTTCAGTGCCTTGGGCCGCCGCTGGCATTTCACTTACTGGCAGCGTTATTTTGTGCTCTGTCTGTTGCCAGGGGTCAGCAAAAGTCAGGAGGTAGCACACACGCATTGCTTCCCTAGTACAGCAGGCAGCTGTTTCTCCTACATGTAATATAAATGAATAAAAAACAAGTCAAAATATTTAAATATATATTAAAAAATCACTTTCTCATTAGTAGTTTTTCTTTTATTAGTTTTGTTGTGAATTACAATATACAATACTTAGTTCAGTGGCTTTTAATTGACTCTGAAACATCCTTGCTACAGTATATAAAATATAAATACTCTTATCACCATATTTATATACAACTGGTGAAAGGTTCACTGATGAACCCAGTTGCTTCTTTAATCAATGGGTTGTTTAACAAATCAGGCACTTATTTTGATTTCTATCACTGAAGAACATTGTATTCTAGGATCGTCTATCAGATCTTCTCTATTTGCCGAACAAATGAGATAAGGTGATAACATTGTGGTGAGTGATATTTAACTCTTGTGCAAATTATACCTTCGGGATTGAAGCCCAGATTTCACCATTGACTGCGCTAAAGTGAGTTAGTTAATCACAAATGTAAACAGTTATGTACAGTACATACCTGTAGAAGGAAAACTCTGAAACTGCTTTAATGTCAGCCATTGTCAGGGACATCACAATGTTTTTCGTGTTATGGGGCAAAGATATTATTTTATTTTGGCACCCCTAAATCGCCAAAGGGCACTCCTTAAGGGGCAGCTTGGATCTATCTATCTATCTATCTATCTATCTATCTATCTATCTATCTATCTATCTATCTATCTATCTATCTATCTATCTATCTATCTGTAAAGTGTCACTGTATAAAAGCCACCTACCTTGAAACTTGCATTCTGACTGCTTTGTCTATGTAACTTCTGCAGAGCAGTGCAGGGTAGCGGTGTTCATCCACGAGGGAGGCTTGCATCGCTATACTACACTGTATATTCAAATCTTGTTTTTTACAGTTTTTACACTACTAAATTTTTTTTTCTTATTTATTGATCAATTAATTGAGTCTTTATAGCAACATCATTTTGGTACTTTGGGGGTTATGTAATAGATTCCTA
Source organism: Pseudophryne corroboree (assembly GCF_028390025.1). Lineage (NCBI taxonomy): Eukaryota > Metazoa > Chordata > Amphibia > Anura > Myobatrachidae > Pseudophryne > Pseudophryne corroboree. The sequence continues at coordinate 670,803,953 of NC_086447.1, forward strand.
GATAAAGGTAACAGCCTGATTTGTTCAGTTGGTCACTATATTTAAAGCAGCAATCAGCTATAAGGCTGGCTTTGCCTTAAAACTGTTTTTCTTTTTAAATGGGTAGAGGGTGGTGGGTGTAAAGGAGGTGGATTCGATTGCATCATGAAAAGACAGTATGCAAAGTTACTTATTAGAGGCTGCAGAAGTTAAAACAGAGGTTTCACATTCCTTTAAAGGCCAGTACTCACGGCCCGATTTGGGAGAGATGTGTGCTGAGCGAACCGCTCAGCACACATCTCTCCCGGCGCTCAGCACAGCGCGATCTGTGCTGAGCATGCGGGGGGAGACGGGGGGGGGACGCTCATTTCACCCAGCGGGTGAAGTGAGCGACCCGCTAGATTGGCCAATCTAGCAGCAGCGATAGCGATGTGCGGGGCCGCGCATCGCTATCGCTGAGGGGGCTGAGGGGGCTACACACGGAGCGATGTTGCTGAAAATCTAAGCAATCTAGTCAGATTGCTTAGATTATCGCTCCGTGTGTACCCCCCCGTGTGTACCCCCCTTTACAGGAGTCTAGTTTAGGCAGCATGGGTCCATTGTATTTTTGCTGTTGTTGATAGTGAGGGAAGCAGAAAAGAAGACAATGATGGCATGATTTCATTATGATTTGGATCCACTGTAAAGCACCATACACACAGGGGAGATGTGTGCTGAGCGATCTATCAGTGACCGCTCAGCACACATCTCTCCCCCGCTCAGCACAGCGCGATGTTTCTCATCTTTATCTATAAACAGCTCAAGGGGGAGATGCATCATTTTTTTTGAGAGAGTGATAAAGTGGAGAAGTTGCCCATAGCCACCTACTGTATAACTGTCATTTAAAAAACTGTGCTAAATAAATGATAGCTAGAGCAGATGCTAATTGGTCACTATGGGCAACATTTTATAACCAGTTGGTGAACATTTCTCAAGCTTTGCAGAGAGACAAAGTGGAGAGGTTGCCCAAAGATGTCACTTACCAGTGAAAAGAGTATAGAAGTGGACCAGTGGAGAAGTTGCCAATAGCAGCTAATAAGCTTGTACCCAGTGGCACCACAAAATTTACACTACATGTGACCTTGACTTTGGTGCTATATACCTGTAGTACAGAATGTAAAGATGACCACGGGGAGTAGGGAGTATGACTCCTCTATTCCACTATATAGATAAGGTAAAAATGGGATTTTGGTACTTACCAGGTAAATCCTTTTCTTTGAATCCATAGGGGGCACTGGAGCACTCTTGGGATATGGATGGGGCGTAGCCGGGAATGGCACATTTAAATATTTAAATTAGTAACTGGTTACCCCCTCCATACTCCCATAGAGACTTCAGTATTTTTACTGAGCCGAACAGGAGCGATAGAGAGGATGAACCATAGAGAATTACATATAACATTATATGAACCCTAGAGAATTACATACAACATTATAATATAATGGTCAACACTAAAGTTGACACATAACGTAACTGATAACTATCAGTTGACACCATAATAGATATCACCCTAACATCGTGACCATTGGTGATAATGTGTTACCATAAGATCCACTGAACTTACCACAAGACAGGTAAAACTGCTCTGGGTGGGCGTCCAGTGCCCCCTATGGATTCAAAGAAAAGGATTTACCTGGTAAGTACCAAAATCCCATTTTCTTTTTCATCCACTAGGGGTCACTGGAGTACTCTTGGGACGTACCAAAGTTTCCCGTTGGGCGGGAGAGCTGTTTGGCACCTGTAACACTATATGGCCAAAGCTAGATGCTGATGCCGTAAACGTAGTCAACTTGGAAAAGCGCACCAAAAAGCGTACTGATGTTCATGCACAGATGACCATGTCGCAGCTCGTCTAAGTTGCGTCGTAGACGCTCCATGACCTGCTGCCCCCGACGTTCCCAAAAAACGTGTGGAATGGTCTGACACTGACGTAGGCGGTTGTAGCATGACCATGATGTTCCTGAGAACGTGTGAAATGGTCTGACCCTGATGTAGGCGGTTGTTGCCTGCCCAATAACGTTACGAAGAACTTAGCCTATGATGAAGGTAAATCTGACGTATGGCATAAGGTCTGCTTGGAAGCTGGCCAAGCCACCTTAACTACATAATAGAGAACAAACAATGAGTCTGTTTTACGTACACTTGAGGTTTGGACTATATCAACGCGTATTGCGCGTACCACAACTAAAGTAACAGAAATTCCTGAACCTTCTGATAACACAGGAACTACGATTGATTTAGTGATGTGTAACATCTTTGGTCAGAACAACGGACTTCGTACGAAGTTCCACTCTATGATGATAAAACACCAGATACGGTGGGTTGGATGACAAAGCACCCAATGTTAAAACACGTCTTGCTGATGCCACGGCTAAGACAACCTGTTTTCCAAATTAGAACTTAACCTCCACTTGATGCAAGGGTTCAAAATATGAACATTGTACCAAATCTAACTCAAAGGCCGTCCTCTGAGGACACCTTGCAGGAAGGTGTGTACAATCGGCAAAAGAGCGAAAACGCCTTTAAAGGTAAATTGACAAAGCAAAGACCTGCACTTTGGCTTTTAGCCCTCCACCTAGCCCAGTCTGTAAAAAATATTAAAAACAAAAAGACGGTTAACCTGAAAGATTATGTCGGAACCTTCCGAGCTTCACACCAACCTATATAGACACGCTACTGAGCTGCCGTGACTGGCTTCTTAGCCCGTAACATGGTTGGTAGAACAAATTACAGAACGTTCTCTCTGCTGAAGAGGACGGTTATAACAGCTACCCTGTCAAACGCAGCCATGTTAAATCGGGGTAAAAGAACAGACCTTGTTGTAACAGGACCTCACGTGGCGGAAGCGGTCAAGGATCGGCTGCGAGTAGGTCGCGGAGATCCGAGAACCATGCTCTTCCAGGCGAATGCGGCACCCCTAGTATGACCGTCGTGGGCTCTTGTGTGGTCCGCTTTAGCAACCGAGGAAGCAGCGGAAACGGCTGAAACAGATGCACAAAACTGTACGGCCACGCGATTGTGAGAGCATCCACTGCCACAGCCTTTGGAGCTTTTGTTGTGGCCACAAACTGGAATGTTTGATGACTGTTGGTGACATGCCATTAGATCCCTGGGTAATTCCACTGCTGGACCATCATCTGGAATGCTTGAAAAGCCAAATCCCAGTTGCCTGGATGAACATGTTGACAGCCGGGTAAGCTACCTTCCAGTTGTCCTTCCAGAACAAACACTGGCGACAATATCACCTGGTGACGGTCAACCCAATTGAGGATTCGAGCCACCTCCCACATGGCCATGCGACCTCGAATTTCTCCTTGTCTCTGAGATCGGAGCATGTACACCGCTTGGTGCAGTATGTTGGAAATTGGCCTGAGTACTAGGTCAGTTAATTGACAGCAATCTTCCGTGATCTGACCAGAGACTCTGAAGTTGACCAGTTTGGACCACAGCTCCCCCAACCTCTGAGACTCGCGTCCGTTGCAAGAATTATCCAATTGCAGACGCCGAACTTTCTCCCTGCGGTGAGATTGTGTACTTGTAGCCACCAGGGTAGTGATACTCTGGCCCTTGGAGACAACCGCACTTCCTGATGAATGTGTATGCAACCGCCGTCGCGTTGTCTGACTGCACTTGGCAGTAGATGCGTGCAATGACATCCAGGTGAAAATGACCTGAGTGAACTCCTGCGAACTGGAGTGTGTGGAAAGACGTCACTCTCCTTACAAATAGTGGAATGGCACAAATGCACCGATTAAGTCCGTGGAATTGCGTACTAACCGTACATGATGACGAACACTTTGTGTTGTGTTCAGTCAGGGAAAACCGTGTATCCCGGAATCATTTCTATGGATAAATCCTTGTGACGGAATGAGGGTTGATCTCCTGAGGTTGACAATTCAACCGCGCTGACCGACACCATTGTACGTTAGTAAGGCACGTTGCAGGAATAAGCATTGAGACGGAGCATTGATGAGCAGATCTCCAAAGTACGGAACTGTTATCCCTCTCAGGGATCTGAGATGAACTATCATAACAGCCTTTACATGTGACTACCCGAGGCACCGATAAGAAACTAGAGATGAGCGCCTGAAATTTTTCGGGTTTTGTGTTTTGGTTTTGGGTTCGGTTCCGCGGCCGTGTTTTGGGTTCGAACGCGTTTTGGCAAAACCTCACCGAATTATTTTTGTCGGATTCGGGTGTGTTTTGGATTCGGGTGTTTTTTTCAAAAAACCCTAAAAAACAGCTTAAATCATAGAATTTGGGGGTAATTTTGATCCCAAAGTATTATTAACCTCAAAAAACATAATTTACACTCATTTTCAGCCTATTCTGAACACATCACACCTCACAATATTATTTTTAGTCCTAAAATTTGCACCGAGGTCGCTGTGTGAGTAAGATAAGCGACCCTAGTGGCCGACACAAACACCGGGCCCATCTAGGAGTGGCACTGCAGTGTCACGCAGGATGTCCCTTCCAAAAAACCCTCCCCAAACAGCACATGACGCAAAGAAAAAAAGAGGCGCAATGAGGTAGCTGTGTGAGTAAGATTAGCGACCCTAGTGGCCGACACAAACACCGGGCCCATCTAGGAGTGGCACTGCAGTGTCACGCAGGATGTCCCTTCCAAAAAACCCTCCCCAAACAGCACATGACGCAAAGAAAAAAAGAGGCGCAATGAGGTAGCTGACTGTGTGAGAAAGATAAGCGACCCTAGTGGCCGACACAAACACCGGGCCCATCTAGGAGTGGCACTGCAGTGTCACGCAGGATGGCCCTTCCAAAAAACCCTCCCCAAACAGCACATGACGCAAAGAAAAAAAGAGGCGCAATGAGGTAGCTGACTGTGTGAGTAAGATTAGCGACCCTAGTGGCCGACACAAACACCGGGCACATCTAGGAGTGGCACTGCAGTGTCACGCAGGATGTCCCTTCCAAAAAACCCTCCCCAAACAGCACATGACGCAAAGAAAAAAAGAGGCGCAATGAGGTAGCTGTGTGAGTAAGATTAGCGACCCTAGTGGCCGACACAAACACCGGGCCCATCTAGGAGTGGCACTGCAGTGTCACGCAGGATGTCCCTTCCAAAAAAACCCTCCCCAATCAGCACATGATGCAAAGAAAAAGAAAAGAAAAAAGAGGTGCAAGATGGAATTATCCTTGGGCCCTCCCACCCACCCTTATGTTGTATAAACAAAACAGGACATGCACACTTTAACCAACCCATCATTTCAGTGACAGGGTCTGCCACACGACTGTGACTGATATGACGGGTTGGTTTGGACCCCCCCCAAAAAAGAAGCAATTAATCTCTCCTTGCACAAACTGGCTCTACAGAGGCAAGATGTCCACCTCATCTTCACCCTCCGATATATCACCGTGTACATCCCCCTCCTCACAGATTATCAATTCGTCCCCACTGGAATCCACCATCTCAGCTCCCTGTGTACTTTGTGGAGGCAATTGCTGCTGGTCAATGTCTCCGCGGAGGAATTGATTATAATTCATTTTAATGAACATCATCTTCTCCACATTTTCTGGATGTAACCTCGTACGCCGATTGCTGACAAGGTGAGCGGCGGCACTAAACACTCTTTCGGAGTACACACTTGTGGGAGGGCAACTTAGGTAGAATAAAGCCAGTTTGTGCAAGGGCCTCCAAATTGCCTCTTTTTCCTGCCAGTATAAGTACGGACTGTGTGACGTGCCTACTTGGATGCGGTCACTCATATAATCCTCCACCATTCTATCAATGTTGAGAGAATCATATGCAGTGACAGTAGACGACATGTCCGTAATCGTTGTCAGGTCCTTCAGTCCGGACCAGATGTCAGCATCAGCAGTCGCTCCAGACTGCCCTGCATCACCGCCAGCGGGTGGGCTCGGAATTCTGAGCCTTTTCCTCGCACCCCCAGTTGCGGGAGAATGTGAAGGAGGAGATGTTGACAGGTCGCGTTCCGCTTGACTTGACAATTTTGTCACCAGCAGGTCTTTCAACCCCAGCAGACCTGTGTCTGCCGGAAAGAGAGATCCAAGGTAGGCTTTAAATCTAGGATCGAGCACGGTGGCCAAAATGTAGTGCTCTGATTTCAACAGATTGACCACCCGTGAATCCTTGTTAAGCGAATTAAGGGCTGCATCCACAAGTCCCACATGCCTAGCGGAATCGCTCCGTGTTAGCTCCTTCTTCAATGCCTCCAGCTTCTTCTGCAAAAGCCTGATGAGGGGAATGACCTGACTCAGGCTGGCAGTGTCTGAACTGACTTCACGTGTGGCAAGTTCAAAGGGCATCAGAACCTTGCACAACGTTGAAATCATTCTCCACTGCACTTGAGACAGGTGCATTCCACCTACTATATCGTGCTCAATTGTATAGGCTTGAATGGCCTTTTGCTGCTCCTCCAACCTCTGAAGCATATAGAGGGTTGAATTCCACCTCGTTACCACTTCTTGCTTCAGATGATGGCAGGGCAGGTTCAGTAGTTTTTGGTGGTGCTCCAGTTTTCTGTACGTGGTGCCTGTACGCCGAAAGTGTCCCGCAATTCTTCTGGCCACCGACAGCATCTCTTGCACGCCCCTGTCGTTTTTTTAAAAATTCTGCACCACCAAATTCAAGGTATGTGCAAAACATGGGACGTGCTGGAATTGGCCCAGATTTAATGCACACACAATATTGCTGGCGTTGTCCGATGCCACAAATCCACAGGAGAGTCCAATTGGGGTAAGCCATTCCGCGATGATCTTCCTCAGTTGCCGTAAGAGGTTTTCAGCTGTGTGCGTATTCTGGAAAGCGGTGATACAAAGCGTAGCCTGCCTAGGAAAGAGTTGGCGTTTGCGAGATGCTGCTACTGGTGCCGCCGCTGCTGTTCTTGCGGCGGGAGTCCATACATCTACCCAGTGGGCTGTCACAGTCATATAGTCCTGACCCTGCCCTGCTCCACTTGTCCACATGTCCGTGGTTAAGTGGACATTGGGTACAGCTGCATTTTTTAGGACACTGGTGACTCTTTTTCTGAGGTCTGTGTACATTTTCGGTATCGCCTGCCTAGAGAAATGGAACCTAGATGGTATTTGGTACCGGGGACACAGTACCTCCAACAAGTCTCTAGTTGGCTCTGCAGTAATGATGGATACCGGAACCACGTTTCTCACCACCCAGGATGCCAAGGCCTCAGTTATCCGCTTTGCAGTAGGATGACTGCTGTGATATTTCATCTTCCTCGCAAAGGACTGTTGAACAGTCAATTGCTTACTGGAAGTAGTACAAGTGGGCTTACGACTTCCCCTCTGGGATGACCATCGACTCCCAGCGGCAACAACAGCAGCGCCAGCAGCAGTAGGCGTTACACGCAAGGATGCATCGGAGGAATCCCAGGCAGGAGAGGACTCGTCAGACTTGCCAGTGACATGGCCTGCAGGACTATTGGCATTCCTGGGGAAGGAGGAAATTGACACTGAGGGAGTTGGTGGGGTGGTTTGCGTGAGCTTGGTTACAAGAGGAAGGGATTTACTGGTCAGTGGACTGCTTCCGCTGTCACCCAAAGTTTTTGAACTTGTCACTGACTTATTATGAATGCGCTGCAGGTGACGTATAAGGGAGGATGTTCCGAGGTGGTTAACGTCCTTACCCCTACTTATTACAGCTTGACAAAGGGAACACATGGCTTGACACCTGTTGTCCGCATTTCTGGTGAAATACCTCCACACCGAAGAGCTGATTTTTTTGGTATTTTCACCTGGCATGTCAACGGCCATATTCCTCCCACGGACAACAGGTGTCTCCCCGGGTGCCTGACTTAAACAAACCACCTCACCATCAGAATCCTCCTGGTCAATTTCCTCCCCAGCGCCAGCAACACCCATATCCTCCTCATCCTGGTGTACTTCAACACTGACATCTTCAATCTGACTATCAGGAACTGGACTGCGGGTGCTCCTTCCAGCACTTGCAGGGGGCGTGCAAATGGTGGAAGGCGCATGCTCTTCACCTCCAGTGTTGGGAAGGTCAGGCATCGCAACCGACACAATTGGACTCTCCTTGTGGATTTGGGATTTCGAAGAACGCACAGTTCTTTGCGGTGCTTTTGCCAGCTTGAGTCTTTTCAGTTTTCTAGCGAGAGGCTGAGTGCTTCCATCCTCATGTGAAGCTGAACCACTAGCCATGAACATAGGCCAGGGCCTCAGCCGTTCCTTGCCACTCCGTGTGGTAAATGGCATATTGGCAAGTTTACGCTTCTCCTCCGACAATTTTATTTTAGGTTTTGGAGTCCTTTTTTTTCTGATATTTGGTGTTTTGGATTTGACATGCTCTGTACTATGACATTGGGCATCGGCCTTGGCAGACGACGTTGCTGGCATTTCATCATCTCGGACATGACTAGTGGCAGCAGCTTCAGCACGAGGTGGAAGTGGATCTTGATCTTTCCCTAATTTTGGAACCTCAACTTTTTTGTTCTCCATATTTTATAGGCAGAACTAAAAGGCACCTCAGGTAAACAATGGAGATGGATGGATTGGATACTAGTATTGGATACCTGCCGACTGCCGACACAGAGGTAGCCACAGCCGTGAACTACCGCACTGTACACTGGTTGATAAAGAGATAGTAGTATACTCGTAACAACTAGTATGACACTATGACGACGGTATAAAGAATGAAAAAAAAACCACGGTTAGGTGGTATATATTATAATAATAATACAATTATGGATGGACGGACTGCCTGCCGACTGCCGACACAGAGGTAGCCACAGCCGTGAACTACCGCACTGTACACTGGTTGATAAAGAGATAGTAGTATACTCGTAACAACTAGTATGACACTATGACGACGGTATAAAGAATGAAAAAAAAACCACGGTTAGGTGGTATATATTATAATAATAATACAATTATGGATGGACGGACTGCCTGCCGACTGCCGACACAGAGGTAGCCACAGCCGTGAACTACCGCACTGTACACTGGTTGATAAAGAGATAGTAGTATACTCGTAACAACTAGTATGACACTATGACGACGGTATAAAGAAAGAAAAAAAAATACCACAGTTAGGTGGTATATATTATAATAATAATACAATTATGGATGGACGGACTGCCTGCCGACTGCCGACACAGAGGTAGCCACAGCCGTGAACTACCGCACTGTACACTGGTTGATAAAGAGATAGTAGTATACTCGTAACAACTAGTATGACACTATGACGACGGTATAAAGAATGAAAAAAAAACCACGGTTAGGTGGTATATATTATAATAATAATACAATTATGGATGGACGGACTGCCTGCCGACTGCCGACACAGAGGTAGCCACAGCCGTGAACTACCGCACTGTACACTGGTTGATAAAGAGATAGTAGTATACTCGTAACAACTAGTATGACACTATGACGACGGTATAAAGAATGAAAAAAAAACCACGGTTGGGTGGTATATATTATAATAATAATACAATTATGGATGGACGGACTGCCTGCCGACTGCCGACACAGAGGTAGCCACAGCCGTGAACTACCGCACTGTACACTGGTTGATAAAGAGATAGTAGTATACTCGTAACAACTAGTATGACACTATGACGACGGTATAAAGAATGAAAAAAAAACCACGGTTAGGTGGTATATATTATAATAATAATACAATTATGGATGGACGGACTGCCTGCCGACTGCCGACACAGAGGTAGCCACAGCCGTGAACTACCGCACTGTACACTGGTTGATAAAGAGATAGTAGTATACTCGTAACAACTAGTATGACACTATGACGACGGTATAAAGAAAGAAAAAAAAATACCACAGTTAGGTGGTATATATTATAATAATAATACAATTATGGATGGACGGACTGCCTGCCGACTGCCGACACAGAGGTAGCCACAGCCGTGAACTACCGCACTGTACACTGGTTGATAAAGAGATAGTAGTATACTCGTAACAACTAGTATGACACTATGACGACGGTATAAAGAATGAAAAAAAAACCACGGTTAGGTGGTATATATTATAATAATAATACAATTATGGATGGACGGACTGCCTGCCGACTGCCGACACAGAGGTAGCCACAGCCGTGAACTACCGCACTGTACACTGGTTGATAAAGAGATAGTAGTATACTCGTAACAACTAGTATGACACTATGACGACGGTATAAAGAATGAAAAAAAAACCACGGTTAGGTGGTATATATTATAATAATAATACAATTATGGATGGACGGACTGCCTGCCGACTGCCGACACAGAGGTAGCCACAGCCGTGAACTACCGCACTGTACACTGGTTGATAAAGAGATAGTAGTATACTCGTAACAACTAGTATGACACTATGACGACGGTATAAAGAATGAAAAAAAAACCACGGTTAGGTGGTATATATTATAATAATAATACAATTATGGATGGACGGACTGCCTGCCGACTGCCGACACAGAGGTAGCCACAGCCGTGAACTACCGCACTGTACACTGGTTGATAAAGAGATAGTAGTATACTCGTAACAACTAGTATGACACTATGACGGTATAAAGAATGAAAAAAAAACCACGGTTAGGTGGTATATATTATAATAATAATACAATTATGGATGGACGGACTGCCTGCCGACTGCCGACACAGAGGTAGCCACAGCCGTGAACTACCGCACTGTACACTGGTTGATAAAGAGATAGTAGTATACTCGTAACAACTAGTATGACACTATGACGGTATAAAGAATGAAAAAAAAACCACGGTTAGGTGGTATATATTATAATAATAATACAATTATGGATGGACGGACTGCCTGCCGACTGCCGACACAGAGGTAGCCACAGCCGTGAACTACCGCACTGTACACTGGTTGATAAAGAGATAGTAGTATACTCGTAACAACTAGTATGACACTATGACGACGGTATAAAGAAAGAAAAAAAAATACCACGGTTAGGTGGTATATATTGTAATACAATTATGGATGGACGGACTGCCTGCCGAGTTCCGACTGCCGACACAGAGGTAGCCACAGCCGTGAACTACCGCACTGTACTGTGTCTGCTGCTAATATAGACTGGTTGATAAAGAGATAGTATACAATACATACAACAATATACTACTATACTGGTGGTCAGGCACTGGTCACCACTAGTCACACTGGCAGTGGCACTCCTGCAGCAAAAGTGTGCACTGTTTAATTTTAAATTAATATAATATTATGTACTCCTGGGGGCTCCTGCTATAACAACCTGCAGTGCTCCCCAGTCTCCCCCACAATTATTATAAGCTTTGCCTTTTATACATTGATGTGCAGCACACTGGGCTGAGCTGAGTGCACACAGACTGAGTCACACTGTGTGACTGGCTGCTGCTGTGTATCGTTTTTTTTCAGGCAGAGAACGGATATAGCAGAGAACGGATATATTAAAATAAATAAAAGTTAACTAACAACAACTGCACTGGTCACTGTGGTAAACTCTGTCTGACTCTGCACAATCTCTCTCTCTCTTCTAATCTAATTTCTAATGGAGAGGACGCCAGCCACGTCCTCTCCCTATCAATCTCAATGCACGTGTGAAAATGGCGGCGACGCGCGGCTCCTTATATAGAATCCGAGTCTCGCGAGAATCCGACAGCGTCATGATGACGTTCGGGCGCGCTCGGGTTAACCGAGCAAGGCGGGAGGATCCGAGTCTGCTCGGACCCGTGAAAAAAACATGAAGTTCGTGCGGGTTCGGTTTCAGAGAAACCGAACCCGCTCATCTCTATAAGAAACCAAACGGTAGCTTTTGAAAGCAAGAAAGTATTTACAGCAAACCATAAGTAGGCCTGATTCGTCTAAATACGAGATCCATCGTAATCCGGTACTACTGCGGATCCAACCTGTAGTCACCGACTGCAAGTATTCCATGACGACTCTGTAGCAAGCGACGCACTGTCTGCAGGGTCAGTATCGGACTGACAGTCATCCATTTTTGGTACTATCCCAAACCGAAATATAACCGCGACTTGGGTGTTGACTGCGGTATCAGACTACTGAGACTACTAGAGCCTGTGTCCTCTGCAGGACTGCCGACTTGTCCTCTGACCTAGGCAGATCTGTCTTGCCAATGGCAATGAAGGAAAACTATTGACTGGATTTTAATAATCTGTGAATCCAACTCTGCGGATCCACCCAACTGTGGATGTCCACAACTGATGATCGGAGAAGCAGGAACCCCATTATGGCACTGTCTTGTCAGTGACTTAGGTGTAAAGGCCACTGAAACCTGGTTAGAGAGATCTGGAAGTAGGTGGCAGTACCATAACCATAGTCCACCACATGTTCTGTGTATGGCTGCTCCTGTAGCAGGGCGCCGAATGAACTGTGGCGTAAAGACAATATCCTGAGTAGTTCCCTTCAGGAATTGCGTATCAATGATAGGAAATCAGATTAACGTAGCCAAAGTGGACATCGTGCCGCAACTAGTGAAGCTGAAAAGCGAGTGCAAAACCGGCCGACGGCCACAGAAGCTGTAATCAGCGATAAGTGTAAGGTGTTCTTCTTGTAGGGCAACGTGAATTGGAGTGCCATGCCACTACAGCCTTGTTAACCCAAACTCCCCCCAAAGCAGAGCGAAGCCACGCCCCTACTGCTGTATACTGTAAGGTATGCTCCGACGGGTAATAAAAATGTCGTAGGCTGAAGCTGACAAGGGATAACAGTTGAGAACCTAATGTACTGGCCTCTTGGGCTGACGGTGAATTGACCGAAACTAATCTAGCTGAAACAGTAAATTTATAAGACAAATAAGCACACTATGTCCCCTCAGGCAGTACATGCGCCCGCATTCCTCCAAAGAGGATCAGCAAAGGTCCGTCCATGCAGCCGAATTTGTCAGACATACAGTCTGACCAACTTTGCAGCGAAGCTGCTTGTTTGACTTTGCATTAGACTGACTGATTATGTACACCGAGCAGCAAGTACAGAAGGACAGACCTGTACCGGGACTTAGTACCACGTAAGTAAAGTGTGTATAAATCTGCATTACAGTGCACGTGTGCTTGTACAAAACAATTAAAATTCCTAACAACACCTCGGCTCCTCCAGAGGCTGAGTGTAGTAGGGCAGCAACTTCCTGGGAAGAACCAGGAAGTAATGTTAAAATGGTGTCCAGCCATGTGCTTGCTTATTGCAAGAATAGTAATGTTATCTGATACACCAAAATCGATATACACATACACGTACAATATATATACCCACACAAACGGACCTCTGTAAATATATATATACATATATGTACCCACATACACACAACCAGATATATATATATATTGTCAAAGTCAGAAAAATATCACGATGCACACTACCATATTTGCACCTCATACAGGTCCGCGCTGCGCATGCGTGCGCTCTCCCGTGCGTGCGCATACCCGCTGTTACGTGCACCCGCAGGCGCATGGTATGCGCATTTACGGTAGAGTTTCTGTGTGCCCAGCGTGCGACTCAATCGTTACATATTTTAACTATATAAGGTATTTTGTAGATCATGGTCCCCTTGATGATTCTGAAAGTTTAGTTAATATAGCATGTTCATGGACAAAGAGATCCCTCTTTGTTTGATACGAAGGGTCAGACAAGGTTCATACAGTGGTGTTTAGTATCCATCGGAAGAGTATTTAATTAGCAATATTCCGGTGTTGGTTTGAAGCGGATTAATCGCTCGTGCGAATAGTTATGGACATAAGAAGTTTATGTACATTTACTATTATTTGCACTTACTTATCCATGCGGCGGGAAACCTAGTTTCCCACCCACCTGAGCAGTTGGAAATGGTCTCAGCCCACCTGTATGAATCAACCTATGACCTTTTGTTATAATGCGAAGACGAATTCCTGTGTCCAATGAACAATGAGATTGTAGGGACCATTGAATTGTATTGTGTGTGGGGCATAAATAGACAAGCCGACCTGATCCAGCTCACTCTCTTCAACGGTTCTCATCACTGATAATCGGGAGCTGGATATTCAGAAAGGCGCATGCGATCGTTCCCTTTGTGCGTAAGTTTTCTCCGCAATCATATTGTCTTTATTGTTATTGTGAGCCATATCTCTCTCTCTCTCTCTCTCTCTCTCTCTCTCTCCTCCTCTTTCTCTCTCATTTTCCCTTAAACGTAATTGTATTGTATTGTATTTCCTGTGTAGTTATCTGGTTAGTTAGTCAATGTTATATTGTAGTGTATGACTTGTATTGTATTATTCTTTTTCAAGTATAACATTCATATAAGGCGTTAGACCCTAAGCCCGGTATTTGTGTATTTCTTATAGTGTTAAGTATTCTCAGAGCGTCGAAGACGCTCGAACAGCTTTTAAGTTAATAAGGTTACACTGTTGCATCTACACCCCACCACTACACTAAGGTTTTCCTGTATAATACATTGTTCATGGTTTACACATAAAGGTTTAACATTGTGAGCGTCAGCGCCGCTGGTGATCTCCTCGTGGTCCCGAGCGTCCGCTACGCTATAGCAAACCATTACGTTAGTCGGCAGCCAATAGCGTGCCTGCCTGTGATCTCTTGGCCGTGAGCGAACGTGACGCTTGAGCGTCTCAACTACGGCTAAGCGATTGCTACGCAACGTGCGTACCCTTACGGTACTCCATACGTCAATAGCGTACAATGTTCTTAGACCTCTTAAAGGGTTTTAAATAAGATAAATATTTAGCTTTATCAATTGGCGGCTCGTCCGTCCTTCACATATCTCTGCTAGGTAATTTCAGCAGACATTATCCATCAGCAAAGGGCGGGAGATCATATTCCTCGTAGTGCTGTCTGGATAAGCGTCTGCTTCGCTTAGTAAAGGGTGCTGAGGGAATCCGGAACCGGAGGTAAGAACAACACGCTAGTGTCTTTTAAAACTGTTTATTTCTGTCTTGCGTACGCACACACGCATATCTGCATTTCTTTTTATTCGTGTATTTTCATATATCACTCTCCTGTTTGCCATTTTATAATTGATAAACGTGCTAAGAGAGATTTGCCGCTATTTCATAGTTAAAGTGTAAAAGTAATACATTAAGGGATAAATTGCAAAGCACGCACGCAGCTCTACCTAAAGATACAAGGAGAGATTGGTGTGGTGTTCGGTAGATGATCGAGGATCATCTACATTGATAAACGTGTAAATTGTGTTGCGGTGGATATTTGCTTTGTGTACACGTGTCTCTAACAAAGGGCTGAGACTCGCGTACGCAACTCAAAGACCGACGCACGCAGCGTATATTACGCAACGGAGTGTCCGGGTACGCCCACGTAACTCAAATCACACACTAGTGTTATTTTAACAGGCGAAAAGGTGGCAACGCGATAAATAGCGCAAATCGATTTTAGTGTCCGAAATTTAGACTAACAGATCCTTCTCCAAATTTACAACACATCTGGTCTAAAGGAAAGAAAATTTCTGCGCAGAAATAGAAATAGAAACAAAAGTGTACATGTGGTGAGTGAGTGTTTGCAATTATATAAGTTCTACAATTTTTGAGGTTGAACCACAAGAAGTCGAGTTCTCGTGAGGTACATGCATGTAAGTGACGTACATGGTGGCTAGGGAGGCATCCCTTGTTAAACATTAAATTTGAGCATTAGAGTGTAGCAGACCAGGAGGTCACACTGTAGCAGCAGACCAGGAGGTCTTATAACAAGACCAGGAGGTCCAGTTACAGCAGACTAAGAAGTCCGCCATAGAGACAAGTAGCACAACACCAGGAAGGGTTGGTGCGGAACCCATATAGGCCATAAAGCTCTGGCTGAAGGAATTCGCAGCCGTAATTTTCGATTCCACTGGTCGCTCCGCACATAAGATTAGTTGCTTATGTGCAGAACGATTGTACCGCACGTAATTGTGTGCATTAGTTAGTAATCTGACCCAGTGCCATTTGTGTACGAAAGGGGTCATAAACGCTATTTGTACATTCTAACGTGATTTGTGTAATTTTTTTTATTTTAAGGGAGGTTCGCCAGTCACTTGGGAACTATCCAGCAACCAATAGTTACTGGAAAGAGTAAGTGCTCTGCGGATCACCCTCACATGTTCCAGTAAATAGCGGTTCAGGTCGCAGGGGCCCTGGGTCGAGTACGCCAGCACTAGGACAGTGTGTAGGTCGTATTGGTCGGCGTGGGCGAGTGAGTGGGGTACTCGGTAAACGGCCACCGTCAGCCTATCGTGAACATTTTGGTTTTGTAAGGGTTTGCTGAAGAAAGCAACTCCTACAGGTATGGGGGCCAATTGTTCAGGTAGGGGGCGATCAACCTCGGTTCGGGTTGATTCAGTGAACCGACCAATCGGGTCGGCAAGGTACGTAATGGGTGAAAAATACGGTTCACACACAGAAGTTTTATGTGATGAATGGGAGAGAATGACGGTACATGACGGGGAGAAGTTCCCAAGAGTAGGCAGCTTTAGCCCAGAAGTGTTACAAAATCTAAGGAGGAGGATATGTCTCATTAAATCAACAAAGAGACGGATCAAACATTATGATTATTTGCAGTTATGGCAACAGGAGGGTGAAATACAGAGAGGATTGGCTCAGGCGGCGGGATCTAACCCTATCAGGAAACTGATAGCCACGGCACCACCGCCACCTTACGTAACAGGAGAGAAATTGGTTGCGGAGAATGACGCACTAGGGTGTAACAAACAAACACTTAGCAACTGTGTAAATGTTAATAAGTTAACCAATGCAAGTATTAACCCGTGCAAGTTGTACCCTGTTTTGAACTTTCCCCAGGAGTGTGATCAAGAGGACGAATCGGCAACAATATCGGCGCTCTCTCTAGCAGCCACCATATCAGAAACTACAGTAGGCACGGCCCAACCCTTAAGATTAGTAACAAAGGCCCCTAGCGGAGGGACAGGTGAGGTCGTATCTACTGGTAAGTACGGCACCATACACTATGCTGAAACCATTTCACCACAGGCTGTAGAATCTACACAGAATGATGTTGCTAGACTTAATCCTGTTAGGGTAATAGCAGTGCCAAATGGAAAAACTGACACTTCAGGAGTCACTCCTGTTAGGAACATTGCCATGTACAGCCCATTTTCCCGAATGGAATTAAGAACCATAGTGTCTGAATTCCCTGACCCTAGGAAAGACTTAGTTGCTAGCCAGAAATACATCAGAGACCTAGGGAACACTTTAGAGCCCAATAACAAAGACTGGCAGGTATTGCTGAGGGCTTGTTTACCCTCCAATGTCGACTCGGCTCAATTTTTAGCTGACTGTGGATTGGATCAGGATGTACCTCTTACAGATGTGTACAACCAAGACAATGTAAAAAGGATAAGTTTACAGTTAAAGGAGTATTTTCCAGCTGTAGTTAAATGGAACAAGATTTTCTCCATTAAACAAAAGGAGTCAGAAACAGCTGCAGAGTATTTTCACAGGGCATTATTAGAGATGGCTAAATACACAGGCATAGAGGACATTAAAACCAACATAAACCATAGAGAAGTAGCAGTATCTGTGTTAATGGATGGTTTGAAAGAAGCATTAAAAACAAGGGTACAGACCACGCAACCATGTTGGCGAGGTCTGTCGGTGGCTACTTTGAGAGAGGCAGCTATTGATCACGATCGGAATATCACCAGACACAGGGAATTACAAGGTGATAAATTAATGGCCGTAAGTATACAGGCCCTGACCACAAGGCAGCCTTTGTATAAATCACCAAACCCTGTGGGTAAGTCAAATGTGGTAACTTGTTATTCTTGTCATAGACAGGGACACATGGCACGAGACTGTAGAGTGAAAAATTCACAAAAATCATACCAACCCCCTAGACCACGACATGACACACGAAATTGGGATCAGGGTCCACAGAGACGGAGTTATGAGCCACATGCAGGGGAAACAAAAAGATACCCCCCGAACAGAGACTGGCAAGCCTCTGCTAGTTCCCAGTTAACTCCTTCACAAGTAGTTGCTGCCAGTGGGATTCAGGGAGGTCACCATACCCAATAGGGGTGTGGCCATACCTGTAATCTGCAGCCAGTAAAATTGATTGCAAGTCTTGGAAGTGAACCCGAAATTGCAATTAATGTAGCTGGTAAATCATTAGACTTTCTTGTAGATACGGGGGCGGCCAAATCAGTGATAAATTCAACAGTGGGCATGAGAACCACTGGTAAGACAATTCCAGCCATGGGAGTAACGGGAGTAGTCCAGCATTACCCTGTTAGCAAACCAGCCGAGATTACAATAGGGCCTTTACATACCAAGCATTCCTTTTTGCTGGCTGCATCGGTACCGACTAATCTCCTGGGAAGAGACTTATTGTGTAAAATGGGGTGCGTCATTTATTGCACTCCTGAAGGTGTATTCTTGGACATACCTGAGAATCACGCTCAGGAAGTGCGAGACATGTTAGACTCCCCATCAAAATTAATGACACATACCGTTATGACAAATAGGACTCCATCCCAAGTAGAAGAAATGACATCCCAGATACCAGAGTCACTTTGGACTAAAGATGGACAGGACACTGGATTAATGGCAAACGTAGCTCCGGTAGTTGTACAAGTAAAAGATGGTAGGATAGCTCCAAAAATCCCACAATACCCTCTGAAGCCAGAGGTGGAGTTAGGAGTGTACCCAGTAATAGAGAGCTTGCTACAACAGGGCATTCTGGTAAGAACATCCAGCACAGCCAATAGTCCCATCTTCCCTGTGAAAAAGAGTGGGGGGAGGGGTTACCGGCTAGTGCAGGATCTAAGGGGGATTAACAAAATAGTTGAGAGTCAGTTCCCCGTAGTGCCAAATCCAGCTGTCATCCTTATGCAAATCCCTCCCACTGCGAAATTTTTCACTGTTATTGACCTCTGCTCTGCTTTCTTCTCGGTACCTCTGCACCCTGACAGCCAATATTTGTTTGCATTTACATACAGAGGAGTCCAATACACCTGGACTCGATTACCACAAGGTTTCATAGACAGTCCAAGTATATTTTCCCAGGCTTTGCATGATTGTTTACAGTCTTTCCAACCAGAGAGTGGATCAATATTGATACAGTACGTGGATGATTTACTACTGTGTTCAGATTCATTGGAAGCATCCCTGAAGGATACGAAACAGCTCCTGTTTCATCTTTCAGACACAGGACACAAGGTTTCCAAAGACAAATTACAATTATGCCAAACTAAAGTAAAATATTTGGGACACTGTCTAACACAAGGACTGAGACACCTGACCGCTGATAGAACTCAAGCAATTAGAGACATGACTCTGCCACAAACCCAGCAACAGATCAGAACGTTTTTAGGAATGTGTGGGTATTGCCGTAACTGGATCCCAGGATTTTCCATTCTAGCATTACCTTTGCAGGAGATGGTCTCCTCAAACAAACCTGATCGGATTTCGCATACAGACGAGTCCGAAATGGCATTTGAGAGACTTAAACAGTGCCTAACGCAGGCGCCAGCATTAGGTATGCCAGACTATGGGAAACCCTTTGAGCTGTACGGAACAGAAAGTGCTGGTTGTGCGGCAGGCGTCCTAACCCAAAAGCATGGTGATGCCAGCAGGCCGGTAGCATACTACAGCGCTTAGCTAGATACGGTAGCGCGATCCCTCCCCACATGCTTGCGAAGCGTTGCTGCGATAGCATTGCTAGTAACAAAAAGCGAAGATGTAGTGCTAGGTCACAACCTCACAATTCATACACCACATGCAGTGTCAGCCTTGCTAAATTCTGCCCAAACCAGGCACGTCTCATCAGCGCGGTTTACAAGATGGGAATTGGCACTAATGGCCCCCGTAAACATCACCATAAGGAGATGCAGTGCATTAAATCCTGCAACATATCTCCCAGGTGTGCCTGGACAGGCACAAAAGGTGGAGAATGAGAGTGGTGGGGAAGGAGGATTTAATACAAAGGAGGACACACATGATTGTATGGAATATTTGACCCAAAATTTCACCGCAAGGCCTGACATCAGTGACAACCCACTGGAAGATGTAGATCTTACCTTCTACACGGATGGTAGTTGTCACAGACAGTCGGACTCGGGAGACTTGTGTACTGGATACGCAGTCGTAGATGACCAAGGCACCATAGAAGCAGAACCGCTAGGCCCACCTCACTCAGCCCAGGTTGCTGAACTGGTCGCCCTAACCAGAGCATGTGAATTGGCTAAGGGCAAGTCAGCCAATATCTACACCGACTCTAGATACGCATTCGGGGTAGTCCATGATTTCGGAGCCCTATGGCGCCTCAGAAATTTCATGACGGCAGCTGGTACACCGGTAGCGCATGCAGCTCACATCAAAAGTCTTCTAACAGCGAGACAGGAACCCGACAGAGTGGCTGTTATCAAGTGTAAAGCACACACATATAGCCAGGACCCAGTATCACTTGGTAACAGCCGAGCAGACGAAGCTGCTAAGCTAGCAGCTGGTACCCCCAGACAGACAGACACCACACAACTGATGGTATTTAATACCATCAACACACAGAAGTTGTGTGAAATGCAAAATTTGTGTTCCACACAGGAAAAGGCAGTCTGGAAGGCAAAAGGATATGGCCAGGAGTCCTCAGGACTCTGGACGGATGGACAAGGTAAACCAGTGGCCCCCAGAGCATACCTTCCATGTTTAGCTGAGGCAGCACACGGGCTGACTCATCTGGGCAAGGAGGGAATGTGCAAGTTGGTAAGAGCATATTGGTGCGCCCCAGGATTTTCATCTCATGCGAGTAAGAGAGCAATGTCATGCCTTACCTGCTTGAGAAAGAATATCGGAAAGGCAATACCAACAGAACCATCTCATATCCCACCTACAGGCGGCCCTTTTCAGGTAATACAGATTGACTTTATTCAATTACCCCCTTGTCGAAATTTGAAATATGTACTTGTTTGTATAGATGTATTCTCAAATTGGGTCGAAGCATTTCCTGCGGCCACAAACACCGCTATGTTTACTGCTAAGAAAATTGTGCAGGAATTTGTATGTAGATACGGTATCCCTAGAATAATTGAAAGTGATAGGGGTACCCATTTTACAGGTGATGTCTTTCAAGGAATGTGTAAGTTAATGGGAATTGATAGTAAGCTGCACACTCCATACCGTCCCCAGGCGAGTGCGAAGGTGGAAAGAGTGAACAGCACTATTAAAAATAAACTGAGCAAAGTTATGGCAGAGACAGGATTGACATGGCCAGAAGCTTTACCCATTGTACTATACAGCATCAGAACCACTCCCAGGTCCCCTCTTAATCTGTCTCCCTTTGAAATCTTGTTTGGTCGACAACCGCATGTTATGATTAACCCTCAGGATGATTTGAAGTATAACAATGAAGTGACTGTAAAGTACCTGGTTAACATGAGTAAACAGTTAAGGAAGCAAAATGATAATTTGAAGTTAATGATTCCTGAGTTACCAGATAGTAATTGTCATGACATTGAACCTGGGGATTATGTAATGATACGGAATTATCTACGCTCAGGTTGCCTTATTGACAGATGGGAAGGACCATACCAAGTCTTATTGACTAGCACTACAGCATTGAAGGTTGCCGAGAGAGAGACTTGGGTTCATTCGTCCCATTGTAAGAAGGTTGCTGATCCAGAGAGGTCCCGTGATAAGGAACAGACGGTAGAGGAAGTTGTATCACTGGAGTGTCTGTTCCAGGAGGACTGAGGCGGCACCCGAGCATTGAAAATCACAAGATCGAAAGCAGTTGTCGATCCCTTGTTCCCTTTTATTGTTTTTCTCCACTTCCCATCCCATCTCCCTCAAGTATTTCTTTCCCCCTTCTCACTCTTCTCCATTTCCTCCTATAAGATGGACTTGCCCCAAGAGACTGTGATCCGGATTTTCCTGTTGACCATGATGTTGACCAGAGCAGCCTGTTCCGGCGAGAGTACCATGGAGGTCGAGAGAGGTTCTGGAATGGGTTCTGATGATAAAGATGGAGGCGTTGTTTTCCAAGAACAACTTAACCAACAAGTAAAGGCGAGTATCAGAAAACGGTCCGATAGCATTGACAATCGAAGGAATTGTGAAGGATTGTTAGCTGAAGAAAACTGTATCTGTAGGCTCTGTGACAATGTAGTTGAGGATGGGTGCATTAAAAAATGCCAATCCAGTTTTAATATCCACATGGACCGGCATCCATTAAGTGACTATCACTCCTTAGTGGGTAGTGTGTTAAATCAAACAGATTGTTGGGTATGCTCTCAAGTACCTCAAGGTCATAGCAAATCAGGACTAGTACCATTTCCTTTAACGGTAGGAGAGGTACTTGAGCTAAAGGGTGGGAGACCGGTGGACAGGAGGTTTAATATCTCCAGTCCTCCTAGTTTGAAGCTCCACCAATATCATGTGGATAGATCCCTAATATGTTTTAACATTACCAATCCCCGAAAGCCGGGAAATTGGGAAGTGTCATGGAGTAACCAAACCATGACCTTTTCATATAGAGCAGATAGAATGCCTACAGATACAGAGCTTATACGCCACATAGCCAGTAGAGAAAAATCTTTCCGATATAGGTATACCCTAGGAAGTAGGATTACGAGAGTTGGAGAGGTATCACCAGGATACTGTGCACATATCGTACAAACGGATACGTGTACTAGACAGATGGGAGAATTAGGGGTAGGAGATTTCACATGGAAGATGTGTAATATGGTTATGTCCTACTCTGTCCCATATGTTCTCCCCGATGATGCATATTTCATATGCGGGAGGAAGGCGTATAAGTGGCTTGCCCCAAACTCTGAAGGATTGTGTTATATTGGAAAAGTACTGCCTGAAGTAATGACTGTATCACATGCCAAAATGAAAGATATACACCGTGGTGCCCAAGCTCCTTATACTCACACCCACTACGAGCACGTAGTTAAAAGGCAACTGACAGAAAGGACAGAGCATTCAGCCTCTGACATGATCCATGAATCCACCGGGATTCAGGTTCTACTTGCGCTAGATTTCACTAACACCGCTAGAGGAGTGCTGAACTATAGATACATATCTGCGCTTGCAAATTTGTTAGACAATATCACAGAAATGTATGATGACACTTTTAGGTATACTGGAAGAGAGCTTCAAGCTTATAAAACAGAACTGGTTCAGCATAGAATGGTTCTTAATTATCTCACAGCAGTGACAGGTGGATATTGTGTCACACTGGCAACGCAGTACGGCGTGAAATGCTGCACATATATTACGAATAGTACCGAGGACCCGGTCGAGGTCATAGACCAAAAGATGGACGATATTCTCCAATTAAAGTGGGAATTTCGCAGGAGACACAATCTCACCCTTGCTGCTGTGGGTAATGAGTTGACTGGTTGGGTGTCATGGTTGAACCCGCGAAATTGGTTCTCTGGTTTAGGAGAATGGGCTCAAGGAGTCATAATGGATGTTGGGAAGTTTCTTCTATGTATCTTAGGTGTTGTCATATCGATTGGCTTGATATTTAGATGCGGTCAGGCTTTAATGAAGTGCAAACGTAGTACCAGGGTAATGAGTCTAAGGAGTGAGGAAATTGTAATTCCAATGGATTTGATTTATGACCCAACGGTAGAAACAATGATGTGATTATACGGTCCGTTTCTTTCACCTGTTTTTCCGTTTTCTCCAAGGTAAAAAGACCCACTTGGACAAGGAATTCGATGATCCCGTATACAGACAACTGATGGATTAAAGAAGAAGTTTTGACAACCTTATACACAGATATTTGATGAACTATGCCATAGACCCCCAGTTTCCCTAGAAATTTAAAAATTACGCTAGCCCAACACCTTTGTAAGTCTATGGACATTGACAAAGCTTTTTCCCTCACTTTTTGGCAAAAGCCCAAAGAAGACTGCATTCAACAGACACCGAACAAGACTTCAACCGACAAATGTTCATTAACCTGACATAGAATACCACTGCATTTACCATAATTGTTCTTTATCTTCATCTCTACAACCTTCAGGTAATGACACACATAGTCGATAGGGAATACAGGTACAGATATCAGCAATCACATATCCCCCCATTCATGTATCATCAACTAAAATGTGCTCCCCCATTTTGTTACAACTAAAATCCGAAAAGAGCTCGGTAAAGTTTGACAGCCCATCCACAGACCCATACCGCGGGATAAGAAGGAATTCAAATGTATACTTCGCAATACCTCGAAGCTTGATCTAAAACACGTACGGCACGATGATACATGACCCCCCCAAACATGGATTCATACACACATGCTACTGCTATCTCACTAGGTCATACCCTTTTCACACCTTCTTCTCTCCTCCCTTACCCAACCATGGAAATGTATTTACACCTGACATATATTTTTCTCGTTTTGAAATGTTTTAGGAAGTGGCAGTTATTGTTGACTGCCAAAGGGTGGACTGTCAAAGTCAGAAAAATATCACGATGCACACTACCATATTTGCACCTCATACAGGTCCGCGCTGCGCATGCGTGCGCTCTCCCGTGCGTGCGCATACCCGCTGTTACGTGCACCCGCAGGCGCATGGTATGCGCATTTACGGTAGAGTTTCTGTGTGCCCAGCGTGCGACTCAATCGTTACATATTTTAACTATATAAGGTATTTTGTAGATCATGGTCCCCTTGATAGATTCTGAAAGTTTAGTTAATATAGCATGTTCATGGACAAAGAGATCCCTCTTTGTTTGATACAAAGGGTCAGACAAGGGTCATACAGTGGTGTTTAGTATCCATCGGAAGAGTATTTAATTACTATTATTTGCACTTACTTATCCATGCGGCGGGAAACCTAGTTTCCCACCCACCTGAGCAGTTGGAAATGGTCTCAGCCCACCTGTATGAATCAACCTATGACCTTTTGTTATAATGCGAAGACGAATTCCTGTGTCCAATGAACAATGAGATTGTAGGGACCATTGGATTGTATTGTGTGTGGGGCATAAATAGACAAGCCGACCTGATCCAGCTCACTCTCTTCAACGGTTCTCATCACTGATAATCGGGAGCTGGATATTCAGAAAGGCGCATGCGATCGTTCCCTTTGTGCGTAAGTTTTCTCCGCAATCATATTGTCTTTATTGTTATTGTGAGCCATATCTCTCTCTCTCTCTCTCTCTCTCTCTCTCTCCTCCTCTTTCTCTCTCATTTTCCCTTAAACGTAATTGTATTGTATTGTATTTCCTGTGTAGTTATCTGGTTAGTTAGTCAATGTTATATTGTAGTGTATGACTTGTATTGTATTATTCTTTTTCAAGTATAACATTCATATAAGGCGTTAGACCCTAAGCCCGGTATTTGTGTATTTCTTATAGTGTTAAGTATTCTCAGAGCGTCGGAGACGCTCGAACAGCTTTTAAGTTAATAAGGTTACACTGTGTTGCATCTACACCCCACCACTACACTAAGGTTTTCCTGTATAATACATTGTTCATGGTTTACACATAAAGGTTTAACATTGTGAGCGTCAGCGCCGCTGGTGATCTCCTCGTGGTCCCGAGCGTCCGCTACGCTATAGCGAACCATTACGTTAGTCGGCAGCCAATAGCGTGCCTGCCTGTGATCTCTTGGCCGTGAGCGAACGTGACGCTTGAGCGTCTCGACTACGGCTAAGCGATTGCTACGCAACGTGCGTACCCTTACGGTACTCCATACGTCAATAGCGTACAATGTTCTTAGACCTCTTAAAGGGTTTTAAATAAGATAAATATTTAGCTTTATCAATATATATATATATATATATGTCTATCTATAATTGTGGCCCCCTCACAGGCTTCATAGCCTGAGCTGTTTGCTGCCTTAACGCAGCTTAGTTATTGGGGCCTCCCTGCGGGCATTCCTCCCCCCCCTTTCTGCTGCAGCGTTGGACCACGGCAGCTATGAGAGCTGTCCGTGGTCATTGCAGACTTACCCCCTCCCTGCTGCCTCCCCTTGAGCTCCGTGTATTGAGTAGACAGGAGCCGGGGAGCGGCGGAAGTAGGGACCGGGGAGCGGTGGGACTGGAGCGGCTGGTGGCCGGAGGGGACTTGCCGGAGATTGGGGAGCAGAGGAAAGAGCGGGCCGCGGCAGTAGCTGTCCGCGGTCAGCTCGTCCGCTCTCCCCTCCCGAGCCACTGTGTGAATCTTGAAAGTGAGGAGGGCGGCATACGGAGATGCGGGGTGCAGCGAGCGTCCTTGCAGTAGTGTCGGGGATTGCTCGCTGGCTCCCCCTGCAAGCGCCCAGCGGCTTACCCTATTACTACGGCGCTGGCGGCTGGGACCGGAGAGCTCAGTGCGTATCCGGTCACTTGCCCACTACCTCCCCGCTATTTTCCAATAAAAAAAGGAGGCTCTGCTCTGCTGTGTGGGGAGAGTGTGGCAGGCAGCATTTTCTTATAAACACATGCAGACATTAATAAATAGTCACATATAGTAAATAAATGAGTGAGCGGCGGCAGTGAGAGCTGCCTAACCGCTCAGTACCTGCACCACCCGTGGAGGCCATGACGGGGCTTCTTTGCTAAGCACCGTCCCGCTTCCATGTGCCGACGGAGGCTGCAGTCAGCTCTTTGAAAAAATAAAAATATATTCTGCAGGTAGTCCGCACGTGGCAGAGAGGGTAGCCAGTAGCTGCGTATAGCAGCTTCCACTATCCCGAACCCACGCCTTTTGGTAGGGGGGAAGGGATGTGGATAAAGTGAAAAATCAAAAATAAAAATAAAAAGTTTTCTGTGGAACTGACATCCACTAGTACCTTCCCGACTGGAGGCACAGAAAAATACTGAAGTCTCTATGGGAGTATGGAGGGGGTAACCAGTTACTAATTTAAATATTTAAATGTGCCATTCCCGGCTACGCCCCGTCCATATCCCAAGAGTACTCCAGTGACCCCTAGTGGATGAAAAATAAATATGTAGTACAACAACAAAGTTAAAATCTCGGTTTCTACCGCCTCCTTGGAAAATTCATGTGTTGTGGCAGATTGGAAATGGCTAATTGTCCTTCCACATATCAAGAAGTGCATAGAGAAATGCACACGTAAGCCACACCTGGCTTTAATGGAAAAAACAGGATTTTGCATGCGCACAAGCCACTGCCAGTGTCTGGGGAGGAAAAACACTACAGCATTGCGCATGCGCACTGGCTTCTATTGGCTGTAGCCCATAGAAGTGCATAGCGGCTGGCACAGAAATTTGAGCATGCACACTCACCCCCCTTCTCCCCTGTGGCTTCTAGGGACTGCATTGGCTGCTGCTCTAGAAGAACATTAGAGCTGGCAGAAAGGCTTCCCATTGGAAGCCCTGTATGCTGATCACAGTCCAGCATGTGATTAGCAGATAGTGCTTCCAAAAGCAAGCCGTTGCAATCACTGTTGGTGGCAGATTTTGACTGAGGAGCTGCAGCCCTGCAGCCCCTAGGTTAACTCCACAACTGGAGAAACTGCATTTTCCATAGTTATAGCCTAGTAAGAGGTGCTGCAGCAGCTAGGATTAAAAAAAGTATATTTAACTACTTTTAGAGAATTATTGCGTATTGCCTGTCTATTCCTACACATTGTCATAAACAGATGTGCCTAGGCTCAGGTTAACTGCTACTCACGGAAAAGTGGGTCACTTGCTACGAAAAGTGTGACCGCAATTGTTGGCAGGCACTGCTCACACACCTGTGATCCATAGGATTGCATGGTCCCACATTGCTGACTGCTAAATAAACTCTAAAGTGTGTGTTTGGTTTCTAGGATGGTTGAATGGATAAGAACTTGGTTGGAGAATAGACAACAGAGAGTTGTAGTAAATTGAGTGCAGTCCCAGGAGGGAAAGGTTACAATTGGTTGACTCCAGGGATCTGTTTTGGACCAGTGCTTTTTAATATCTTTGTTAGGGACATTGCAAATGGTGTTGAAGGGAAAGTAGGCATATTTGCAGATAACACAAAAGTATGCAACAGGATAGATATGAAGGGTGAAACAAATGATTGAGGGTCTAGGTAGAATGTTAAAGAATATTGCAACTACAGTTTAATAACAAAAAAATGCAAAATCATGCACTTGGTTGCAAAAACCCAAAGACTAAATATAGTATTAATGGCACTATAATGGAAACTACTGAGGACGAAAGGGATCTACTGTAGAAGTAACTATTTGAGATGACTTAAAGGCAAGTAAGCAATGTGACAAAGGAATGAGCAAGGCAAGTCAGATGCATGGTTGCATAGGGAGAGCAATCAGAAAGAAGTAATAATGGCACTGTATAGGTCATTGGTACACACTCATCTAGATGGGTGGGATACAGGATATCGGCGTTTGGGATGTCGGCGGTCATAAGGCATCCTGATGCTTAGCATCCCAGAAGCTTACCCTCCCTTACTGCAGCCTAACCCTAACCTGCGACTCCCCCTCCCACTTGCAGCCTAACCCTAAACCTCCCCGGTGGTCAGCCTAACTCTATCCTTCCCCGGGAATGCCCAACTCTAACTGCCCCTCCCAGCAACATGACCCTAACTGTGGTGGCCAATCCCGGGATCTGGACCAGCAGGATTCTAGGATTTTGGCCAAAAAGCTCCAGTCCCAGGGATTTTGGGATTAGCCGGCCCTTTGTTTTTTAATGCTGGGCAGCACTGAGAGTCCTCAGGAGGCTCAGACATCATGGTCGACAACGCGACATGCGGTAAGTCGACATTGACAAAAGGAAAATGGTAGGTTCAAAGGAAATTTGAGGAAACATTTCTTTACAGAAAGGGTAGTAGATAGGTTGAATAACCTATCAGAGGTGGCTAAGACAGTAGAGCAATTTAAACATGCTTGGGATAGACAGAATATCCTTACAAAGAAATAAGGCTCAAATAGGGTTGAGGTTACCAAAAGGTAAAAAAAGTGGTTCTTATCTGCCATCAAATTCTATGTATCTATGTTTCTATGGTGCGCACTCTCCACGAATTTGCAGCGAAAGGGTGTTTATAATTGCAATCATGGCAAATTTGCACCTGTGGCCCGATCGCACGATGGATGAGCGTGGGCACATCTGTATAAGAAATATTTAGTTTGGGCCAGATTGCTTGTTCTTTGTATGGTGATAATTGTTTTCTCAATTTTTACTTCCCTGGACCTATGTTCCCTGGCCCACTGAACTGCACTCCATATTTTGCTATGGCGCCTAATTATGCTGTATATTTTTTAAATAGCTCACTTGCTGTACTTATTACTTGATGAAGGAGTAATAGGACCTACACACTGGTCGATCTCACTGAAAGATATGAACGATCTCGTTCATTAATGAACGAGATATCGTTCATATCTTTCAGTGTGGAGGCACAAGCGATGAACAATGCGTGACATCGCTGGTGCCCCGTCGGCTGTGCATGCAGGCCAATATGGACGATCTCGTCCATATTTGCTTGCACTTCTATGGAGCCGGGTGACGGGGGGAGTGAAGATCTTTAAATGTGTAGGGCCCTTAAGATTAGGTTTATCAGTTGTTGATTAATTTCCACATTATGAACCTTGGGCCTAATTCAGAGCTGATTACAGCAGCAAATTTGTTAGCAGTTGGGCAAAACCCTCACTACAGGGGGGGGGCAGATATAACATGAGCAGAGAGAGTTAGATCTGGGTGGCGTGTGTTCAAACTGAAATCTAAATTGCAGTGCAAATATAAAGCAGCCAGTATTTACCCTGCACAGAAACAAAATAACCCACCCAAATCTAATTCTCTCTGCAAATGTTATATCTGCCACACCTGCAGTGCACTGCACATGGTTTTGCCCAACTGCTAACAAATTTGCTACTGCGATCAACTCTGAATTGCCCCCCTTATTCACAGCTGGACATAATTTGTTTTGTTTTCCTTTTAGTGCACATGCTCATCTCTTTGTAATGCGCATATTTTTTTGCTGGTAAGTTGTACTTATGATTCCCTATAACAAGGGTGCTTGGATCGGGATTGGACAGGACATGTAGATGCGCCCAAAGAAAAACAATAAGGACATGGCTATTAAAAGTTCACTGAAGATGGTCAGCCAAAGAGGCAAATGTGCCAGTTTTGAGGGTCATGATTTGTGGATACTGAAAATCTGGTACAAATTACCAGGCCGCCTCTGAATTGCCAAAAGTGTGTAGGACACACCCAATTACAGTATGCAAATGTAGTGTAACTGCTGCAGATGCAATCTTATAACAGGATTACAGTGTATTAAACATTTGTTTTTAAAAAAAATGCAGCATGGGACTTCCGCTTCCGGCTGCATGCGGAGTGCAGCTTGAACACGGTGCTCCGCTCCAGGTCCCACATACCCGCTGGATTTCGGCCGTTTTCGGACATACAAACAGGGCGCCAGCTCACCACACCACCCGCTCCCGCTTACCCCCATGGAGAAGTCTGCCGCTCCGGGGACGCCTCAGAAGCCGCAGCCGCCAAGGCAGGAAAAGCGCCGGGCGGATCCCAATATGGCGCCGAACGCGGATTCGGCCTCCTCCACGCCGGCTCACAAGAAGGCTGCAGCACCGCAGGAGCACTCAGTGCTCCCCCAGGTACGGTGCAACCCAGACTCCCCGGTCACTTACGGCGACATAGTGGAAGCAATTAAATCCACTATGTCCCCATTACTTACTAATGCAGTCACGGATATCTCTCAGCAACTGCTGCACCTCACTACTACAGTATCTGATTCTGAAAATTATATTGGGGCTCTGTGCCATGATATGCATCTGGCTCAAGGTGATATAATCAAGCTACAGAAAGAGAATTACTAACTGTGGAATAAATTAGATGACGTTGAAAATCGCTTGCGACGTAATAATATCCGGGTGGTGGCGCTCCCCGAATCTGTAAAGGGTCCTGCTTTGCGGCCTTTTGTTACAATATCACTACCCAAGCTTTTAGGAATTGAAGAGGAATGCAAAGATTTAATAGTAGAATGAGTGCATCGTGTGGGCCCCCCCCCCCACCCCAGACCGAATGATTCCCACCCTAGGGTCACGTTATTTAGATGCCTGAACTATCTCCACAAGGTTTCATTTTGGAAAGCTTCTCGCAAAACCCAAAATATAGTGTGGGAAGGGAGACGGCTGAGACTGTTTCAGGATTTCTCTGTCGAACTGTCCCGTGCACGCTGATCCTTCTCCCCTATCTGCTCTCGGCTAGTGGCTGAAAACTGCAAATTTGCTCTGATTTATCCAGCGAAGCTGAGGATCTTTGTGGCTGATACTCACTATGACTTTACAAACCCAGAGGATGCTCAGGCTTTCCTGTCGGATTCTCAAGATGCAGCGTCTGCTGATATTACTGACCTTCCAGCTTGAATCATGCTCATTCTGTCTTCTTAGAGTCTCTCAGTTTATTTTTAAGCCAAGCGATATGTGTGCTATTCTACATAGCTCCCACTGATGTCCGACTCCAAATATCCAGTTCTTGTTAGGCTAATTAGCTTTGGATTTCCTCTTACCCACTTTTGAGGACTCTCAAAGTACTACGACTTGCTGAAGTTTATTGTTCTGTTAGTGTCTCATTAATCATTGCTGCCGTTTATTTAATCAAGGATTGTGATGCTGGTTCTCTATAATGTTTATTTCTTTTCAAAGGGCCCTGGAGCTTCCGTTATGCTCCGGTTTCTTCTACACCTTTATTTCATATGCCTATTAGTCAGGCTATGCTTACTGTAGTATTTTTGACAAGTTTGCGGATGGTCAAAGCAGTCCTTTGGACTGTCAGCTGTTAATTGATGTATTCCCCATGTCCTGTCAATATTTGTTCCCTTCCCCCTGTTTTCCCCTATGTTCTCTCTTCCTCAGGTTACTTAGCTCATGGAAGATGCACTCTCGGTCTTTAACCTACGCTGAATGTCTCCCCTCCGACACCTATGACTGAACTAAAGGTTGGTTCTTTTAACGTCGGGGGTATCCATTCCCCGGCTAAACACCGCAAAGTCCTATTATATCTGCAAAAACAATCTGTTGATATAGCATGCCTTCAAGAAACACATTTACTCCCCCCAGAGATTTTAAAACTCCAAATGTTGAAATGGAAAGTGCTAGCATCAGCCCCTTATAACTCTAAGTCTAGAGGCGTAGTTATTTTAGTGTCTAAATCCCTTCCAATTGATTCAGTCACGGCTACTCCTGACCAGGAAGGTAGATATCTGATTGTGTCTTTTTCCTTATTTAATACTGCCTATACCCTGTGTTCCATTTATGCACCTAATACTTACTCAAAATCTTACTTCCAAAAAATTATAATTACTGCCCTTTGTATCTAATACGTTAATTCTGTGTGGCGATTTTAATTTGACCTCCCACCCTGTTATGGATAGGTCAATGGACCGTAAAACCAAACTGAAGAATCCTAAATTAGGTATTCCCTTTTTGCTGACATCTCTCCAGCTGGTTGATGTTTGGAGAGCCTTACATCCTACACAGAGGGACTATTCTTGTCTTTCTGCAGCACATAATACTTTATCCCGAATTGATTAAATTTGTGTTTCTAGCTCCCTTTTTCCTCTGGTCAAGGATGCTAATATTAATCCTATATTGCTTTCGGGCCATGCACTTATAACAATCTCCTTTCAGACCAAAAAAGAAATCTCTTCTTATAAATCTTGGAGATTTCCGGCTCATCTTACTAGCTCTCCCCAGTTTCGAGCTCATTTAGACTCTACATAGGATGACTATCACAACCACAATAAGGAGACTCTGGCCACAGATCCTCCACTCTACTGGATGGTGGCTAAATCAGTACTAAGAGGCTCCATAATGGCCTTTGAGGCCACTCTGCGAAAACCCCTCACGAAAGCTTATGTATCATATACCCAGTCTCTCTCCACAGACAACAGAGCCAAATTTTTATATGCCATATCCTTTCTGGATGACTTATTACAAGTGAAGGCAGACAAATTGCAATTCTCCTCTAACTATCATTTCCATAAATTTGGAAACAAAACCAGCAAGTTACTCACTGATATTTTAAATGGCACTAGGCCTCCCATGACTATCAGTCCACTTAAACTAGCGGATGGAACTCACACTACTTCTAATGTGCAAATCTCACAAATAATGTCTGATTTTTATGCTGATATCTACTCGCCTCCTGTAGCCTTCTTGATCCCCCTCCATCCTCACCTCTTATGAGCTCACAGAAGTTGAATGATATTTGGTCCCAACTCAACTTCCCACATTTACCAACAAAATTTGCAGAGTCTCTCACCGCACCCATTTCCTTGCATGAAATATCTAGATCTATTACATCTCTCAAACTTGCTAAAGCCCCTGGCCCCGATGGACTATCTGGGGAATTTTTTAAGTTGATTTCAGATAAAGTTGCCCCTATCCTGGAATCAACCTTCAACCATATTCTAGCAAATAAATCTCTCCCCCTATACTTTAATTCTGCTATCATTAAGGTCCTCCCTAAACCTGGCCGTGATCTATCCAACCCAGGATCATATCGCCCCATTTCATTGTTAAATTGTGATTATAAAATTTTGACAAAAATATTAGCTGAACGCCTGAACCCCATTCTACCCAATATAATACATCAAGACCAAACAGGTTTTATTAAAGGCAGACACTCTGTCTGTAATGTGAGGAAAGTTTTAGCAGCTACTCAAGCCCTACATTCAGATCAGAGTTCGGGCTCCCCATATGCGTTATTGACAATTGATGCCGAGAAGGCGTTTGATTTTGTCCACTGGCCACACCTATTTGACACTAGGTCCAAATTTCATATCCCCGAGATCTTTATATCCTTTATTCAAACTTTATATACCGATCCCACTTGCCAAATAGCTTGTAACGGTTACCAGAGGCGTCACTAGGGTTGGTGTCACCCGGTATGGCAACTTATGGTGTCACCCCCATGGACCTCCTTCCGTATCACACCACGCGCGTGTGTGTGTGTGTGTGTGTGTGTGTGTGTGTGTGTGTGTGTGTCTATATATAATCTGGCACTCCAAGCACTTTAAAACAGTATGAATGCTAGTGCCCTTCTTAAAAAGAATTTATACAAGGAGTATCGGCCACACAAGTTTCATAGATAGATAGATAGATAGATAGATAGATAGATAGATAGATAGATATTAGATATACATATATATCTCTTCGGGAAAGGGGGCATAGCCACTCAAAAGGGGGCATGTCCTCTAGTGTAGTTTACCACACTACATAACCCTTATACACATTATGCACCACAATAGTAGGACCCCTTATACTGGTGCCCCTTTCACATTATACCACAAAGTATGAGCCGAAATTCACATTATAGCACATGGTATGAGCCAAAATTCACATTATAGCACACAGTATTAGCCGAAATTCACATTATAGCACACGGTATGAACCGAAATTCACATTATATAGCACACGGTATGAGCCGAAATTCACATTATAGCACACGGCATGAGCCGAAATTCACATTATAGCACACGGCATGAGCTGAAATTCACATTATAGCACACGGTAGCCGAAATTCACATTATAGCACACGGTATGAGACGAAATTCACATTATAGAATACAGTATGAGCCAAAATTCACATTATAGCACACGGCATGAGCCGAAATTCACAGCACACGGAATGAGCCGAAACTCCCATTATAGCACACGGTAGCCGAAATTCACATTATAGCACACGGTATGAGACGAAATTCACATTATAGAATACAGTATGAGCCAAAATTCACATTATAGCACACGGCATGAGCCGAAATTCACAGCACACGGAATGAGCCGAAACTCCCATTATAGCACACGGTAGCCGAAATTCACATTATAGCACACGGTATGAGCCGAAATTCACATTATAGCACACAGAAGGAGCCGAAATTCACATTATAGCACACGGTATGAGCCGAAATTCACATTATAGCACACAGAAGGAGCCGAAATTCACATTATAGCACACGGTATGAGCAGAAATTCACATTATAGCACACGGAATGAGACAAAATTCAGGGAGAGTGACAGCAGGGACAGGGAGAGTGACAGAGGGACAGGGAAAGTGACAGCAGGGACATAGGGACAGGGAGAGTGACAGCAAAGACATAGGGACAGGGAAAGTGACAGAGAGAGGGACAGCAAGGGCATACAGTAGGGACTAGGGAAAGAGAAGGGCAGCAGGGTAAGATTACCTATTTAGCAGCCGGAGCGGAGGATGATGTGGTCTGCGGTGCATGAGGAGGCTGTGGTCGGCACGGGGCGGAGGAGGTTATGGGCAGAGAAGGACTGAGGGTGGCTGAGGAGGCTGAGGGTGGCGGCTGTGCAGCGGAAGAGGTAGAGGGCAGCAGCGGTGCAATGGAGGAGGCTGTGGTCGGCGGCCTTTGGTGGTGCGGCACTGGCTCCTATGACCCAGCGCTACTATTTCCAATCTGCCGCGGACCGGCAGCCAATGACTGGCTGCTGGTCCGCGGCAGATTGGATAGGAGTAATAGAAAATGTTTGGTTACACAAGAAAGTTGCCTTATTTGAGGCAAGAGCACACAGACTACTAATACCAGAGTGCCGAACCAGCTGCTCACGACACACATATATATCTCTCTATACATACACACATGTACATACACAATGCGTACACATATATATATATAGACCTACACACACAAACACACACATATATATCATGGCGCCCCTCCCCCCCCTTTACCCCTCATCATACTTTTTATGGCGACTGGAATGGCTGGCTCCCACTGTAAATGATATAAGGTTCTTCCCAGGCTGCTCTTCTGCTCCAGTCTGTCTCGAGAGTTCCTGTCCCTCCTCCCAGGCAACATTCAGCGCGCACCAGCAAGGAGAGACGAAGCTGCTGCGGAGAGGGGAGGGTGGCCCCTCCTCCCCTCTCCCCCTGGCTGGGACACTGACTGGCGGCGGGCGCAGCGCTGACTGCGGCAATACAGTGAGTCAGTGTGACTCAATGTAATGCCGGCGGCTGTGGGCCCCTTGACAGCGGCGGGCTTCGGTGCAATGCACCGCTGCTACTTCCGCCGCTCTGTCTCGCCTCTCACATTCATTTATTGGGATGCGGGTGCGCGGCTCTATTTAACGGGATGCGGGTGCGCGGCTCTATTTAACGGGATGCGGGTGCGCGGCTCTATTTAACGGGATGCGGGTGCGCGGCTCTATTTGGTGTCACCCCATTGAAGGGTGACACCCGGGTGCGGGCCGCACCCACCGCACCCCCCTCATGACGCCACTGACGGTTACTTGTCTTCTCCTTTCCCAATTTGTAAAGGTACAAGGCAAGGCTGCCCCCTTTCTCCCCTCCTTTTTGCTATAGCTCTTGAACCCCTCGCCCTGGCCCTCCGATCAACGTCAGAATACACAGGCATTCCTATAGGAAACTCAGAACTAAAACTCGCCCTCTTCGCGGATGATATGTTGCTCTTTGTGTCTGAACCGCTTTCATCCATTCCTGTAATCATGGATGTTATTCAGTCATTTGGCCCACAGTCTGGCTACAAAGTCAATGTTAATAAATCTGAGATCCTCCCAATTTCCTCCTTTTTACAGTCAATATCTTCACATCCTACCTTATCTCAATTCACTATACAATCATTACAAATTAAATATTTAGGTGTCTCAATCACTCGTGACCCTCACAAGATGTATAGATCCAATATCACTCCCCTATTCTCTAAAATTAAGCTACAGTTGGACTCTTGGACGAAACTTCCCCTCTCCCTTCTTGGTAGGGCAGCCATACTTAAGAGCATAATATTTCCAAAAATATTTTACTGCTTGCAGATGACACCTAGCCCCCTTCCAAAGTCTGATGTATTAACTCTTAACAAACTGATGTCCTCTTTCCTATGGGGTGGGAAACGCCCAAGGGCAAAACTTAATAAACTAATATGGCCCAAGATGGATGGAGGATTGGGTATCCCAGACTTCCACTCTTATCATCTGTCCATCCATTTTCGCTATATCTTAGATTGGATGCTTAATAGATCGATTTATACTGACAACATGCTAGACAAGTCCATTTTTGCTCCTTTCTCACCAAGCGCTCTACTACATACTCCATTACGTCTCCTCCCCCCTTTTGTCTTAAACCATATTCTCTTCAGAGGAACCTATGATGCCTGGATTCAAATAAATAAAAAGTTCGGTAGAGAGTACACAATAACCCCTTTCATTCCACTTTGGGGCAACCCCAAATTTCCCCCTTCCTTACAAAATACATTCTTCACGAACTGGAGAGACAAAGGGCTAGACTTAGCTACGAAATTATTCGACCCAGGGGGGACCACTCTTTCATTTGACGTCTTGAGGTCTAGGTATGATCTCCAGAGGTCCCATTTCTTCATGTATTTACAGGCTCGGCACTACACTGACTCATTTAAATCATTCTTAGTCTCACCATCCGCTCCCGACCACTTGATTTCATTGTTTATGTCATTATATACGCAAGCATATAAAACATCTGTTCTATACACTAAGCTAATTGCATCAGAGGAAAAATCCCCATATATTGCACTAGTTTCTTCCTGGAACTCTGACATCCCAGAAATCATTGACTCCAGGATGTTATTTACTCATTACTCCTCTACCATGCAGATTCTTCAGTCGACATATCTCCAGGAGGTTCATTTTAAGTCGCTACACAGACTTTATATCGCCCCAGCTCAAAGGAAATACATGCTTTCGTCAGAATCTGGTGAATGCTGCAAATGTAAAATACTGAATGCTAAATTCTTTCACTGTTTTTGGTCTTGTTCAAAAATACTGAAATTTTGGCGTAAGATCATAGTTTTTATTAACAACCTGTTCTCCATATCGGTGACCCCTGATCCATTAGCATGTCTTTGTTTGAATTTCTCTAATTGGTGTTTCCCGCATAATGAGGGATCCATTATCCCCTTACTTACTATAATTTTGACAGTGGCAAAGAAACTAATACTGATACACTGGACCAACCGATCGGTCCCGTCTTTATGTGAGTTGAAGAATAGATTGTATCAGCTGTATCTTTTCGACCAACGAACCATGACTCTAGGCTCGTCCTTATCACACGCTAGATTTATAGCGAAATGGGAGAAATTTGCCAACATTGTCGACTCCCATCAACACTCTTTCACCCCCTCTCCCCTTCACAATTTAAAAACTCACCATCTCCCTTCCAACTCTCTACCTACCTAGACTACCCCTGCTTCCAAAACTATGACACCACATAGACAACTAGGCGTAGTGTACCAAGGGATGGCCGGTTTTCCCTTTTTCTCTAACGTCCTAAGTGGATGCTGGGGACTCCGTAAGGACCATGGGGATTAGCCGCTCCGCAGGAGACTGGGCACAACTATAAAGAAAGCTTTTAGACTACTGGTGTGCACTGGCTCCTCCCACTAAGACCCTCCTCCAGACTTCAGTTAGATTCTTGTGCCCGGCTGAGCTGGATGCACACTAGGGGCTCTCCTGAGCACCTAGAAAGAAAGTATATTTAGGTTTTTTATTTTACAGTGAGATCTGCTGGCAACAGACTCACTGCAGCGAGGGACTAAGGGGAGAAGAAGCGAACCTACCTAACAGGTGGTAGTTTGGGCTTCTTAGGCTACTGGACACCATTAGCTCCAGAGGGATCGACCGCAGGACCCGACCTTGGTGTTCGTTCCCGGAGCCGCACCGCCGTCCCCCTTACAGAGCCAGAAGCAACGAAGAGGTCCGGAAAATCGGCGGCAGAAGACTTCGGTCTTCACCAAGGTAGCGCACAGCACTGCAGCTGTGCGCCATTGCTCCTCATGTACACCTCACACTTCGGTCACTGATGGGTGCAGGGAGCTGGGGGGGGGCGCCCTGAGGGCAATATATGACACCTTGGCTGGCAAATATACATCATATATAGTCCTAGAGGCTATATAGATGTAAAATTACCCCTGCCAGTATTCCAGAAAAAGCGGGAGAAAGTCCGCCGAAAAGGGGGCGGGGCTTCTCCCTCAGCACACTGGCGCCATTTTTCCCTCACAGCTCCGCTGGAAGGAAGCTCCCTGGCTCTCCCCTGCAGTCTGAACGCTACAGAAGGGTAAAAAAGAGAGGGGGGGCACTAAATTTAGGCGCAGTATAGATAATATATATATCAGATATATAAAAAAGCAGCTATAAGGGAAAACACTCATTGATAGTGGGATCCCAGTGTTATATAGCGCTCTGGTGTGTGCTGGCATACTCTCTCTCTGTCTCCCCAAAGGGCTTTGTGGGGTCCTGTCCTCTGTCAGAGCATTCCCTGTGTGTTTGCGGTGTGTCGGTACGGCTGTGTCGACATGTTTGATGAGGAGGCTTATGTGGAGGCGGAGCAGATGCCTGTAAATGTGATGTCACCCCCTGCGGGGTCGACACCTGAGTGGATGGTGCTGTGGAAGGAATTACGTGATAGTGTCGACTCCTTACATAAAAGGTTTGATGACATACCAAATGTGGGACAGCCGGCTTCTCAGCCTGTGTCTGCCCAGGCGTCTCAAAAGCAATCAGGGGCTCTAAAACGCCCGCTACCTCAGATGGTTGACACAGATGTCGACACGGATACTGACTCCAGTGTCGACGACGAGGAGACTAATGTAACTTCCAGTAGGGCCACACGTTACATGATTGAGGCAATGAAAAATGTGTTGCACATTTCTGATGTTACCCCCGGTACCACAAAAAAGGGTATAATGTTTGGAGAGAAAAAACTACCAGTAGCTTTTCCTCCATCTGAAGAGTTAAATGAAGTGTGTGAAGAAGCGTGGGCTTCCCCTGATAAAAAGCTGGTAATTTCTAAGAGGTTACTAATGGCGTACCCTTTCCGGCCAGAGGATAGGTCACGCTGGGAAACATCCCCTAGGGTGGATAAAGCGCTCACACGCTTGTCAAAGAAGGTGGCACTACCGTCTCCGGATACGGCCGCCCTGAAGGAATCTGCTGATAGAGAGCAGGAGGCTATCCTGAAATCTATATATACACACACAGGTGTTATATTGAGACCGGCTATAGCTTCAGCCTGGATGTGCAGTGCTGCTGCTGCGTGGTCAGATTCCCTGTCAGAAAATATAGATACCCTAGACAGGGACACTATTTTGCTAAACGTAGAGCATATAAAAGACGCACTTTTATACATGAGGGATGCACAGAGGGATATTTGCTGGCTGGCATCCAAAATTAGTGCAATGTCCATTTCTGCCAGGAGAGGGTTATGGACTCGGCAGTGGACAGGTGATGCAGATTCCAAACGACACATGGAAGTTCTGCCTTATAAGGGTGAGGAATTGTTCGGGGATGGTCTCTCGGACCTCGTTTCCACAGCAACAGCTGGGAAGTCTACATTTTTACCCCATGTTCCCTCACAACCAAAGAAAGCACCGTATTATCAGGTACAGTCCTTTCGGCCCAATAGGGGCAAGCGGGTTAAAGGCGCGTCCTTTCTGCCCAGAGCCAGAGGTAGGGGAAAGAAGCTGCAGCATACAGCCAGTTCCCAGGAGCAAAAGTCCTCCCCCGCATCCTCTAAGTCCACAGCATGACGCTGGGGCTTCACAGGCGGAGCCAGGTACGGTGGGGGCCCATCTCAAAAATTTCAGCAATCAGTGGGCTCGCTCACGGGTGGATCCCTGGATCCTTCAAGTAGTATCTCAGGGGTACAAGCTGGAATTCGAGACGTCTCCCCCCCGCCGTTTCCTCAAATCTGCCTTGCCAACCACTCCCTCAGGCAGGGAGGCAGTGTTACAGGCAATTCAAAAGCTGTATTCACAACAAGTGATAGTAAAGGTGCCCCTACTTCAACAAGGAAGAGGTTACTATTCCACAATGTCTGTGGTACCGAAACCGGACGGTTCGGTGAGACCCATTTTAAATTTGAAATCCTTGAACACATATATAAAAAAATTCAAGTTCAAGATGGAATCGCTCAGGGCGGTTATTGCAAGCCTGGACGAGGGGGATTACATGGTATCGCTGGACATCAAGGATGCCTACCTACATGTCCCCATTTACCATCCTCACCAGGAGTACCTCAGGTTTGTGGTACAAGATTGTCATTATCAATTCCAGACGTTGCCGTTCGGTCTCTCCACGGCTCCGAGGGTCTTTACCAAGGTAATGGCGGAAATGATGATACTCCTTCGAAAGAAGGGAGTTTTAATTATCCCGTACTTGGACGATCTCCTGATAAAGGCGAGGTCCAGAGAGCAGTTGTTGGTAGGGGTAGCACTATCTCGGGAAGTGCTACAACAGCACGGCTGGGTTCTAAACATTCCAAAGTCACAGCTGGTCCCTACGACACGCCTGCTGTTCCTAGGGATGGTTCTGGACACAGAACAGAGAAAAGTGTTTCTCCCGGAGGAAAAGGCCAAGGAGCTGTCATCTCTAGTCAGAGGCCTCCTAAAACCAAAACAGGTGTCGGTGCATCACTGCACGCGGATCCTGGGAAAAATGGTAGCTTCCTACGAAGTGATTCCATTCGGCAGGTTTCATGCAAGAACCTTTCAGTGGGACCTGTTGGACAAGTAGTCCGGATCGCATCTTCAGATGCATCGTCTGATAACCCTGTCTCCGAGGACAAGGGTGTCTCTGCTGTGGGGTTCACTACGGCTGGCCGGCGGTCGGGCTCCCGGCAACCAGCATCCCGGCGCCGGGAGCCCGACCGCCGGCTTACCGACAGCTTGGCGAGCGCAAATGAGCCCCTTGCGGGCTCGCTGCGCTCGCCACGCTACGGGCACGGTGGCGCGCTACGCGCGCCACACTATTTTATTCTCCCTCTATGGGGGTCGTGGACCCCCACGAGGGAAAATAATTGTCGGTATGCCGGCTGTCGGGCTCCCGGCGCCGGTATACTGAGCGCCGGGAGCCCGACCGCCGGCAAACAGAAGACCACCCCTGCTGTGGTGGCTGCAGAGTGCTCATCTTCTAGAGGGCCGCAGATTCGGCATACAGGACTGGGTCCTGGTGACCACGGATGCCAGCCTTCGAGGCTGGGGAGCAGTCACTCAGGGAAGAAACTTCCAAGGACTATGGTCAAGTCAGGAGACTTCCCTGCACATAAATATTCTGGAACTAAGGGCCATTTACAATGCCCTAAGTCAGGCAAAACCACTGCTTCAAAACCAGCCGGTACTGATCCAGTCAGACAACATCACGGCGGTCGCCCATGTAAATCGACAGGGCGGCACGAGAAGCAGGACGGCGATGGCAGAAGCCACAAGGATTCTCCGATGGGCGGAAAATCACGTGTTAGCACTGTCAGCAGTGTTCATTCCGGGAGTGGACAACTGGGAAGCAGACTTCCTCAGCAGGCACGACCTCCACCCGGGAGAGTGGGGACTTCATCCAGAAGTCTTTCAAATGATTGTAAACCAGTGGGAAAAGCCACAGGTGGACATGATGGCGTCCCGCCTAAACAAAAAGCTAGAAAAATATTGCGCCAGGTCGAGAGACCCGCAGGCGATAGCTGTGGACGCTCTGGTAACACCGTGGGTGTACCGATCGGTTTATGTGTTCCCTCCTCTTCCTCTCATACCAAAGGTACTGAGGATAAAAAGGAGAAGAGGAGTAAGAACCATACTCATTGTTCCGGATTGGCCAAGAAGAGCGTGGTATCCAGAACTTCAAGAAATGATGTCAGAGGACCCATGGCCTCTACCGCTCAGACAAGACCTGCTGCAGCAGGGGCCCTGTCTGTTCCAAGACTTACCGCAGCTGCGTTTGACGGCATGGCGGTTGAACACCGGATCCTGAAGGAAAAGGGCATTCCGGAGGAAGTCATTCCTACGCTGATTAAAGCTAGGAAAGAAGTAACCGCAAACCATTATCACCGCATATGGCGAAAATATGTTGCGTGGTGTGAGGCCAGGAAGGCCCCAACGGAAGAATTTCAGCTGGGCCGGTTCCTGCACTTCCTACAGTCAGGGGTGACTATGGGCCTTAAATTGGGTTCCATTAAGGTCCAGATTTCGGCTCTATCGATTTTCTTCCAGAGAGAATTGGCTTCACTACCTGAAGTTCAGACTTTTGTTAAGGGAGTGCTGCATATTCAGCCCCCTTTTGTGCCTCCAGTGGCACCTTGGGATCTCAACGTGGTGTTGGATTTCCTAAAGTCACATTGGTTTGAGCCACTGAAAACCGTGGATTTGAAATATCTCACGTGAAAAGTGGTCATGTTGTTGGCTTTGGCTTCGGCCAGGCGTGTTTCAGAATTGGCGGCTTTGTCATGTAAAAGCCCTTATCTGATTTTCCATATGGATAGGGCAGAATTGAGGACTCGTCCCCAGTTTCTCCCCAAAGTGGTATCAGCTTTTCATCTGAACCAACCTATCGTGGTGCCTGCGGCTACAAATGACTTGGAGGCTTCCAAGTTGTTGGATGTAGTCAGGGCCCTAAAAATTTATGTTTCCAGGACAGCTGGAGTCAGAAAGACTGACTCGCTCTTTATCCTGTATGCGCCCAACAAGTTGGGTGCACCTGCTTCAAAGCAGACTATTGCTCGCTGGATATGTAGTACGATTCAGCTTGCACATTCTGCGGCTGGACTGCCGCATCCTAAATCCGTAAAAGCCCATTCCACGAGGAAGGTGGGCTCTTCTTGGGCGGCTGCCCGAGGGGTCTCGGCTCTTCAACTTTGCCGAGCAGCTACTTGGT
This sequence comes from Pseudophryne corroboree, assembly GCF_028390025.1. NCBI lineage: Eukaryota > Metazoa > Chordata > Amphibia > Anura > Myobatrachidae > Pseudophryne > Pseudophryne corroboree. Next base: position 670,847,486 of record NC_086447.1, read on the forward strand.
CGGGGTCAAACACGTTTGCTAAATTCTACAAATTTGACACCCTGGCTGAGGAGGACCTTGAGTTCTCTCATTCGGTGCTGCAGAGTCATCCGCACTCTCCCGCCCGTTTTGGAGCTTTGGTATAATCCCCATGGTCCTTACGGAGTCCCCAGCATCCACTTAGGACGTTAGAGAAAATAAGAATTTACTCGCCGGTAATTCTATTTCTCATAGTCCGTAGTGGATGCTGGGTGCCCATCCCAAGTGCGGATTGTCTGCAATACTTGTATATAGTTATTGCTTAACTTAAGGGTTATTGTTGAGCCATCTGTTGAGAGGCTCAGTTGTTATCATAGTGTTAACTGGGTATTGTATCACGAGTTATACGGTGTGATTGGTGTGGCTGGTATGAGTCTTACCCGGGATTCAAAATCCTTCCTATTTGTGTCAGCTCTTCCGGGCACAGTATCCTAACTGAAGTCTGGAGGAGGGTCTTAGTGGGAGGAGCCAGTGCACACCAGTAGTCTAAAAGCTTTCTTTATAGTTGTGCCCAGTCTCCTGCGGAGCTGCTAATCCCCATGGTCTTTACGGAGTCCCCAGCATCCACTACGGACTATGAGAAATAGAATTACCGGTGAGTAAATTCTTATTTATTTCCTATATTATCCATTTATAATTATTTCATTAGCCACTGTTCTTATCAGTAGAGATATGTGTATAAGCGACTCATCCTCCATACTGCACCCTCAGATGCTAGGTATGCCTCACAAAAATAGTTAGGATTTACTCAGGTTTCTCAGGAAGATTACTGGATGCTCCCAGGTGAATTAATGTGTATCTTCCATTATCGATTGTCATACTTATCTATGATGCTTATAGATTGATGTATATTCAATTATTTCCTAATGTTTCTCCCCCCCTTCCTTTTCTGTCTCGTCAATGTTTGTTTCCCCCATATCCACGACATTTGGTGCGTTGATTATCTTTCAGTATATAGGCCCTCATTCCGAGTTGATCGGTCGCAAGGCGAATTTAGCAGAGTTACACACGCTAAGCCGCCGCCTACTGGGAGTGAATCTTAGCTTCTTAAAATTGCGACCGATGTATTCGCAATAATGCGATTACTAACTACTTAGCAGTTTCAGAGTAGCTCCAGACTTACTCTGCCTGTGCGATCATTTCAGTGCTTGTCGTTCCTGGTTGACGTCACAAACACACCCAGCGTTCGCCCAGGCACTCCCACCGTTTCTCCGGCCACTCCTGCGTTTTTTCCGGAAACGGTAGCGTTTTCAGCCACACGCCCCTGAAACGCCGTGTTTCCGCCCAGTAACACCCATTTCCTGTCAATCACATTACGATCGCCGGAGCGAAGAAAAAGCCGTGAGTAAAAATACTTTCTTCATAGTAAAGTTACTTGGCGCAGTCGCAGTGCGAACATTGCGCATGCGTACTAAGCGGATTTTCACTGCGATGCGATGAAAAATACCGAGCGAACAACTCGGAATGAGGGCCATAGTGTCAATTTCTTATGCTGTGTCTCGTTGTTATTTGGACATTGTTCAGGGTGAATACTATGATAACCCTACCCTATCTTTTCAAATAACTTTGCTCCAATTTCATTTGTAAGAGTTGTAAAAATGTCAATCTAAATGATTTAACAAAAAAAAAAAAAAAATGCAGCATGTTTCTTAGGGCACTATTCAGCAACAGTGTCAATATTGTCCCGGATAATTTTGGACAACATTGACACAATATTTTTTCTTTCCCAATTTTCCCCCCTGCTATTCAATAATAAATAATACACTTCTCAGGGACAGTGGTTGTGTTAACCCATTCTCCCTGTGATGTCCCCACAGGCAGTTCTTTCGTTGTTCGAAAAGACTGCCTACTCTGTTCATGTCCCATCTCCTCACAGCATGCGCCTCCATCTCCCAAGTGGAGTTTCTACAGAGGAGCATGTGAAGGGAAGCCATATCAATTCAAGACAGAGAAGTGCCGAGAAGGGCTATGTATATAGCGTACATATAAATATACACACTATATGTATGCATTTCTACAAAACTGTGTAATTACACTGCTACGAATACTGGAAGTGGAATTACCCAATAAGGGGTGGAGAGTGTGCATTGAGTGTGCATAGAGATTAGATTTGGGTGGGGTGTGTTCAAACTGAAATCTAATTTGCAGTGTAAAAATAAAGCAGCCATTACTTACTACCATACACAGAAACAATAACCCACCCCAATCTAAATCTCTCTGCACATGTTACATCTGCCCCAAATGCCGTGCAACATGGTTTTGATCATTAGTGTGCTTTTTTTGGTTTGCCAACAAACCTGAATAACCCCCATAGTCCTTTTCTGTTTCAGAAGGGAAAGCATTGTAATAGAACATTTTGACTATTTTGGTCAAGCTTCTTGATATTCTCAACCATTTTCTGCCCTTAAGTGGCTGAGCTGGGTGACTATTTATTCACTATTTCAGAATGTCTGCACCATTACCATTACATAGATTTCTTTGGTTTAATGTTAACAGATTTTCTGTTTCCATGTGAGGGAGATTTAATGACAGTTTTCTGAACTTCATTATTGTCTTCATTACCTCAGAGACTATGCTGATGTGAACACACTGATAATATTCTCTATACCCATAATGCTGTATGATAGACTGAAGCATGCTCTACTTCCTAGCAAGGGCGTCAAAAATGTGTTTACTGCTTGTAGTCTGTACTACATACACTGGGTTCACAAATTAACAATGAGTAGTCTGTCTGTTTCTACAAAATATATACAGTAGGATAATGGGACTTATGACAAGTACAGAAAAAAACATGTTTTGCATTAACACCAGTGGAGATCACAATGAATGGTCTATTTATTTTGACATCTAGATAGCTGTGCTAATTACATAAACCCTTTGGTTGGCGGCAATATAGGCCCTCATTCCGAGTTGATCGCTATCTGCCGTTGTTCGCAGCGCAGCGATCAGGCAAAAAATTGGCACTTCTGCGCATGCGTATGGTGCGCAGTGCGCACACGCAACGTACTTTCAAAAAAGCCGATGCAGTTTCACACAAGGTCTAGCGACGCTTTTCAGTCGCACTGCTGATCGCTGAGTGATTGACAGGAAGTGGGTGTTTCTGGGTGGTAACTGACCGTTTTCGGGGAGTGTGTGTAAAAACGCACGCGTGCCAGATAAAAACGCAGGAGTGGCTGGGGAAACGTAGGCATGGCTGAGTGAACGCAGGGCGTGTTTTTGTGACATCAAAACAGGAACTAAATAGACTGAAGTGATCGCTAGCTAGGAGTAAGTCTCGAGCTACTCAGAAACGGCACAATCTTTTTTTGAAGCAGCGCTGCGATCCTTTCGTTCGCACTTCTGCTAAGCTAAGATACACTCCCAGAGGGCGGCGGCTTAGCGTTTGCACTGCTGCTAAAAGCAGCTAGCGAGCGATCAACTCGGAATGAGGGCCATAGTGTCTTGTAAAAAGAGTGTAAAATATCATACATGGAAAATGTAAATCAGGTAGACGATTGTGCAGTAGTGATTATACAGTTGTATACTGTATAAATATAGTGTACAGAAGTCTGGGCTACTAATTGTCACGGAAAGCATCCCCAGTTGTCTACCCCTAGTAAAATTCAGGAAGAATGAGTGTCAAAGGGAATGGAAGTATATTTAATAAGGCTTTATATTGTATTTTATATTTATTTGATAAATAGTTCTACTGGTGAAAGCATATGCAAACTAGAAATGTGCGGCGGGCACTTTTCGTGTTTTGTGTTTTGTTTTCTCAAAACCACCCTTTCATGTTTTGGTTTTGGATCTGGATGATTTTTGAAAAAAACATAAAAACAGCTAAAATCACAGAATTTTGGGGTAATTTTGATCCTACGGTATTATTAACCTCAATAACAATAATTTCCACTCATTTCCAGTCTTTTCTGAACACCTCACACCTCACAATATTGTTTTTAGGCCAAAAGGTTGCACCGAGGTGGCTGTATGACTAAGCTAAGCGACACAAGTGTGCGGCACAAACACCTGGCCCATCTAGGAGTGGCACTGCAGTGGCAGATAGGATGGCAGAATTAAAAACTAGTCCTCAAACAGCACATCATGCAAAGATGTAAAAGAGGTGCAATGAGGTAGCTAGCTATATGACGAGTAAGCTAAGCGACACATACAATTGGCCCATCTAGGAGTGGCACTGCAGTGTCAGACAGGAGGGCACTTAAAAAATAATAGTACCCAAACAGCACATCATGCCAAGACGTAAAAGAGGGCAATGAGGTAGCAGTATGACTAAGCTAAGCGGCAGAAACACATGGCCCATCTAGGGTTTGCACTGCAGTCCCACTGCACTAGTGGCGGATACCGGACGCATGTCTAACACCAGCATAGTTGTTATGGCCTCAGTAATCCGCTTTGCAACAGGGTATATATATATACGGCAGTATCACTGGACTGGACTTATATGCCAGTACCACTGTAATTATACGGCAGGATCACTGGACTTATATGGCAGTACTGCTGGACATATACGGCAGTATCACTGGACATATATGGCAGTATCACTGGACTGGACTTTTACACCAGTGCCACTGTAATTATACGACAGTATCACAGGAATTATATGCAAGTATCCCGAGAATTATACGGCAATATCACTGTAATTATACGCCAGTATCACAGGAATTATACGGCAATATCACTGGTATTATACGCCAGTAACACTGGATATATGGCAGCAGAGGACACCACCACTGTGACTGGTCACTAGACTGATGCTGCACAAGAGAGACACTACCCCTGGTCTGATGCAAGACAACACAGCAAGGGCCTTATACAGCAGCCAGCAGCACTGGGGACATATAGCAGCAGAGGACACAACACTGTGACTGGTCACTAGACTGATGCTGCACAAGAGAGACACTACTGTTTGATGTAAGACAACACAGCAAAACTGCAAGGGACTTATACAGCAGCCGCAGCACTGGGGACATATAGCAGCAAAGGACACCAACACTGTGACTGGCTGGACTAGTGCAGCATAAGACACTGACTACACTGGACTGAGCAGCGCAAGACAGCACTAGAATCGCCACCCCACTTTCCGGCCCACACAGACACTGAGGACGGAAACACGTCCTCACACTACACTCTCCGAGACTGGAGTGAAAATAGCCGCGACGTGCGGCTACTTATCCTAATCCAAATCCCGCGAGAATCCGACAGCGGGATGATGACGTTTTGCCTCATTCTGGTTTCTGAGTCAGGTGGGAATACTCGAGCCTGACTCGGATCTGGGCTCGTGACGTGAAGTCCGCTAGGGTTCGGTTCTCTGAGAACCGAACCCGCTCATCTCTAATGCAAACACTACTTTTTCACTTTTTTTTAACATGCCCTCTACACTGCTGTGGGAAAAGCTGTAGCGCTGTCAGCATGCTTTCTCCTGGGTCTGGAGTGCACTGCATTTTTTTTAACTAGACATTTTGGTACCCTGTGCCAGAAAGAGAATAGGTGACCCCTCTCATCCCGTATTTAAAATAGGGAAAGTGTGCTTCGAAGGTGCACTGCAAAAATATAGGGGCACGGTTTATGGGAAAGGGGCATGGCCACAGAATAGTACCAATTCACATTACACCACACCACACAGTAGTGTCCGTTAGTCACACTAAACCATACAGTAGGTAGTACCCCTGATACACGTTACACCATAGTAGTACAACTGATACACGTTACACCATAGTAGTACCACTTATACACATTACACCACACAGTAGAGCCTCTTATTCACGTTATACTGCAGTAGTACCACTTATACACATTACACCACACAGTAGAGCCCCTTATACACTTTACTCCACATTAGTAATGTCACGATCCGGGTATCTGGACGCCATTACTTACCCTTCAGATGCCTTCTAAGGCTGGCTCAGCGTTCCAGGACCAGATCCCATCTGTCATACTGATGTCCACATTCCTGCCTCCTCTCCTGTCACTCTGAGACGCGGTCACTGCAACGCCTGTAACATCCGGAATGGCGTCTCCCGCGGCCTCCGCCGCTGTTCCTGAGTTTCTGCATGCAGAGTGTCAGAGTGGTGATTACGTCAGCCGCGGCCTCCGCTGTGCTCGCGTGGTTAAATGTGCACTTATCAGTCTGGCGTCTCCTGTGGCCGGCGCCGCCATTACTGTTTTAATTCCCACATGGATTACAAACCAAACTTCCCTCCAAGTGTCTGCATGGGCGCAGCCATCTTGGATTCTGTCATCTGTTCATTTCCACCAATCTACTGTTTGCAATGTTAATCTGCATAATTGCCTAGCCAATCCCTTCCTTGCTGCAGGTATAAGTATTCTGTGCCTGAGCAAGGAAGGCGTCAGTGCTTTGGTTGTCAAACCTTGTTCCAGTTTGTCTCTCTCCTGTGGTTGTTTTCCAGGTTCCAGTTCCTATCTCCAAACCTCCACTAAAGAGACCCGCACCAGCATTCCACCTGCGGTGTAGCCTGACTCTTCAGAGATATTTTATACCGTCATGTCGTGGTCTATCTAGATGATATCCTCATTTTTGCCAACAATTTAGAGGAACATTGTTTTTGGGTAAAAGAGGTTCTGTCCCGTCTCCGTGTCAATCATCTCTATTGCAAATTAGAGAAATGCGTCTTTGAAGTCAAGTCCATTCCGTTTCTAGGTTACATTGTGTCCGGTTCCGGACTAGAGATGGATCCTGAGAAACTACAAGCAATCCAGAATTGGCCGATACCCTTAACCCTCAAAGGGGTCCAGAGGTTCTTAGGGTTCGCCAATTATTACAGAAAGTTTATACAAGACTTTTCCACCATTGTGGCGCCTATTACTGCTTTAACTAAGAAGGGTGCTAACCCGTCCAAGTGGTCTGAAGAAGCTACGCAAGCTTTTCATCTCTTAAAACAACGGTTCATCTCTGCACCAGTTCAGAAACAGCCCGACATCGACTCTCCTTTCATCTTAGAGGTGGATGCCTCATCCGTTGGAGTAGGAGCGGTGTTATCTCAGAGGGCTAAAGATGGCCATTTACATCCTTGCAGTTTCTTCTCCCGGAAGTTCTCCCCAGCGGAGCGCAACTATGCCATTGGCGACCAGGAGTTGCTAGCCATCAAGCTCGCTCTAGAGGAGTGGAGATATCTGTTGGAGGGAGCTTCTCATTCAATCACCATACTTACAGACCACAAGAACCTTTTATATCTGAAAGGCGCACAATGTCTCAACCCTCGTCAGGCCAGATGGGCACTTTTCTTTTCCAGGTTCGACTTTAAACTCCAGTTCTGTCCGGGCTCTCAGAATCGCAAGGCCGATGCCCTTTCCCGCTCATGGGAGCAAGAAAATGAGTCAGAGTCTTCAGACAAGCATCCTATTATCAATCCGTTGGCATTCTCCACGGTAGGGATGGACTCTATGCCCCCACTAGGGAAAAGTTTTGTGAAGCCGGAACTGAGGAAGAAGCTCATGCATTGGGCCCATGCTTCCCGTTTTGCCAGACATACAGATATCCAAAAAACCCTGGAGTTTATCTCTAGGTCCTATTGGTGGCCAACTCTGAGAAAGGACGTCATGGAGTTTATTGCATCTTGCCCAAAGTGTGCCCAACATAAAGTATCCCGCCAGTCGCCTGCGGGGCAACTGGTTCCACTATCCGTTCCCCGTCGACCATGGACCCATTTGTCGATGGATTTCATTACAGACTTACCCATGTGCAACAAGTTCAATACCATCTGGGTGGTAGTTGACCGGTTCACCAAGATGGCACACTTCATTCCTCTCACCGGTCTTCCGTCAGCTTCCAAGTTGGCTCAAGTGTTCATACAAGAGATCTTCCGACTCCACGGTCTGCCTGAAGAAATTATCTCAGATCGAGGAGTTCAATTCACAGCCAAATTCTGGCGAAGTTTATGTCAAGTCCTCCAAGTCAAACTAAAGTTTTCCACGGCTTACCATCCTCAGACCAATGGTCAAACTGAGAGGGTGAATCAGGACTTGGAGGCCTTCCTCCGCATCTATGTGTCTTCCTCTCAAGATGACTGGGTTCAATTACTTCCCTGGGCCGAGTTCTGTCATAACAATCAGTATCATTCCTCATCTTCTTCAACACCATTCTTCACCAACTTTGGATTCCACCCTAAAGTCCCTGAATTCCAACCGCTCCCAGCAACTTCTGTTCCAGCAGAGGATATCACCTTGCATCAGTTTGCAAACAACTGGAAGAGTGTACGAGCAGCTCTGCTCAAGGCATCGTTCAGGTATAAGAAGTTTGCGGACAAGAAGCATAGAGCGGTTCCTGCTCTCAAGGTGAGTGATCGGGTATGGTTATCCACGAAGAATTTGAGGTTAAGAGTTCCCAGTATAAAGTTTGCACCTCGCTACATTGGTCCTTTCAAAATTGAGCAAGTCATCAATCCTGTTGCTTACAGACTTCAGTTACCTCCCTTCTTAAAAATACCCAGGACATTCCATGTTTCCCTGTTGAAACCGCTGATCCTGAATCGGTTTCATTCCTCACTTCCTCCAACTCCGAAAGTCCAAACTCAACGAGGCGTTGAGTATGAAGTGGCCAAGATCCTGGACTCACGTCACCGTTACGGTCAACTACAGTATCTTATTGACTGGAAGGGTTACGGCCCTGAGGAACGCTCATGGACCAATGCTTCTGATGTCCATGCTCCTGTCTTGGTCCGGAGATTCCATTCCAAGTTTCCTCAAAAGCCAAAGAAGTGTCCTGGGGCCACTCCTAAAGGGGGGGGTGCTGTCACGATCCGGGTATCTGGACGCCATTACTTACCCTTCAGATGCCTTCTAAGGCTGGCTCAGCGTTCCAGGACCAGATCCCATCTGTCATACTGATGTCCACATTCCTGCCTCCTCTCCTGTCACTCTGAGACGCGGTCACCGCAACGCCTGTAACATCCGGAATGGCGTCTCCCGCGGCCTCCGCCGCTGTTGAGTTTCTGCATGCAGAGTGTCAGAGTGGTGATTACGTCAGCCGCGGCCTCCGCTGTGCTCGCGTGGTTAAATGTGCACTTATCAGTCTGGCGTCTCCTGTCTCCTGTGGCCGGCGCCGCCATTACTGTTTTAATTCCCACATGGATTACAAACCAAACTTCCCTCCAAGTGTCTGCATGGGCGCAGCCATCTTGGATTCTGTCATCTGTTCATTTCCACCAATCTACTGTTTGCAATGTTAATCTGCATAATTGCCTAGCCGATCCCTTCCTTGCTGCAGGTATAAGTATTCTGTGCCTGAGCAAGGAAGGCGTCAGTGCTTTGGTTGTCAAACCTTGTTCCAGTTTGTCTCTCTCCTGTGGTTGTTTTCCAGGTTCCAGTTCCTATCTCCGAACCTCCACTAAAGAGACCCGCACCAGCATTCCACCTGCGGTGTAGCCTGACTCTCCTATCTATTTGGATTCATCTGCTTCCAGCTACAGATCCACCTGCTTACAGCAATCAGCTTCCAGCAGAGATCAGCTCTTCTTAAAGTGCCGGTACCCTTTTCTACAGATTATCATTTATCACCGGCATTATTATTTCACCGCTCTCAAGCTACATTTATCATTTAACTGGTTCCAGCCAGTATCCACTCCGTGCCAACATCAGTCTGGTTCCAGCCAGTACCCACAGCAGCTGTTTTATCCACAGCAGCCCAGCTTTTCCTGGAACACCAGCTGGTACGATCCTGGGCTATCTCCATTGCTACAGTCGGGCCTGGTAAGGACTTTCCAACTAGAAGATTATAAGAACTATCTCACACTACCAGAGCCCTGTGGCCCTTGCCACCCTGTAGAACCCAGGAACTGTATTTATCCTCTGCTGATTTTTATGTTTTCTTTTACTGCTGCTGTGTTACGGAGTTTGTCATAAATAAACATCATTGACTTTTACCCTGGTAGTCGTGTTCACGCCTTCGGGCATTTCTTCTACATGTTACTTACATGTCTAGGGGTCTGATACAACCTCCCAGGTTCCGTTACATCTCAGCCCCTACAACTGAGGCTGCCTCCCGTCAGCTCAGGCCCTCAGTTGTGACAAGTAACTCTTATACATGTTACACCACACAGTAAAGCCCCTTATACATGTTACACCACAGAAAAGCCCCTTAGATACATTATGGCAGGTACAGTCCCAACACATCACACCAGGTAGAGCCCCTATACAGTACCTCTATCTTATACCTCCTCATAATTCCTGTCCCCCCTTCCACCTCAGGTGTACACAGTTTGTGTCCTCTTTTCTTTTCTTTCAGTTATAACCTAACCATCCTTGCTTCCTTGATAATTCTGATCCCCCTCCTCCTCCCAATCAAATCACTGCACTTAATATATATTTTATATAAAATAACATCATTCATTGTATAGCCACTCAAACCCCCATTCCCCTCCCCCCTCACATACACACACATCAATTTCTGTGACTGAGGGTAGGGTGGGGTTACAGTCACTGTCTGTCTGACTGGAGTGTCCACAGTCAATGGACCACATTCACTCATGATGACTCCATGCTGCTGCTTGCTGTCAGCTAAAACTCACTGCCCCCATCCACCCAAATGCCACATCTCCTCGTGGCACGGGGCACTGTGGGAGTGGGCTGGGAGACACATCATCACATCTCTCCCAAAAGACTGACTGGGTAAGCTGGGACAAGGTGGAGCAAGCAGGAGGAAGCTGCAGCACTGCCTGATGTCTTGTGTGTAGTGGTGTGCAGGGAAGAGAAGGTGACATGCAAGCGGGCCTGCGAGTGCTGCCAGACAGTTCTGCGCCCACAGAGCATATGCGCTGCATATGTGCTGTGTGCCAGGCACTGTCGGCAGTGCACTACCCTAGTTATGGCCCACCTTCTTCCAGGTACTGATTCTGGAGCAGTTCCAGCAGCAATGTCTCAGCATCGGAATTCTGCTGAGTATTCTACCCATCCTTAATCCTAATCCTACCCCTAACCCACCCCCTAGTGTTTAACACTAATCACCTTCCCCGGCGCAACCTTACCTCTGCTCCCCAGCAGCCTAACCCTAACCTCCGCTCCCCCACAGCCTAACCCTAACTTTCGCTCCCCCGCAACCTAACCTTAACCTTCTTTCCTGGTACAGCTGAACCCTAACCTGTACTCCACAGCAGCCCAAATCCCTTATCCCGCAGCCTAACTTTAACTTCCTTCCCCAGCACAGCCTAACCCTAACCTCTGCTCCCTCACAGTCTATCCCTAACCTTCTTCCCTGGCACAGCCTAACCCTAACCTCCACTTCTCCGCAGTTTAACCCTAACATCCCCTACCCCGCAGACTAACCCGAACTTTCTTTTCCGGCGTAGCCTAACCCTAACCTCCGCTTCCCTGCAGCCTAACCCTCTAACTGTCGGCATCCTAAGAATGTCAACATTTCATATGGCAACTTTTCAGATGTCGACATTGTGAATATGTCCACATTCTGAGGAGATTATATCAACACTGTGCCTGTTGACATTTTGAACCATGTCGATGTTCTAATGTCAGCATTGTCATGTGTATATAATGAATGTCGGCATGGTTACTGTTGACCATCTGACCGGATATCGATAGACATAATTTCAGGGAACCACTTGCTGTTTGTTCTCACTTTTTTCATCTGTAAGCACCAGTGCTGGTTCAACTTTTTCTTGGGGGTGGTAGGAGTGTTCATTATTTACATGTTCCTCAGACCTGATCAGTTCTCCTCACCCACCTAACTCTTATCTCTCTACCCTCACGCCTCTTTTCCTTCCCAGTTCACCTGTCAGTTATACAACATATCTCTTAGGAGCCTATTTAACACAATCCACATTTCAAACTGTTTGTGATGGGATAAATTTGCGTTGATTTGCAAGCGTCACTAATAGGCCCTACACACTGGGTGATATTACTGAAAGATATGAACAATCTCGTTCATTAATGTACGAGATACCATTCATATCTTTCAGTGTGGAGGCAACAACGATGAACGATGCGCAGCCCCGCGCTTATTCATCGTTGGTGCCTTATTGCTTGTGCATGCAGGCCAATATGGACGATCTCGTCCATATTTGCATGCACTGCTATGGAGCCGGTTGACGCGGGGAGTGAAGAAACTTCACTCCCCCCGTCACCTCCCCCCACCGCCGGGTCGCCCGTCTGCCGTATCGGTGGTCGTGTAGCTCGGCGGCGGATCGCCGTGTCTGTAGGGCCCTTAAAAGGGCTGATGGTAAGGGATTGGTAGGAGCCCTTTTTTGGTTAAAAAAATGTGTTAGAGTATTCTACAGGCTACTACAGGCTAACGCCATCAGAAGATGGCATTAGCTACAGTACCTGGGACAAGCAGTCGGAGCTTGAACCCTGTAGCTAACGTGTACACAGTAAGTAAATAAAATGTATATCCCAGGAATATCCCAGAAACTTAATTTGATAAATATGTCAATTAGTCCATAAGAGTACTGAAGTTTATATTTAGGTATTTGAGGACTAAACAGGGCCGGTCTGTCCATCTGGCACTTCTGGCAAATGCCAGAAGGGCTGATGGGTTGGTGGGCCGGTCCGGACCACAGAGTGCTGGCTCTCTGGTTCATCCCCCACTGCCGCCGTCTGTAGTGCCCCATTGCTTAGCAATATGGGGGCGTGACACACGCCCCCTGACTCATGGCACCCCGATTTGCAGTGTCCGCGTGCCCCATTGCTTAGCAATATGGGGGCATGTCACTGACTTGCCGCACGCCCCCATTTGCAGTGTCCACGCGCCCCTTGCTGGTCACACGCGCCCCTTTTCATGTGCATGTACGCCAGTGCAGGAAAAAGGCCCCAATCCGTTCCTGACCCTAAACTATTGTGTGCCTTTCTGGCATTTGTAGTAAAGCTGATGTATCAGAACGCTTTGATTTGGATGTTCAGTGTCAGACAATGCATTTTTCTGGCTGACCCTCCTTACGCTGAGCATCCCTGGTATGTTTGTGCATTATTAGACATGCCTGTAAATCCGCTCAGACAGTTGTCTTCCAACCTTACCTACAGTACCAAACTGTCCCCATAATGACCCCGTAATGTGGCTGAATCCCAGTCAGAATGGACACCCATGTCTGCAGCCAAATTGGATGGTGATTCAGTGGCTGAGTGGCAGGATAGCAGCTTTTATGTCCGCTTAAAGAATTTAACAAAATGAAGTATTTTTTTCTGCGAATTCCACAAATATTTTATTTTTTTAATCTTAATTAACATCCTTAGTGCAGATGTTTCTAAAAATATGTTATGTGTTATTTAAACATGTGTTTAAATAAAGAAAAGCATTTCTTCTAGCAGTATTCTTAATTATTAATAATTATTAATATTCCATGTGATAGAAATGATTGCTGTGATTCTTGCGTTTCAGGTAAGGGGGTGCAGAAGTTGTTAGTGGCACAGACAGTGGCGAATTTACCATAAGGCACGTGAGGCACATGCCTAGGGGTAGTACTTGTTGGGGGGCGCCCGGGGCGCACTTGGATGCCTGTGCTGGTACTGTGAGCCTGAAATGTAACAGTAATTGCAAAATATTTCCACTGTACTGTACCATATGCCATCTTGAATGGAGTGTAAATGGGTAGGACATGCACATACTGCCCCTGTAATATGTCCCACTTAGTAAATATGTATACATACAGTAATAAAAAAAAAAGTCATAGGGGTATATTTACTAACATTTGTAATTTTTGGAAAAAGGTCAAAGTTCAATCACGAATGACATCGAAAGTGTAAAACTGCAACTTTTTGAATTTATTACGACTAATTTACTAAGCTGTCGTATTCGGATTTTTAATTTGTTCCGATGTCGATGTCATTCGTGTTTTTTTTACCTTTTTTACGGCAGTGATTAGCAAAACACTGCCGACTTTTTCAAAATGAATCTCGGCTGGATCTGTGTGATTCGTGCTGGGGTTCATTTTTTTTTTTTTTTAAATAAACACTGTAAAACGGAGAAAAAAAATGCGTGGGGTCCCCCCTCCTAAGCATAACCAGCCTCGGGCTCTTTGTGCCGACCCTGGTTGCAGAAATATGGGGGAAAAAATGACAGGGGTTCCCCCATATTTAAGCAACCAGCATCGGGCTCTGCGCCTGGTCCTGGTTCCAAAAATACGGGGGACAAAAAGAGTAGGGGTCCCCCGTATTTCTAAAACCAGCACCGGGCTCCACTAGCTGGACAGATAATGCCACAGCCGGGGGTCACTTTTATATAGTGCCCTGCGGCCGTGGCATCAAAAATCCAACTAGTCACCCCTGGCCGGGGTACCCTGGGGGAGTGGGGACCCCTTCAATCAAGGGGTCCCCCCCCCCCAGCCACCCAAGGGCCAGGGGTGAAGCCCGAGGCTGTCCCCCCCATCCAATTGGCTGCGGATGGGGGGCTGATAGCCTTTTGTGAAAATGAAAAGATATTGTTTTTAGTAGCAGTACTACAAGGCCCAGCAAGCCTCCCCCACATGCTGGTACTTGGAGAACCACAAGTACCAGCATGCGGCGGAAAAACGGGCCCGCTGGTACCTGTAGTACTACTACTAAAAAAATACCCAAAAAAAGACAAGACACACAAACCTTGAAAGTAAAGATTTATTACATACATCCACACAAACATACAAACATACTTACCTATGGCCCCACGCAGGTCGGTCCTCTTCTCCAGTAGAATCCAAGGGGTACCTGTTGAATAAATTATACTCACCAGCTTCAGGGTCCCAGGCTCCTCGTAGCATCCATTTGTAATCCACGTACTTGAATAAAATAAAAAAACGGACACCCGAGCCACGCACTGAAAGGGGACCCATGTTTGCACATGGGTCCCCTTTCCCCGACTGCCAGAAACCCACTGTGACTTCTGTCTAAGTGGGTTTCTTCAGCCAATCAGGGAGCACCACGTTGTAGCACCCTCCTGATCGGCTGTGTGCTCCTGTACTGACTGACAGGCGGCAGTGTTACAATGTAGCGCCTATGCGCTCCATTGTAACCAATGGTGGGAACTTTCTGCTCAGCGGTGAGGTCACTTTCGGTCAACCGCAGGGCAGAAAGTTCCCACCATTGGTTACAATGGAGCGCATAGGCGGTACATTGTAACACTGCCGTGTGCCGCCTGTCATACAGTACAGGAGCACACAGACGATCAGGAGGGTGCTACAACGTGGCGCTCCCTGATTGGCTGAAGAAACTCACTTAGACAGAAGTCACAGTGTGTTTCTGGCAGTCGGGGAAAGGGGACCCATGTGGAAACATGGGTCCCCTTTCAGTGCGTGGCTCGGGTGTCCGTTTTTTTATTTTATTCAAGTACGTGGATTACAAATGGATGCTACGAGGAGCCTGGGACCCTGGAGCTGGTGAGTATAATTTATTCAACAGGTACCCCTTGGATTCTACTGGAGAAGAGGACCGACCTGCGTGGGGCCATAGGTAAGTATGTTTGTATGTTTGTGTGGATGTATGTAGTAAATCTTTACTTTCAAGGTGTGTGTGTCTTGTCTTTTTTTGGGTATTTTTTTAGTAGTAGTACTACAGGTACCAGCGGGCCCGTTTTACCGCCGCATGCTGGTACTTGTGGTTCTCCAAGTACCAGCATGTGGGGGAGGCTTGCTGGGCCTTGTAGTACTGCTACTAAAAACAATATCTTTTCATTTTCACAAAAGGCTATCAGCCCCCCATCCGCAGCCAATTGGATGGGGGGGACAGCCTCTGGCTTCACCCCTGGCCCTTGGGTGGCTGGGGGGGGGGACCCCTTGATTGAAGGGGTCCCCACTCCCCCAGGGTACCCCGGCCAGGGGTGACTAGTTGGATTTTTGATGCCACGGCCGCAGGGCACTATATAAAAGTGACCCCCGGCTGTGGCATTATCGGTCCAGCTAGTGGAGCCCGGTGCTGGTTTTAGAAATATGGGGGACCCCTACTCTTTTTGTCCCCCGTATTTTTGGAACCAGGACCAGGCGCAGAGCCCGATGCTGGTTGCTTAAATATGGGGGAACCCCTGTCATTTTTTTCCCCATATTTCTGCAACCAGGGTCGGCTCAAAGAGCCCGAGGCTGGTTATGCTTAGGAGGGGGGACCCCACGCATTTTTATTTCCGAAAATAACCACTTTCCCATCCCTTCCCACTGATATACATGCACGGATCTCATGGATCCGTGCATGCCTATCCAATCACGGGGAAAAAAAGCAGGTCTGGTTTTTTTTAGCACTTTTTTACGAGTTGTAATTTTTCACGGCAGTGTTTTTTTTTTTTTTTGCTTTGCACTTCTTAGTAAATTACCGAGATTCATACTTAAACAGCCGCGTTTTGACCGATGGTGTATTCATTCGTAATTTTTTTCTTGGACTTCCAAAAAATTACGAATGCCCTCATCACTGCCGTGATTTGAGTTTAGTAAATTACCGAGATGACACTTTGAAGAAAAAACGGCATCTCGGTCAAAATCGGGACCTTAGTAAATATACCTCATAGTGGCTTTTTTTATTATCTTATTAAATTGGCTTTCATTAAATGAGAGCTTATAACCAATCAATGCAAATAATAAAATTATTATAAAGTTACTATTGTGCCTAGGGGTGTCCTTACCCCAAAATCCGCACTTGGGCACAGAAGAAGTCGTGTAGACAGGAGAGATAAAGGAAAGTACAGTGAACATCAGAGGGAGATCTGAGAGGGAAAGGGTTTAGATATGAGATCTGAGAGTGAAGCGGTGACGTTGTTGAAGGCTGGGCAGGTGAGAGAGAGTAACTTGACTTGGATTATGGAGAATACAGAGAGCCAGTGTATGAATCTGCACATTTGTGAAGCAAATGTGGAACAGCTAGAATGGAAGATTTGTCTTACTGCAGCATTGAAAATGGGAATGCCAGTGAGTGAAGGGAATGCCAGATACCGCAGCAGTGGGTTGCAGTAAGTCAAGGCAGGAGAGGATAAGATAGCGGATGATTTTTGATAGCATTTAGGGTAAAGAAAAGTCATATTTTAGCAATATTTCCGAAGTGAAGTTGACAGGACTGGGAGAAAGAATAGCTATGAGGAATAAAGCAAATTACAGAATCCAGTATAACATACTTGCCGATGTGTATGAGTGATATGAACGAGCTCATTCTGTAATGAACGATAAATCGTTCATATCGCTTAGTGTATATGAACCAACGATGAATGATGCGCGTCCCCGCGGTTGTTCATTGTTGGTTTTCTCTCGTATAGCATAGCAAGCCAATTTGGACGATAGTTGTTAATCATTGAAAACAAACATCGTCCAAATCGTAAACATTGCCAAGTGTGTAGGGCCCATAAGGCAGCAGCAGGGACAACATGCCTATAGACTTTATGGGCCCTACTCACTTGGCGATGTTTACAATTTGGACAGTGTTCGTTTTCAATGATTAACGACTATCGTCCAAATTGGCTTGCTATGCTAAACGGTGGAAAACCAACGATGAACGACCGCGGGGATGTGCATCATTCATCGTTGGTGCATACACACGGGCCCTCATTCCGAGTTGATTGCTCGCTAGCTGCTTTTAGCAGCAGTGCAAATGCTAAGCCGCCGCCTACTGGGAGTGTATCTTAGCTTAGCAGGAGTGCGAACGAAAGGATCGCAGAACGGCGTCTAAATTTTTTCAAGCAGTTTCTGAGTAGCTGCAGACCTACTCCTACCTTGTGATCACTTCAGACTATTTAGTTCCTGTTTTGACGTCACAAACACGCCCTGCGTTCGGCCAGCCACTCCCCCGTTTCCCCAGGCATGCCTGCGTTTGTAGCTTACACGCCTGCGTTTTTCAGCACACTCACGGAAAATGGTCAGTTACCTCCCAGAAACACCCCATTCCTGTCAATCACTCAGCGGTCAATAGTGCGACTGAAAAGCGTCGCTAGACCTTGTGTGAAACTGCATCAGCTTTTGTGGAAGTACGTCGCGTGTGCGCACTGCGCACCATACGCATGCACAGAAGTGCCGATTTTTTGCATGATCGCCATGCTGCGAACAACGGCAGCTAGAGATCAACTCGGATTGAAGGCCACTGAGCGAAATGAACAATTTATCGTTCATTACTGAAGGAGATCGTTCATATTGCTAATAGACATCGGCAAGTGTGTAGGGCCCATTACTGGGGGTTTTCCTGGTAGGCCGATGTCCACATGAGGTTAAGTGGTGTCTTTTATTTAATCTAGTTTACTTCCTGGTTGGTAGATCCTCCATATTACAGGTACCAGGCTGATCACCCCTGGGCCAATCCATCTCCATCCTCTTACAGCCACTGGTGGTATGTACTGCATGATGTATCAATCTGACCTCCTACCCTGACCTCTGTCATCCTGTTCTGAATTTTATATATATATATATATATATATATATATATATATATAAATATATAATAAGTGTGGCCTGCAAATAATGTAGGGATGAGTAATAGTGGCTTTCTATCAGCTACTATCCACGCCTGCGTACATATAATAGGGAATATAGATTGTAAGCTCCACTGGGGCAAGGACTGATGTGAATGGCCAAATATTCTCTGTAATATTCTCTGTAAAGTGCTGCGGAATAAGTGTGCGCTATATAAATAACTGGTAATAATATGCCCTTACTGACAGGCATTTTGCTGTCCTTTATTTTAATATACAGTACTCACCAAGGCACTGCAGTGTTATTTGTAGAAATGGTTAAAGGCAAATGAATGACAAACATTTACTATCTAACACCTACATTATGTTAAGATAAAAAAAGATTCCAAGAACACTTTTAGGGATAACTAGCGCTCCATGTTAAAGCTACATTTTGCTTACATATTTTGAGACAACTAATGTCCTATCTATAATTTTGCTGTAGTACTTAACACTCCATCTAGCACTCCATCACCGCTAGGAGCTACAAATACACTAGACTCAGATAATGGGATCCATGTTTTATACTTCTTTGCCCTTTAAAAAAATTTACTACCAGGTAAAGAATTGCCAACAATACTGTATGGAAAAATATCTAGTTACTAGGTACTCTCCATTCCACAAACTATTTATCATTCCAATGCTTTATGGGACCAATTGACTCTTAACTACCGCACCCTTACTGCACATTTTACCCTTTTCCACTTTTCACATTAAGATAATAATATTTACAATATGCTTCAACGTCTTTATAGCAGTAAACAGGATCCTATCTCAATGCCATGGTGGACACTAGGATGCCATCTATAGATATAGAAATATATATATGGCAAGTCACTTGAATGTTCTCTGTGATGTACAGTACATAAGCCACTAAGATGCTCTCTATTTTGTATTGTTGACACTAGGATGCTCTCTACAATGAGATGCTCCATGTATTGTATTTCAGTCACCAGTATACATTCTCTATTGCATTGCAGTTGCTGGGATGCTATCTGTATTGTATGTGGTCTCTGGGATATTTCCTGCATTGTATACAGGGTTCCTAAAATACCTCCCTTTACTGTGACTCTATCTACTGTACCATTGAGCAATGCATTGACCTCACCACTATGGCCTAGTGGTGTGATAAAACCACCTATTTTCATGCTGTCCACACTTTCAGTTGACTTGGTTCCACTTACATGAGACCCTTTTCAGAAATATTTCCAGGTTTGCCCCTGGGCAGTGCATTTGGCAGACTGATATAATTGTGTGGTGTTGATGCTGAGAGAGACTTGAGAGTATAGGTCACTCTGTGAGGAGGGTTTTTTTAAATGTTGAACTGTTGCAAGCATTGGGACATTTATGTAGAGATGGCTGAGTGACAATTGGATACACAATACAGTACAGAAAGGGAGAAGTCAGGAAAAAAGTTGTAAATTTGGGTGCTATCAACATAGAACTGATACTTGTGGTTGAGTAAGGGCATTAGATCCCCAAATGACGAGGTGCACACTGAGAAAAGCAGAGGGCTGACAACAGAGTTTAGTGAGACCCAACAAAAAGTGCAAGTGGAGGAGAGAATGTGCCAGAGATACAGGCACTAATGGATAGACCCAATAGGTAGGAAGTGAGCCAGGACAGAACTGAGCCATGAAGGCCCATGAGTAAAGGGTATGTAGGAGAAGAATGTGATCAACAGTGTCATATACAGCAGAGAGGTCCAGGGGAATTAGCAGTGATTCTTAGACTTTGCTTTAAGTAGATCATTGGTCACTTTTGTGAGTGCAGTCTCAATGAAATGTTGGGGGACAAAGACTGTTTGCGGAGAGTCGTGAATGAAGAGAGAGGAGAGAAAGTGAGAAAGACAGTTGAATGCAAGTCACTTAAGTAATATATGGACAAAGGGAAGGAAAGAAATAGGGTGGTGGTTGGAGAGAGAAGGTGGATCTAGAGATGAGCATGTGTTTAAAGGAGGATATAAATGTGACTGTGGACAGAGACAGGTCTGTCATCATGCAATGGTGATATTATAAACACTAACATTTTAGGGTATTTCTGAGATCTGTGTAACTGTAATGACATTGTTACTAAAGGATTTAGAATAGTCAAATTATTTCTTACTGCAAACATATAATTAAGGGTTTAACAATAATGCTATGCAAGATTAAATATAATAAAACTTACTATGTCAGTGTAACAGACAATAAATATGATCAGAAGAAGACAGCAGCATGGGGAACACGAGGGGGAAGGAGGGGAGCGCTGACTATAGACAGTATGGGATTTGTCTGTGGAGGGGGAACAGGTGAACACACATTAATTAAACATCCACTGTTCCTTGTCATGCAATGCCTCTCCCTAGTCACTCAATGCCTACCACTGCCACTTTGTGCCTCTCCCTGCCATCCTCTTCCTCCCCTGTCACCCCGTTCCCCTGCTGCCTCTCCCATGTTAATCTCCCACCTCTCCCATCACCCACTGTCTCTCCCCTGTCATCCTCTACCTCTCAATGTCATCCTGCACCTCTTCCCTGTCACCCATTATTTATCTCCTATCACCCACTGTCTCTCCCCTGTCATGCTCTGCCTCTCCCTTGTTCCCCCAAAACCTTCTTGGGGTTATAAACTTAACATTCGCATGAATGTATTAAAATACACATGCAGGGTTGCTGCTCCGAAAGGAGCTTGTCCCTGTGATGTGTAAGAAATTAAGGAATTAAGGGGCCCATTTATTCACAAGTGATAAAACTGGTGACTTATACAACTGCTTGGGAGGTATCCTATTAGCAGTGGAAATTTACAGCTGCTAATAGGTTCGTCATGGGCTATCCACACTCCTCCCCCTGATGCCGCCACATATCAGGAATTATGCTTCGGGTGACCACGCATATGTGGCAGCCATTCTGCGGTAACTTGTTGGGATCCTGTGCTTGATGGGGCCACATATGTTGATTATGCTTTGGGTGCCTCAGGCATGATGACCACGCATGTGTGACAGCCATTCTGCGTTGTGACCACGTATGCATGGCAGCCATTCTGCGTTGTGACCACGTATGCATGGCAGCCATTTTGTGGTAACTTGTTGCGATCCTGTACTTGATGGGGTCCTGTGCTGATTATGCTTCGGCATAGGTGTGCGCAGGGGGGGAGGGGGGTGCCTGGTGCGCACAAGCACCCCCTAATATCTGGAACCCTGATCTCACATGCCTGAGGCAGCGATCCCCTGATGCGCTGCACCCTGTCAGGACTGCATTACTGACAGGACACCTGGGTTAATGAAAGGTGCCACTGCCACCGGCTTACAAACTCCCGGCTCCTCCATGTACAAAAACAGCGTGATGTGACGTGATTATGTCATGCTGCTCGCACTCGCACCCGTCACACCCGCCACATGCCCACCTCTCTCCTTCAATGCTATGTCAACGCCAGCCACTGATGAGGATCAGCATGCAGCCAGCGTTCCTCTTAGGAAGACAAATTCAATACTGGCAGGCGGTCGACAATAGCATTGACACGTAACGCGTTTTTCCAGCAGCAGCAGTACTAGTCTGTGACTGTCAGTGTCAGTGAGTGACTGACTTGTAAGTAAGCTGCTGCAGCTTGCAGGGGAAAGAGAGGAGGAGCCAGACCAGGCTGAGGAGGAGCAGTGTAATTGCAGTGAGTGCCATCAGGGGGGGGGGGGTTTGTTTGGGGCACACCACAACATCTGACAATCTATCTGCTTTGTTAGGATTGATACAAGGGTGGATATTTTATATTGCGTTGACCGTCAATAGATGGTTCTAGACACGCCCAAAAGGCGGTGCTAGACACACCCCTCCGATGGTGCACCCTCTAATAAAATGTGCTGCGCACGCCTATGTGCTTCGGGTGCCTAAGGCACGGTACCACACATCTGTGGCAGCCATTCTACGGTAACTTGATGGTGTCCTGTGATAAGTTTTATTATCAGAGTTCCAGAGCAAAATAGTTTGAGAACCCCTTGCATAGAGCATATGCTGTAAATAATGCCAGTCCCAGACTTATCAGTTCTGAGTGTGAGAAACGAGAGGTAGTGAAAATAAAACATGGAAATTGATTTGTTGAAAAAATTTATATAAAATTGTTTCCAAGATGTAGAATTACAGCTAATTAAGTATTAGAGTATGAGCACTAAAGGTGTGGTGCATAGGGAAGCAACTGTATCAGAAGTCTGTCTCATAACTGGTCTCTGTGCTGTTGCAGGGGGTTACTGGGTAGGGTGGGGCTGTTCTCACACACTAAAAAGACAGTAAAATGAAGAGAAGCAGCTTAAGGAACAGTTTATGAGCTGTTGGAGGCAGTAATCTGCAGCTACCCACACCTGGCACATTGTAGGATTATACAGAGAGAAGCCAGAAAGAAGAGACAAAGGTAAAAAGTAGGAAGATACTGTAGTCCTAACCAGAGCAACCTTACAACAATATCTGGCAACCAGCTAGTAAGAGCACCACCCTTTTTGGGGCTCTGGGTGGATCTAACTTGCTTGGGACATTTACAGAGAAAAGGGACCTGGAATTTTACCTATTCCATTCATTTGCCTCTGTTATTTCTGCTCCTGAGCCTGACTTCATAACTGACTCAGCCAAAGACAGAAGCAGGTTTTGCTTTTGCAATCCAAGTGCTGTAATGTGAAACTGAGCTGCACTTGTTCTGAGAGCCAGCAACGAGTCAGACAGTGAGAGAGAGAGAGAGAGAGAGAGAGAGAGAGAGAGAGAGAGAGAGAGAGAGAGAGAGACTGAGACAGAGAGAGAGAGAGAGAGAGAGAGAGAGACTGAGACAGAGAGAGAGAGAGAGAGAGACTGAGATAGACAGAGAGAGAGAGAGAGAGAGAGAGAGCTCGACCTGAGGACTACCACACTGAAACCTGCGGAGAGTCCTCCACAGCTGGACACCACAGACACCACTGCAGACTGATCCGGACCAGAGCCCTGGTCGCACACCACAAGACGCAGCAGCTCTCCTCCTGTCCGGTCACTTCACATGCCTGGCAGAACTTTGGATGCGGGTGGCGCTATCTAGTGAGTGCAGCGTACAGGTTACATCGCTTTATAGGAAGCATGCTGCACAGACACCTCCAGACTGTGGATTAAACAGCACACAGGAACTAACCCAACAATGTAAGTATGAATAGAATGTAGCTAGCGACAGTGATGGGCCACCTGCCACGCTCCAGCTGCTGTGGTACTACAAGTACCAGCAGTCATTGTGAAACATCCATAACAGCTGGAGAACTACAGCTTGCCCATTTCTGGAATTGAACAGGTTGTTAAGAGTGTGCGTTTCCAAATGTCATTTTCTCGCAAAGAGCTAACAACCTTTGAGAATATATGTTGTTACTGTTTATGATGTGATATGCACTGTACATGTAACTTTATAAATGTTATTAGAAACGTAGATTAGAAAAGCACGGCAAAGGCATCTTGGTTGAAACCTGAATACCCCTGAGGGTATAAGTAGTAGAACTTGAGAAACTCCTAGGCAGAGCATATTAGGTTTGTCATACAGTACATGCAAAGGCTTGTGTGTGGTGTCGTAAAACATGTTTTGTTGGCGAATCTGGGAATAAGCAACAATCGCTTAAGCATCAAGTAGTAAATTACCCTTATTAAAAATAAAACACCATCATAACTGCCATCCAGGCTAATAGAGATTAAAGCTGGATCAAACGCTGGACAAGGACAGGAATTATTCTTGGATACTGGTGTGTGTAAGGTTTGGTAGATTGTCCTATTCTAAAGGCTCGTAGATAAAACTCCATGGAAAATTAGGCTTTTTATTATACGGATCTGATTAGAAATGCTGTTGTTATTATTAATAGTAAACTTGACAGGAGAGCTTTTGTGTAAAGGCCATTTGTCTATCATGATATTGTGTTCCTATGTACTGTAGGTCAGCTTCAGCTCCCCAGTGCACGTTCTCTGAAACATCTGTATTATATTTAAGATGAGCAGCCCGGTCTGTGCACTCTATGCTGTACCGCAGCGCAAGCTGCCAGTTTGGTGGATGGGAGTCCTGAGCTGTCCAGATACTATCTCACTCTTACATTACTGTATTTATGTAAATATATAGAACACTTTGTTGCAGAACATAGTGTCCATCAGTACTGGCAGGGTTGTTTCCCAAGAGGTTCTGCATCAGCTGTGGAATTTGAAATGCTTGTCGGTTATGATTAATATTCCTGACAGTTTATTCCTGTATAGTCGCAATTGTAACCCCTCAAATCCTCACTGGGTCACTTTTTCCTGCGATGCAACTCAGAATCTGTTTTACGTTCATATATTGTAGCAACTAGTAATACTGTTCTTGTCTGTCTGCATCATAAACCGGTATAATAAGTATTCATGTGTAATTTTGAGAGAACAGAGGACGAGCAATGCGACAGAGTTAATAAATGACTAATCTATTAACATGACAAATTTTCTCCTTGACCTACATCATTTTGGTAAATTATACATTGTGTAATGTGTGTACAGTACTTTACAAATGATAGGTATAAAAAAATAAAAAAGTTTTATGTGACTTCTGATGCAGAGTGCTTTTTGCGCCAGTGCCGCTATTTATTTGTCAATGTTGGGACACGGACTATAGATTGAATAAGACTTTTCATGTTTTATATTATTTATCTAGTATTACTATTGTTATTTATTTATTTTTATAAAAATCGAAACATTCTTAAATGCAGTTACTAAAGATTATTTAAACAACGGACATGTAAATCAAAGTAGTCTGTGGTTTGACACTGGTTGATATCCTCATCGTTCAGTCGAATATATCGTTTTATTTTAATCTCTTGACGTTTTCAAAATCTACTGTAACCTACTTAATAAGACCAACGTTAACAAGGTGTTGTTACATTACAATACATTATGCTCAAAGTTATTATTTCTATTAGGGAAGATGAAGGCAACATATACCATTAACTATTTATTTGCTTATTGAGAAAAAAAAATAACATTTACAAGCTGAATTATTTATTGTATTGTATACTTGGCAGTTAAAGTTTTGCTGTTGGATCAATGCTTTGAGGTGTTTAGGCAACATCAATATAGATTTGATGCTAAAGGTCTGTTGTTTCCTTATTGTGTGCCCAGTTATCAACCACAAATCTTGATAAACATTCATTGAAAAGTATTCTGTATTATACAAACAGCTTTTACTAACATAGGCACTAAAATATATTTTATAAACTGTGTGATGGTAAATATCATATTCTTCTAAAACAATGTGCACTCACTTAGATTCAACATATTTCATTGATTAATTGCAGCTGAATAAAATATTATTAAAATGTAAACCATGTGAAAAAGAAACACAATTTGTATATTTTTATTACAATCATAGTAACTAGCATTGCTGACTGCTCACAAACTGATTTTGTTTACATTATGTTTTATATTTACCATGGATGGACACCATGGTGGGAAACAAAAACTTGTATTGTCTACAGTATCCTATTGCCACATCCCTAGCACTTCATTCTAGTCTATGGAGGAAATAGGTGTAGTGACTTGTTTCATGCCTATTATAGAAATTAGGATGGAGGAAATTTCTTACATGGAGTTCAGTTATTGTTAATTACCTAAATGTCTATGACCTGTATCTAGTTGTTACCCAACAAAATAGCTTATTGCCCAAACTTTATGGGATCAGTTCAACAAGATATGTTGCCAGTCACTGCCACAATGGCTGTCTGCATACATATGTCATAGTTACAGTTGCACATTTTACTGTTCACCTCTACATGGTCCATTCAACTAGAGGGTGTAATGTACTGTATGTTTGTAGATTATTGTGCACTCATACAGTATATGGGGAGGGGGAGTTATACCTAGCCTTGGTGAGAAGTAAAGTATTACCAATCAGCTTCTGTCATGTTACAGGCTATGTTTGAAAAGTTGAACTGGTTTTGCTGGGCTTCTTCAGGACATCACAATGTAACACTTATTTCAGCCCTTTATAGCACTCTATTATTTTTTTTAATCAATGTAACACTTTTCAGACTTATTGTTATCCCTCACCCTTGTGATATTACTAACACATAGTAACTGCCCTCACTTATCTAATACTCTTTAACACTTTACATTCTAACTAGTGTGATACGTTGGGGTGGTTTAGCTGGGCTAGTTTGGGGGGGTTCCAGGCTGTAGACTTGAACCTGTAGAATGTTAGGGATTTACTCGATGATGAGGTTTCCTGGAAGTGGTGGTTAAGCCCTTCCTTTTGGACAAAATTATGCGAAGAACCTCTTGCTTACTTACAAAATTTATTACAGTTCCGATTAATAATGATTGGAGAGTGCACCTGCACTCCTTCTTTCTGGCACTAAAAGTCTCAGCGGGGTAGCACCTCTCATTACATTTAGTTAGGGTGTGACATCTAGGCATTCAGCATGCTGCAGTCAAAATCCTGGCAGCAGAATCCCGATGGATCCCCACAGTAAGTATTAGGTTTAGGTTTAAGTTTAGGCACAAGAGGGAGGGTTAGGGTTAGGCTGTAGGAGGGGACGGTTAGGGTTAGGCTGTGTGAGGGGATGGTTAGGGTTAGGCTGTGTGAGAGGATGGTAGGGTTAGTCTGTGGGAGGGAATAGTTAAGGCTAGCCTGTGGGAGGGGATAGTTAGGGTTAGGCTGTGGGAGGGGATGGTTAGGGTTAGGCTGTGTGAGGGGACGGTTAGGGTTAGGCTGTGTGAGGGGATAGTTAGGGTTAGGCTGTGTGAGGGGATAGTTAGGGTTAGGCTGTGGGAGGGAATAGTTAAGGCTAGCCTGTGGGAGGGAATAGTTAAGGCTAGCCTGTGGGAGGGGATAGTTAGGGTTAGGCTGTGGGAGGGGATGGTTAGGGTTAGGCTGTGTGAGGGGACAGTTAGGGTTAGGCTGTGTGAGGGGATAGTTAGGGTTAGGCTGTGTGAGAGGATGGTAGGGTTAGTCTGTGGGAGGGAAAAGTTAAGGCTAGCCTGTGGGAGGGGATAGTTAGGGTTAGGCTGTGCAGAGCCGGCCCTAACCAATATGATGTCCTAGGCAAGATTTTGGCTGGTGCCGTCTAGCACCACCGCTGCTTCTGCCTCTGACCTTGCACCTCTTTCCCAGCACCATCACACCTCACCCATAGCAGCCCTTGTACCCCCTATATTTTAAATAGGAACAGTTCGCACATTTGACACGCAGCCCAAAAAGGGGCATCTTCTTGCTGGGAAGGGGCATGGCCACACAATAATAACCCTAATTCCAATTACGCCACACAGTACTGCAACTTTATTCACATTTTATCTTTCGTTAGTGTCCATTATTCATATTACATCCCACAGTAGTATCACTTTACCTTATAAACGTTACTCCTCACAGTAGAGCCCCTTATTCACATTACATCACACTGAATTGCTCCTTATTCACATTACACCACACCTTATTGCTCTTTATTCACATTAGACAACACAGTAGTGCCCTTTCTATATGCAACGCCACATAGTAGAGCACATTATACATATAATGCCACACATTAGTAATACATTTATACACAATTCCACACAGTAATGCCCCTTACACATGAGACACATTAATGTCCTTATAAACATAATACACCTTACACATTATGACAACCTTTATTAATGCCCCTTTACACATAATGTCCCTTACACATATGCCGCACATTATTAATGCCCTTATACACATAATGACACACATAGTGCCCCCTACACATTTGCTGCACATTATTAGTGCCCCTATACAAATAATGACACACATACAGTAGTACCCTGTTACACATGTGCCGCACATTATTAATGCCCGTATACACATAATGACACACATAGTGGCCCTTTACACATATGTTGCACATTATTAATGCATTTTTACATGACACACATTATGCTCCTTACACATATTCTGAACACTACTGCACAACCAACCCACTCACATGCACACAGCACTCACACTTCCACTAACACTGTGACCTCTGCCTCTGCTTGGATACAGATGTGTCCTCACAAATCTTGCATCAATGCTAACGTCGGGCACCATTTTTTTAATGAAAATGCATCTTATTTGCATTGCTATGTGGCTAGGCTGCACAAGCAGCTTCTGCTGATTAAACTGATATGCAGCATGCCTATATACTGTGTGAGACTGTGGCTGTATCTGCATATGAAATGCTACATACAGAATATAGGCATGCCACATATCATTTTAATCAGCAGAAGCTGATGATGCCCCTAGGCATATCAAATGCCCTGGGCAATTGCCTAGTTTGCCTATGCCTATGGCAGGCTCTGAGGCTGTGTGAGGGGATAGTTAGGGTTAGGGTTAGGCTGTGTGAGGGGATAGTTAGGGTTAGGCTGTGTGAGGGGACGGTTAGGGTTAGGCTGTGGGAGAAGATGGTTAGGGTTAGCCTGTAGGAGGGGATAGTTAGGGTTAGGCTGTGGGAGGGAATGGTTAGGGTTAGCCTGTAGGAGGGGATAGTTAGGGTTAGGCTGTTGGAGGGAATGGTTAGGGTTAGCCTGTAGGAGGGTATAGTTAGGGTTAGGCTGTGGGAGGGGTGGGTTAGGGTTAGGCTGTGTGAGGGGATGGTTAGGGTTAGGCTGTGTGAGATGATAGTTAAGGTTAGGCTGTGGGAGGGAATGGTTAGGGTTAGCCTGTAGGAGGGGATAGTTAGGGTTAGGCTGTGGGAGGGTTGGGTTAGGGTTAGGCTGTGTGAGGGGATGGTTAGGGTTAGGCTGTGTGAGGGAATAGTTAGGGTTACGCTGTGTGAGGTGATGGTTATGGTTAGCCTGTGGGAGGGAATGGTTAGGGTTAGCCTGTAGGAGGGGATGGCTAGGGTTAGGCTGCGTGAGGGGATGGTTAGGGTTAGGCTGTTGGAGGGGATGGTTAGGGTTAGCCTGTGGGAAGGAATGGTTAGGGTTAGCCTGTAGGAGGAGATAGTTAGGGTTAAGCTGTGGGAGGGAATGGTTAGGGTTAGCCTGTAGGAGGGGATAGTTAGGGTTAGGCTGTGGGAGGGGTGGGTTAGGCTGTGTGAGGGGATGGTTAGGGTTAGGCTGTGTGAGGGGATAGTTAAGGTTAGGCTGTGGGAGGGAATGGTTAGGGTTAGCCTGTAGGAGGGGATAGTTAGGGTTAGGCTGTGGGAGGGGTGGGTTAGGGTTAGGATGTGTGAGGGGATGGTTAGGGTTAGGCTGTGTGAGGGGATAGTTAGGGTTACGCTGTGTGAGGTGATGGTTATGGTTAGCCTGTGGGAGGGAATGGTTAGGGTTAGCCTGTAGGAGCGGATGTCTAGGGTAAGGCTGTGTGAGGGGATGGTTAGGTTTAGGTTGTGGGAGGGGATGGTTTGGGTTAGCCTGTGGGAGGGAATGGTTAGGGTTAGCCTGTCGGAGGGGATAGTTAGGGTTAGGCTGTGGGAGGGGTGGGTTAGGGTTAAGATTAGGGTTTCAATATTTATCAAAATCTGTCAGGATTTTGAATGTCGGGATTCCGCTGCCGTTATTTGGACCATCGGCATGCTTAGTGCCGGGATATCGTACCCAACACAAGTAAACACCTTAATCGGAAGCCTTTACTTAACCCACCATCAACAAGGAGGATTCTCTGCTTTTTGGTGACTTCATAAATTAATTATAATTCTGTCAAAATGTCCAAGGGCATAAAATGTAATTACAACTGCATGGCTACACATATGGCTACACATATGGTTACGAAGGGGCCTTCATGGATAGGTGCAGTTTGTTAACTTTCACTTGGGTGCCTAAATCTGCTCTTTATTATCCCTACAGCACATAAAAAACCCATAGTTTATTAATGTATATAAATATGAAAAATAGGAGTCACCAATACAATTTAATTATAAACCTAATTCTATTACAGACAATGCATTCCTCATATGTATGATCATGGGAAAGCATGGCACATCAAATGAAACACACGTGGGTCATATTGTACTTGAGTGGACATGCCACTAAGCATAGCATACACATATAAACATCTATAAAGTGCATTTATTTGCCAATTGTTTCAGCTGGTTTGAGATGAGATTGCCATGCATTGAGAATCCCGCCTTCAGTAGGTGCTACCCATACAGTGCAAAGGTGTAAAGTCCTGTGTAATCAATGTCTGTTTTTCCATGAGACTCTCTCTGTGACTTCACTCTTCACCCTCTCTGTAGCTAAGACAGTAGTAGTAGCAGCTCAGTAGTAGTAACTATAAAAGCCAAGACTTTTTGTGCCCTGAGAAAGAACTGCCACCATATGTACATAAAGGGAGTGTTTCCCCTGATCACCCCAGGCCACTGTTTTATTTTTTTTTAACTCTTTATTTTACGGAGCACACAGGAAGTGTCAAAAACTAAGAAAAGCAAATACAATATGTAGAGCAAGGGAGCCAATTTTATAAACATTATACATAAAGGGAATGGAAAACAGGGACTTGGGACAAGAGACAAGGGAAGAGGATAGGTATATAAGGGTAACAGGACTACAAAGAGAAAAAAAGTATTGTAAAGTATGTTAAGTGGTGTCAGAAAACACCAGAGGAGGAGAATGTCATGCATGTTAGAGAGAGTAAGGTGGGGACCAAAGAGAGGCAAAAGAAAGCCATCGTGCATGGGTCAGACAGGAGTGTTGGATGTGCCGAACAGGGGTGAGTGGGCTCTTTCGTAGGAAAGTCATAGGGCCCACACTTGGGTAAACATATGTCCCCTGTCATGGGGGTAAGTAAGTAATACTTTCCATCACTGTTGTTTTTTCTTCATTATTAAAAAATAACTGTGTGTTATGGAGTTTTGTACGTACTTGACATTTTGGCCCAGTATTTAGCAGAAGTGTATATGGATGTGCAAAATTGCCACCATCGCTCAAGAAACTCAGCTGAATGACAACCCACACACAGTATTCATGGTTATTTGCATCAAAGCACTTGTGCATCCTGATGCAAGTAATCTCCTTTACACCAAGACACAGAATCTGGGAATATTATATTATTCATCAGATGCAACAATTTTGAATAACACACACACAAAAAAAAAAAAACCAAATCAAATATATAGGCTGCTCTATCACCAATGCCTATACAGATATGCACTTAGCCAGACATCCATTGCAGTCATCCTGTGGGTATTATAGATACATAGCCACAAATTATCTGTGATTATAGCTAAGCCATCAGTAATGCTTTCCAGTGTGGTTGTTCTCTATGTCCAGGTCCTGTGCACTATGCGTGTTATAGGGGCAAGCCAGTGATTTCTTGAACTTGTGTTTTCCAATTCTATGTATTTTCACCTTGGACCATTCCTAATGAATCTACTGCCTGCTGATCTTGCTATGTTCAGCTCTGACTTGGCTTGTCTTGACATTCGTTCATGTGATCTTATTGGCTTACCACAGTCTATCAGTATATCAGTCCTAGTTTTCAAGCATTCCTGCATGTAGCAAAGCCCAAACCTCCTTGTCAGTAACCCCGGTGAAGATTGAGTATTCATTAAACTCTATGGGCCTGACTCTGAGTCAGGTGCCAGTGGGTTTGTCTGTGCATGTCATGGATTTCAGCATACTGTGTGCCATAGAACGAAAACAGCACATGAGCCTAATCAGGCATACTCACACAGATAGAGTTCACAAGTGTGGAAGGATTGATAGGCCCACTCTTTCCATGATATAAAGTACTACAAATCAGCTTCTAACTGTCATTTTACCGGATGTGATTTAGAAATGATAAATCTCACCCATATACCCCTCATTCAATTTATGTCCCTGTTCGCTTAAGCCACATTATCAACATCAAATGTTGATTGTATTTGGACTTCCTGAATGTAAAGTACAAAAAAACAAAATGTGTCAAAACAACTGTACTGTGTAAGGTGAGCTACAATAAAGAGGTTATATAAAGGCAGTTGTCTTAGTGAACCTGTCTAATAGACCAACATGATAATATTGAAGTGCAGAACTATCATATACAGTACATACTGGGAGATGTATGAAGCAGTGATAAGAATGGAGAGGTGGGCCAGTGGAGAAGTTGCCCATGGCAACCAATCAGCATCTACCTATCATTTTATAGACTACACATAATGCTACAACATTTGTTAATACAGTACTTTACGTAGAAAGAAACACCTGGATGCACGGGGGTTTGTCTGTTTTCATATATATATGTGTTGATGTTGTGTTACTTGCCTCCTCTGTCCCTTAGCCCAGAGAAACAGTCTACATGAGCGTCCTACCCACAATGTTTGCACATGCACTAGGTTTCAGAGGAAACTCAAACTCATCAAGGTCTGGCAGGAGTTACCACTTTGAATGGATTTAGTAATTTAGGTTTGATGAAGAGGTATTTTGAAGTGCACTATGTTCGGTACTTTTCAGACCACTGCCTGCTGATTTTTTAAGAAGATGTACAAAAGCATGAAATTGTGCTTTATAAAAATATGTAGTCTGAAAATGACTTGAGTTTAACACAACATTCCCAACTATCATCTTGGCTGGCACTGCTAGAGACTGGGGATGTATGACTCCTTTCATGGTTGGTTCACAGCACTAGCCGTGCCACATAAGTCAATAGCAAGTACTGTTTGTTGCCTCTGTATCTATTATATCTTGCGTCACAAGAGCGAGTGCCAACCATATAATAGAAAGATGTATTAGCTGCCTAATCTGCTCTGGCACTTGGCAATATTGTCATATAAGCAAATAAAAGAGGGTTTCATTTCAGGGAGGCTGATGTGCTACACAGTAAAGTGACAGGATGGGTACTTATGTTTGTTACTCTATAACTTTATTCTATTCAGGAAATACAGCAAAGAAAATACTGCTTCACTTCAATAGAGACAAGTCATTTATGTATTGTGCTCATGTTCTACTATCATCTTGTGTGCAGGGCCTTCCCTACCCATTGTTTCATGCCTGCATGTATTTTCTCTAAGTTGGATGTCTTTTTTATGTACAGTATGCTTTATTTTCTCTGCAGAGAATTGTGGCTTGTTATAAATAAGAACAAGAATATTAACAACTAGCTGATGTGCCCGGCTTCACCCGAGCAAAGGTTTGCTGGGTGTAACATTTTACCCCTTTTTTTGCCCCTCTAAAGAGTCAAATTTAAAAAAAATAACTGCTTAGTGGGTGGCTGCAAATAACTGTCACAGTTTCCAGACAACCTAGAAGGTCACATGTTTCAGGTCAACCAGCAGGTGCACAGGGAAAACGGCATTGGGAGTGTAACTATACATCTCTGAACACTATGGATTTTTACATGTCACTCCCTTCCCACCCCCACCCCTGGGGGTGCTAGGGGTGTCTTACCCCCACAGTATTTTTCCTTCTTAGCCCCAATGCTGATGGGGGCTGAACTTGGACTTGAATGGCATCGGGAGTGTAACTATTCATCTCTGCGACCCCGAACACTATGGATTTTTACATGTCACCCCTGTCCCACCCCCACCATTAGGGGTGCTAGGGGTGTCTTTCCCCCACAGTATTTTTCCTTCTTAGCCCCCATGCTGATGGGGGCTGAACTTGGACTTAAACGCATCGGGAGTGTCACTATTCATCTCCGTGACCCCGAACACTATGGATTTTTACATGTCACCCCTGTCCCACCCCCAACCCTAGGGGTGCTAAGGGTGTCTTATCCCCACAGTATTTGTTTCCAGATTGTAAGTCATATGTGTACCAGCTATGGTGTAAATTGCTCCAGGCATTCCAGAGTTATGCTGGAACACACACACACACACACACACACACACACACACACACACACACACACACACACACACACAGACACACACACACATACATATGTCCATTTTTACATACATACATATAATCTATATATATATATATATATATAGATTATAATAGCTATATCCATACCCATGTCTAAATCAACACGTTCAACATTTGCAAATATAAAACTGTAAAACAAATAAGCTGTTGTCTGCATCTCTATCTTCTTGGCTCTGTCGGTCAAAGGGATGGAATTTTTTTCTATCTTCACCAGCTAATGTTGCACTTTCTCCAATAGACATCACAACCTGTGAAACTAGCCAGTGGGATTCTGGGTACTGGCTTATAGAAGATAGACAAGCTAAGTGCTGTGTCCCATTCTGCAGCAGGTCAGTGAGACACAGCAGCACCGCTGATGCCCAGATAAGGCAGCCAGCACATACATTACACACATTGCAGAAGGGAGCCGCCACTTATCACAGCTGACTCTAACTCATCTCTCAGTAGCTAGGAGGGCTACATTATACACAGGGCTTAAAGTGGTCCTGGAGAGGTGGGGGAACTCATCTTCCCCACAACCCCTCCCCCTTAGCGCGCGCCGTAGGCGCGCGTGCCGCAAAAAAGGGTGTGGTTTTATAAGGAAGGGGCGTGGCCACACAAAAGTACCCCAAATTCAAAGTAATGCCTCACTGTAGCACAATCTTATTCACATTGCCCGCCCCACATGCTTACAGAATGCCCCCAGTAGTGCTCACCATTAAATAAGTAAACATATATATATATCTCATGTTTCTCCAGCAGAACTCAATAAGGACAAGAGTCGGCTTTAGTGACTAAAGCCAACTCTTGTCCTTATTGTGTGCCGCTGGAGAAACATGTATGCCTAAATAATGATAAAGAAAGCACACTCACTCACATGACCTGACGGCGGGCGCAGCAGGAGAAGGGCACAGGAATGTGCAGCAATAAATGTAGGGCACGTGTGGGGGGTGCGCACACCTATGATCCTATGCATGTGTGCGGGGGGACCCACTGTCACGGGCTCCGGCGGTCCCATTACGCTGTGCTGCGGGGAGACAGATTTGCCGGTCCCAGTATCCGTATAGGGGAAGGGGCTGCGCTTTTGAATCTAGCGCCGATTGCGCACCAATCGCGTATCGCGGACTGTTAGCCAATGAGAAACTGCCACTAGGCAGCTTCTCATTGGCTGGCGGTCCGCGAGCCGTGATTGGCTCACGCCAGCTTTTGAAATAGCCGCCCCTTCCTTTAATTGGATCTGCAGCTGGTCCGCGAGCCGGGATTGGCTGGCGGACGCTGCAAACTTTACAATGCAGCCGTGACCTGATGCTGTGGCCGGACGGAGGCGGAACTGGTTCCGCCTGCAATTAGAGGTGACGGAACGCAGTTCCGCCCCGTTCCGGCCCACTTTAACCCCTGATTATACATGTGAAACAGTAGTCCATGGGTGAGTGGTTTCAAAAGCAGTCTCATAACAATGGCCAGTGAGCACTTCTTGCTAATATATATTTTCAGTATTTCAAGTGGTGAACACTGGTCTTGAGAAATTGAAAAATATTAGTATGTGTAACAATGACCACACAGTGTTATGAGCTATGTGATATGTGAGTCCACTTGCTACTTTTTGTGACTAACCAATTGATATAACTGCCTAACCATAGTGGATTCATTAGGCACCGCTAATACCTAATAATTTACCAACGTGGCATTATATTTACAAACACCTCCTTTTCATATACATACCACTGTGTGAGATAACTAATGGATCAATAAAACATTTTCTCACTACTAGCTGATTGAACTATGACCTTAGATGAATCAGTGGTGTAATGCGTACCATGTGTAGAAATTAGAACACTGATTGGACATCCAATCAGATAAATTAGGGTATTGGTGTCGTATACTCTATCAGACATGGAAAATGACATTGAAATACAGTGTGGAGTGGGTTTAATGATTATTAATTAAACAGTTAACATTTATTTCCCTCAGTCTAATCTAATACAAACTAGTACTAATAAGCAATGTTTCCATGAACTTTGCAAGGAGCTAGTTTATGAATATTGAATTTGCTCCATCTATGCAGCTATTCAGAACGCCTAACCGATATTGTTATTCAGTGGTGTGAATTGTCAAATTACGATATTGAATAAAGACGGACAGTTTATGGAAGATACAGGATTTTAATTCACTCACACTTGGTTCACTATTTTTCAGCATCGTCATTTTAATATTTTGCTGGCCTATTTCAATCATAAATTTTATGTTTTTGGGGGTCACAGATTTAAATTAACATCATATTGTATCAGTGTGCAAGTGCATGTTATTGGAATACTTTCTTCTTTTGGATTCTTGCAAATTCTATTCCTGGGTGTATCTCCCTATTATTTTTCTAAGAGTCATTTATATTATTATCATATGATATAATATCGTGGAAGGATGAAATACTGATTATTACTGTCTGTGCGGACAATTTTTTTTCTCTAACCATCAGGTTACTCAGGATGTCCGGTTAAATCATGCAGCCGGGGCGGCCAGGGAAGCTATATCCAAAACAGCAGTCATTGGCTTCGGCTTGCCCATAAAGAGGGGGCTGATGAGCCCCCATTTATGGAATGCTTCCTGACACTGCCCTCAACCTATAATATCATCTAATTTACATATAGTTTGCTAAAAGACTGTAATACCTAAAATACAAGTTTACCAAATGAGGCAAATAGTACATGTACATATGAAGAGATTATCCAATTAAAAGATAACTTGGATAAAATTGTAATTACATGGGTATTATGCAGTCATCACATCCACAGATCCAGCAACGAGACATAGATGTAAAGTTCTTGCATTATTTACGATGTGACCACATGCATGTGGCTCCATAGGGGCACAGTTAATGCAGTAGAGAAGTGGGCAATTTTTTTAATTGAGTTAGCTAAATTACAGTGAGAAGTTGATTGCCTGTTATGAGCCACCTTTCTACTTTACCGATATCAATGGTGTGTTACATAACCCCCTCCCCCCAGTCAATTTGGATTGTCATCTGATACAGCCTTTTGTGGCCAATTAAGTGTAGCATATATAGGTATTTTAAATTTATTGAAGGCTAATTAAGACCGCCTATTGATACAAATTTAAACTCAGATTATACCTTTGATCTTTCAATGTTTCACACTTCCTTATTAGGAATTTACATGTTTTTGGTTTAATAGCTTTACAGTATTATTATTATTATTATTACATTTTATTTATAAGGCGCCACAAGTGTTTCACAGCACTGTACAAAGGACTGTACAGGGAGACAGAACTTAGCATTACAGTAAATAAATAACAGAAATAGAGTACTGGTAGCAAAGAGCACCACAATTCTCAAAACATAATACAGCTTAGATGTAAGTAGTGAGTGAGTGAGTGATTAATGTACTACTAAGAGCTGGTGGCCATAGTTAGAGATGAGCCTTTACCAGCAGGAGAAAAAGTGGGTAAAGATGGTCGCTGAGTAGGAAAGGGCGGTGAGTAAAATGTGTTGAGAAGAGGGTTTTGACAACAAGAGGATAGAGGGCCCTGCTCTGAGGAGCTTACAATCTAGTAGGAAGGGGCGACAAACAGATAACATGAGGTGCAAGCAAGCAGGAGGTAGCCTGATGGCAGGATGTAAGCAAAGCAGATATGGTCAAGGCATGAGGCAGGGGGATCGAGGAGCAGCCTCAGGACTAGGTTATGCATCGGAAGAGAACACTTTGATGAATAGGTGGTTTTTCATAGCCCGTTTGAAGCTTTGCAAGGTCTAATGGAGCGGGGGAGTGCGTTCCACTGAAGGGGTGAAGCACGGACAAAATCTTGAACTCCAGCATGGGAAGCAGTGACCAGGGTAAAGGAGAGGCGACGGTCATTGACCGACCGTAAGGGGCAGGAGGGAGTATGAAGGGAGAAGAGGTTGGAGATGTAGGGAGCAGTGGAATTAGAGATGGCTTGTATGTGAGGATGAGTAGTTTGAAGAGGATTCTGTAGGGGAATGGGAGCCAGTGCAGATTTTGTCAAAGGGGAGTGGCAGATGTGGAGCGGCGGGAGAGGAAGCTAAGCCTAGCTGTGGAGTTGAGGACAGATTGGAGGGGAGCGAGATGGGAGCAAGTGAGGCCATTGAGGAGAACATTGCAGTAGTTGAGCTGTGAGATGACCAGTGAGTGGATGATATGTGTAGTTGCACTCTGGGAGAGAAATGGCCTGATGCGAGTAATGTTGCATAGCTGCAATGTTGCATAGCGTAGCTTGTCAAGTATTTTTTGTTGCAGTATTAAAGGTTAATGAAGCACTAAACCCCAAAATGGAAATTAAGGCTACAACAAATGTTGTTATTATTATTATTATTATTATTATTATTATTATCATCCTTTATTTATATTGCGCCACAAGGAATCCGTAATGCCTTACAGAGTATGTAAACAGAGACAGTATGAATAGGACAAGAAAAAAAAATACATTACAAAACAGTGTGGGGGCCCCAGGGCAACTAAATTGTGGGAACCCCTTCCAATAAAATGTCCCCTTACTTTGCCCCCCCAATATAATGTCAACCATCCCCTCTATTGTATGCTACATGGTCTACCCCCTCCCCCCGATGACTCCTTCTCCATGTCCCCTGAGTACTCAACTCCCCTGGCATGTTTCTGGCTTTGTACTCTGCATGCACAGACAGCATTCAGTGCAGAGTAGCTCCCAAGTCCTCCACTTACTGCCAACGACATTATGCATCACATGATGCTGATGAGGGGAGTCGGAGCTGCTCTGCGCTGTATGCAGTCTGTGCATGCAGAACGCAGTGCAACGGCAGCCTCCATCTGGGCACCTGTTCTCAGCAATTGCAGGGTCAGAATGACCGGGTATGGGGGACTTCTGTGTGTGGAAGCTCGAGGTGACTCGACCTGTCAAACCCCCCCCCCCCTTCCTTTTTAATCTGCGCTCTATTATAAAACATTGCAATACATGGACAAAGTTTATAAAAATGTTATATTTGTCTGAAAAACTGTCACTCAATCTGCTCCTGCTCTTTCCGGGAAGCACCTACCTTCTAACATGGCAATCTCCTACAGGAGTGAAAGAAAGCTATGGATATTGTTATATGCAGTTATTTCATGCAGAATATTTGGCTCAGCAATACAGATTTTCTGTCAAGTTTTTATTTTAATAATGAAATATGTTTGGTTGAAATTCTCTACGCAGACTTAAACACACTGAATAAAATCTGTGTAAAAAAATGTAATAGTAATATGTGTTTACTGTGTGTTAGTTTCCAGTGTTAACCTGTGGTTGGTTAAGTGTTAAAATGATTAAAGAAAACATTTATTAAAAGTATGTAACATAGTATCTTCTGGTGTTATTGAATGATTTTGCTCCAAACCATAACAGATGCATATCTTGTTGCCTTCGTAAGCAGCGGTTGCAGTACAAATATCACCTTCAGCAATATGAATAGTGTCACAGATGTGAGCAGATTTGACTGAGCAGTAGCTGTCAGAATGTTAATACTTCAAGTTCATAAACACTTCATTAAGTAAAGAAGAGACGTCCGATGCTGCTGAATACCCTATAAATGGTCTCTTTCTTATTTCACAGGGCGCCCCTCTTAAATGGAATGTGGTGTAGTCACTGGAAAAGGAAGATGCAGCACATGTTGTATTTTATTGCTGTTTATGTTGCTTGTGTCCCACATACTGGTAAGTACAGTATATTTCCTTTTCTATGTGCAAAGTTTTGGTTTCTTTATATTTGTATTACTAGCTGGAAAATTAATGGAGAATCTGGTTATTTTTTAATTACAAACCAGTAGGTGAAGCTCACAGAGAGAATCTTGTTCATGAACAGTGGCGATGGATAATGACTAATTATACAAATAGCGATTGGTTGATTTATGGGAATACTTTTTCCATTGACTTCACAACTTAGTCCGGTGGTTCCTAAATTTTTTTGAGTCACGGCACCCTAGAGTATCAGAATTTTTTTTCACGGCACCGCTAGGCCCAAAGTTTCTTATTGATAAATTCAGAAAATATATTAAATTAAGTAATATGTGTTTATATGTCATCCTTAGGGTCAGTTGTGTGGCGGGGGACAGGATTTGCTTCTGTTTGTCCACATATTTTATGACTGGCAGCCACCAGCACTGGTTTTGCCTATTACATTGACAATAAATAATTTGAATTGGTCCTGGACCACCAACCCAGGACACCCCTGCAAGTACCCTGAGGTACCCCAGGGAGCCATGGCACCCAGTTTGGGAACCACTGACATAGTCTATTTCATTAATAGTAATGTACAATGTACAGCATTGTTAATAAAGATACTTTAAATTATTTTAAGTTGTTCATGAACCACTTTGTAAAACCACATCGAAAGTTCGAAAATTTGTGGTATATTTAGATAGTTAAATTAAAATGTACAGCTTTGACCATTTACCAACTGGTTCTAACTTAAAGGAATACATTGTCTATATGCGGCACTAACCTTGCATGGAAAAAATGTTGTAATAGGATCCATATGACCAATATATAATCCTCATTAAAAAAGGAAATAAACATTGACGGCAAAGGTCAGATTATTGCAGTCATTGGTGATATATGTATATGTTTCTCTCTCTCTATAAACTTAATTTGATTCGACAAAGTATTTTTTGTGCCTGATGTTTTTTTTTTTAGAACATTGTTATATACATTTTATCGGCTGAGATAACATTTGGATATTCCAAGACGCATCATGCAGAATGCGCCCCTGGTCCGAATCCAGAAGAAAAATGATAGCAGTAAATATGTTGCTAGCCCAGGGCTGTAATTAGGGTTGTGGAAGCTGTGCCTCCGTACTTAGTGCAGGGCACTGTGGGCAGCACCGTCATCGTGCCCGGCCTTTGCTTCTGGCTAGCAGGGTGCTCCAGGCAGGCAATCTTCAATTTATTCTGCTGTCCGGATCATTCTCAGGATGCTCAGAGGATTGATGCACATCCCAGTGCTTGCCGACCCCGCGTGACTTCATGACATCATGCGCTTAAGAGGTGGGGGCGACACAGTGCAGCATAGCGCTGTGATATTGCACTGTGCTTGCCAGGATAGGGCTTTTTCAGGAGCTCTGTCTCGGTGCTCGCAAAATGGTAAAATGTTAAATAGTTTTCATTAAGATATTGTGAATTGGGGTGTAGTTTTCACATCCTAACCACATCAAATAATTGAGCAATACACCCCTTAGCCACATAGCTGCTAGCCTTTCAAGGTTTATCCGAGAGGAAGTAATTTAGTACTGTCCTTGCTAAAAGAAATTCCACGTTATCCGATATGGCTAAATTAAGGCTAAGGGAGAACACAGCCCCGATAGTTTTTTGGGGCGCTAAAAATGGGACTTTACTGCAATTGTATTTTGTTTGGCAATACAATTAGAGTCCATTTTTAGCACCAGAAAAACTACCTGTTTTGGGCAAAAACACATAGAATCCGTGATAAATTCCCAGACCTATTTGTTATAGTTGCCGTGATAAAAAAAAGCAGGGATTTTTTGGGGGGAGCTCAGCAGGTCCCCAAAAAGAAAAATCCCGGTAAGTGCTGACATCTGCCTGACTTTGGGGCTAACTGGATTGTCCCGGGGGATCAACTAGCCCGCGGCAATTGAATTCCCCCCAAATGGATGATATACGTAGCACAATAAGAAGCAGATAATTATATTAATACTATTTAACAGTTACCAATTTTTTGGTTATAGCAAAAATATCTTTCAAAGTTCAAATTATGCCATATTTACATAATATATAAAAAGTTTTTTTTTTATATTATAGTTTACTGCAAAACAAAACAATATGCACTAGTGATTACCCTGATACTGTACATATGGTTATATGTGTAAATGTAATGATCCCAATTACATTACAGTATGTGACTTTGGACAAAAGAGTGTTTTAGAATTCCCATGAAAACACACCACAACAACATGTGACATATAAGTAGAACCCCAGGGGGAGGAAATCCTGTCTTTGATAGCTTACATTCAGGAATAAAAAGGACTTCCAGATATCTGGTTACTTTCACCTTAGATAAAGTATATCTCAAGTTAGCGACACATCAGCTATAAATAATTACTGTTTGGGAACGGATATGATTGACACATAACCAAAGCCTTTGGCTTTCACTGAAATCTGGACGTGCTATAGAGCTACTTTGTTAAATAGAGGGGTGTGACAATAGGAAGGGGAACAAACTAAATGTAAGTATGTTTCTGTGCTCTGTGATAGCAGTGGACAACTTTGATCTTGAGTTTCAGATTCTTGTGAAAAAGGAGAATGAATTATTGACATTTATTTAAAAGCCTTAAAATATAGCATTAAATTATGTTTTATTTTGTATATTTTTTTATTTATTTATTACCAGTTATTTATATAGCGCACACATATTCCGCAGCACTTTACAGAGAATATTTGCCCATTCACATCGGTCCCTGCCCCAGTGGAGCTTACAGTCTATATTCCCAATCCCTACCACATGTACACAAGCACACATTATTGTAATTGCATTAATATTAGATACAATCTATGCAAACCTATTTTTATGTGTTGAAGTAAGGCTCATACAGGTGCCTTGCACCTGTTTTTGCGATGCTGCATCGGTTGTTATTGATCAGTGCAATAATATGTGGAGCAAGGTGGACAGTATCTCTTTGCACCTTCCAATAGGCCAGGTCTAATATTCACATGAATACATTTACTCTTGCACCTATTACAGTTCCAAATTCAACAATATTGTTTGCAGAACTGATTCTGAAAATTCATGTCCTTTTTCTAGCCACAAACGGTGATATTTCCATTGGTTCTGAGGTGGCAGACATTAGGCCTCATCCATGCTTTTAATGGAATACATTTTATACCTTATTGTTTCACTTCTTTTTTTAAAGCACAAAATAGGTGTTCAGTTTAATAAGAACAATTATAGTTCTGAGTGTAACAGGATATACACAAACACCATAAAATTGACACATTCAATAAAAAACATTCTCAATTTAATT
Organism: Pseudophryne corroboree; assembly: GCF_028390025.1. Lineage (NCBI taxonomy): Eukaryota > Metazoa > Chordata > Amphibia > Anura > Myobatrachidae > Pseudophryne > Pseudophryne corroboree. The sequence goes on from NC_086447.1 coordinate 670,890,586, forward strand.
TCACTAACTTTAATATTGAACTGTATGCAAGCAATATTTTACATTAACAAATACTGTTTACATTAAAGTAGGGATGGTCCTAAAGTGATAGTAAGTTAGACTTAAAAGTTCATACAGTATTTTCAGTGGCCTGGAAGTTGGCGTATTCCTTGAAATAGTGAAACGGTACCCAATTTATGTGGCTTACAATTTAATTTTACTTTTATGGAATGTCTCCATTTTCAGGGTATGTGGTTTTTGGCAGTAATATATATTTTTTTAATCCTGTAGATTTAAAAAAGAATGGAAATGGTGGTTGGTTGTCAAAAGGCATTTCTTGCATGAAAACAGACTGTGCATGGCCAGAAAAGTGGGTGCACCCATATGTACCAATGGAGACTTGCAGGATTCTGGCACTTACACCAGCTTGTGGTTGGATGGGGAAGGGTGTTCAAGCACAGGCCAAGTGCAGTTTTGTGCAGTTGCAAATATATGGAGACTGGGGCACAGTCTCCAAGGGCGAATAGGTGCAATCAAAATACGGCGATGACGATGCTGATGATGGTCATAAATTGGACGCACTGTATATGCTACTAGTGCTCATATGAACATAATTTGCTTTGTGTATTGAATGTAAATTGTGTCTGTGCTTTGGGATGCAATTGTGGCCAAGTCTAAATCAGGCTCAGTATATTCACTAGGACAGAGGTTCCCAAACGCGGTCCTCAAGGCACCCCACCGGTCCTGGTTTTAAATGTATCCATGCTTGGCCACAGGTGACTTAATTAGCACCTTAGTCAATTTGATTTAACCATCTGTGCTGAACAATGGATATACCTAAAACCTGGACTGTTGGGGTGCCTTGTGGACTGCGTTTGGGAACCTCTGCACTAGGAATAGAAACATGCAGAAACATTATGACGAATATTAGATATGTGTATGTCAAGGAGTGGCATTCATCTCACAGTCAGAATGCTTCCTGTTCTCATGAGACCCATACACACCAGGAAATAAGCAGAGCTCAAGTATGGAGCGTTGTACAGTCTGAATATGTCCATGGAATATGACTTTATTGTTAGATTGAGTTTTACTGTCATTGTAAAATTGTATTGTATATTACTGTCATTGTAATATTAAGTAATACTTGGAAAGCTTGTCTGCATACATTTAAATCTGCAAATATAATAACAATGACTGTGAGTAAAAGTTAAGAGTTTAATAGCTCAGTACCTGCCTAACCACACTGTATCCAAACTGTTGTACATCGTTATAGTATTCAGGCTGCTGACAGACAACTAATACAATAAAATATACACATCAGTAAAAGTATGTATTCAGAATATATTAAAATAAACTACAGCCACACTATTAAGACTCCTAGGGGAAGATGTATCAAACCTTGGAGAGAGATAAAGTGGAGAGAGATAAAGTATCAACCAATTATCTTCTAACTGCCATTTTACCGGCTGTGTTTGAAAAATAAAAGTAATACCCCTTTTCCACTGCCACAATAACCTGGGTTATTGCTGGGTCTACCCATGTCATGGATCAGTGGAAAAGGGTCCTTGAAAAATAACCTGGATTCAGTAATCTGAGTCTGACCTGGGCTGCTACCAGGGTTAGACCCAAGAACAACCCGGGTAAGGCTGCAGTATAAACGGGTGACCCAGGTCATCTGATGATGTCATCTCCTAGCCCCAGCAGAGGTAGAACCGCCACTAACCCAGGTCCAGTCTGCGGTGTGAATGGGGTTTCAAGCCGATGTGACATTGCTTGAAACCCTGTGTTCAATTACCCGGGCCAATTAAACTTTTATATATCACCCCCCCCCTCCTAGTTTTATCAAAGTACTACTGTTCCACTATTATTAGGGTCCTACGTGTATATCATTTGTTGTTAGCCCAGCTGCTTAGGGGGCAATTTATCAAAGAGTTTTAGCTATAATTTGTTGCATTTTATAAATGGTGTTCCAGACAATCAGATCCTAACTGACATGTGTTTGAAAAATGACATTTGGGAGCTGATTGGCTGGAGCATGATTTATCACACACAATGAGTTTTATATAGTTAAAACTCGATAAATGAGCCTCTTAATATGGCTGCCATGACTAGAGGATGAAACGTTAGTGACTCTCATATCAGGGGGATCATTGTGACATGTTTAGAGTGATACAGCTATGAAGTTTGATTACATTGCTGGTTTTGCACATGGAATAGTATTTAGATGATGTTGGTATCAATGTCTAAAGGAAAACAATATGAACTAGGCGAAAGAAACATACTCCTCAATTGTTTTGTCCTCCCATTTCATTAACATCACCTATAAAGTAGCTGCCATGAAATAATAATTTTGGTACAACAGACAGTATAAACAAGTATAACTTTTGTTATTCTGACTATGGCACTATTTGTGGGAAGTTTGTATGTTTTCCTGATTTCCAGTGGGATTCCTCTTGGTACTCCAGAGTTTAAAAAAAAACAATACTGGTAGATTCATCTTAGTGTGTATGTTTATGTGGTAGAGGTTTTAGATTTAAGCTTAACTGGGGCAAAGACTACGCTAAATGGTTACACTACTGTATATAATAATAATAATAATAATAATAATAATAATAATAATAGTAATATGCAGCGTTTATTGTGGTAATAACCTGTCCTTTCTATGGGAAAAAAATTGCTCTTGTTAAAAAGTACTTGCAGTACAGATCTTAGACATTGTTTACATAATTAGGAAGGAAGTTATAGATATACCCGGAGGTGAATTAGAACAGGTGTTTTGGGAGGCACAATATTTGGAGCTGACAAATAGTTCATTTCAGTTTTGGAACAACCAGTTCTTTGCAGAGAGGCTAGGACTACATCATTTCTAGACAGCACTCCGGGATAGTGATATAGCTGTCCAATCTACTGTACAAAAGCTGTCCATGACTACTTTTGGGTTCCACATACTGTACAGTCATACAGTAACACAGTACTTATTCCTACTAATTCTAAGCATACCAATTCATCTGGAATCTGTGTTTTGGGGGATATAGAGCCAGGTTCAATTAGAAGTGAGCTGCTGACGGCATTATGGTAGCTGGTCTCAGTTTGCAGCTTCTTAGGCTGTTAGCAGAAGTCAGCTAGTGGAAGGTAACATGTGTACTGTATTTACATAAGCAAATCACCGTTCCTGTTTAGTACATTCTATGAAATTATAGCTAATCCGGTTGGTTGCTATGAACAACGCATCCACTTCTCTTTAGAAGGTTTGACATATATCTCCCTTAAGGGGAGATGTACTAAGCAGTGAAAAGTGTGGAGAAGTGAGCTAGTGGAGAAGATGCCCATGGCAACCAATCAGCTGATCTGTATACTTTCATAGTATGCAAATTATAAATGTTACTTCAATGCTGATTGGTTGCCATGGGCAACTTCTCCACTTGCTCACTTCTCCACTCTATTTACAGCTTGGTACATCTCCCCACGCTGTTAGTCACAGATTAGGATTTCAGTCAGGTGAATCCCACTTCAAATATCCTGGGCATCAAATAGTTAATTAAACATGTGGATGGTTGTCTGTGTTTCCTGAATTAAAAGAAAGGTTCTTTGTGTATGGAGTTATGCTTATGTTTGGCTGCTGAAGAAGAGGAGTCTTGGTCTCTCTTGCCTGTAGTCATTTCATGTTGGTCATCTTTCTATGGAGCGCACTGTGTGATGGATCAATAAAGTTTGAACAAGAAAATATCTATATAGAAAACATGAAGGCGTGAAGGTGAAAAAAGGTGACACTAACCCCTGGCAGATAATACCCCCTCCCCCCACAAAGGACACTGTTGTACTTACATTAACAGTAACTTGTCCATGTGAATTTTTTAGGAATCACTGGCTGGTGGCTGTTAGAGGATCTATCTATAGAACTAGTAATCCTTGCTGGATTGTCACATCTATGATTTAGAAGTCACTGTACACTTGAATGTTGCGAATGTTCAGAATTTAAACTGAATTGACATCAAGCATTGTAAACAAAAAATACCTTCATAGTATATTATTCAGAAAACCTGTTAAACTTCTTATTATATTCAGTTGTTTTGTTATAACATGTCATGTCACTCTGGCTTTTTATATCGCACAAGATCCTGTCTACGGTTTCTTGATTTCTCAATGTTATTACATTGAAATTGTTAACTTTAAGACATATCTAGTTTATGAAGCTGTTTCTATAACTATTGTTCTATAACACTTGTTGTTGTGTGACTGCCGATACTTCTATTGGGTTACCACATCCAGCTGTAGTGATGGATGAGATCTGACTGCTCGACTTGAGCACCAAATAGATGGATTCCATTTTATTTGGCCACTTGCATTAGACAATGTTATTTGACTGATACTGTTGCTCGCCACTCAGACTTTAGCTGCAGAGAATAGCCATATAGCTCACTGTTCACCTTCAGTTATTGAAGTACGTTTTATAGGGGTTTTGATAAAAGGGGGCATAACAGTGGTTAAATATGGTCCAGGATCAAATTATTGGTGAGGATAAGTAACTGTGTGGGCCAAGAGGTCACATTCCCCTTCCCAGGTCTCTTGGGAGGGAGTTTTACCTGGGTGTGGTATTGAAGGTCGGCAACACTTAGGTCGACAGTGTCTAGGTCGACAGTAACTAGGTCTACAGGGATTCTAGGTCGACATGGTCTAGGTCAAAATGTCAAAAAGTCGACATGACTTTTTAAATCTTTTTTGGTGTCGTTTTCGCCATACAGTGACCGGGAACCACAATTAGTGCACCGTATCCCCTCGCCTGGCGAACGAGCTTTGGGCAAGGTGCCTCGCTCTGCTACCGCTGTGCTCGGCACAAGTTACCGTTCCCAATTGTAGTCCACGTGGATCGTAAAGTATGAAAAAGTAAAAAAATGGGAAAAACTCATGTCGACTTAGAACATGTCAACCTAGAGACCCTGTTGACAGTGGCGTAACTACTGCCCCCGCAGCCCTCGCGGTGGCTTGGGGGCGAGGGGCTGCGGGGGTGCCGCCACTGATTTAGAGCAGATTGACATGCGGACGAGCGTCCGCATGTCAATCTGCTGTCTCCTCTCCCTCCCTGCTGTAACGGGACACGGAGGGCACAGCGCGCCGCGCGCGCCTCTCCAGTGTCCATCCTGCGTCTCCGTCCATCTGGTCTAATAATGGAAGTGCCGTTCGTGAGCTCTGATTGGCTCACGAACCGGCACTTCCTTTATTAGACCAGAGAGACTGAGATGCAGGAAGGACATGAGAGAGGCGCGCTCTGTGCCCTCCTTGTCCCTCCTTCACAGCAGCGAGGGGGGGGGGCATGTATGGCACTGAGGGGGCATGTATGGCACAGGGGGCATATATGGCACTGAGGGCATATATGGCACTGAGGGGGCATGTATGGCACAGGGGGCATATATGGCACTGAGGGGGCATGTATGGCACAGGGGACACTGAGGGGGCATATATGGCGCTGAGGGGGCATGTATGGCACAGGGGGCATATATGGCACTGAGGGCATATATAGCACTGAGGGGGCATGTATGGCACAGGGGGCATATATGGCACTGAGGGGGCATGTATGGCACAGGGGGCACTGAGGGGGCATATATGGCACTGAGGGGGCATGTATGGCACAGGGGCACTGAGGGGGCATATATGGCACTGAGGGGGCATGTATGGCACAGGGGGCACTGAGGGGGCATATATGGCACTGGGGGGGCACTGAGGGGGTATATATGGCACTGGGGGGGAAGTGTGGGGGCATATATGGCACTGAGGGGGCATATATGGCACTGGGGGGGGGTACTGAGGGGGATATATGGCACTGCATGTGTACCTGACACATGGGGGGGGCTATATTTGGCACTGGGGGCACGTGAGCACCTGGCACTGTGGGGGAATATCTGGCACTGGGGGCATATGTGGCACTGGGGGAGGGGGGGGGCTATATTTGGCACTGGGGGCATGTGAGTACCTGGCACCGTGGGGGAATATGTGGCACTGGGGACATATGTGGCACTGGGAGCACAGCCCTAGCAACAAGCACTACCCCCTAGCAACGAGCATGACGCCCAGTGCATGAAACTCCTGGCAACGAGCATGACACCCAGTGCATGAAACACCTGGCAACGAGCATGACACCCTGAGCATGAAAACCCCTGGCACCGAGCCTGGAACCAAGAGCATGAAACCCCTGGCAACGAGCAGGTAATTTAAAAGTAATTAGAAGCCTTACTGTAGGACTTAATGTGTAATGGGCATTACGGTGTGTGGCATAATGTATCACGGACATTGCGGTGTGTGTCATAATGTGTCACAGGCATTACGGTGTGTGGCATACTATATCACGTGCATTGTGGTATGTGGTATAATGTCTCAGGGGCATTGCAGTGTGGAATAATGTATAACGGGCATTGCGGTATGTGTCACAGGTATTATGGTGTATGGTATACTATATCACGGGCATTGTGATATGTGGTATAATGTCTCAGGGTCATTGCAGTGTGTGGCATAATGTATCACGGACATTGCGGTATGTGTCATAATGTGTCGGGCATTACGGTGTGTTGTATACTATATCACGGGCATTGTGGTATGTGGTATAATGTCTCAGGATCATTGTGGTGTGTGTCATAATGTGTCACAGGCATTGTATGTGCTATAATCTATCAGGGGCATTGCAGTGTGTAGCATAATGTATAACGGGCATTGCGATTCCTGTCGTCATGTGTCACAGGCATTACGGTGTGTGGCATAATGTGTCACAGGCATTACGGTGTGTGGCATAATGTGTCACAGACATTGTATGTGCTATAATGTATCAGGGGCATTGCAGTGTGTAGCATAATGTATAACGGGCTTTGCGATTCCTGTCGTCATGTGTCACAGGCATTACGGTGTGTGGCATAATGTGTCACAGGCATTACGGTGTGTGGCATAATGTGTCACAGGCATTACGGTGTGTGGCATAATGTGTCGGGGGCATTATGGTGTGTGCATATTGTGTCATGTGCATTATTGTGTGTGGAATAATGTCTAAGGGCCATTGCAGTATGTGGCATAATGTATACTGGGCATTACTATAAGGAGGAAAAATGACAAATAATGTAAGGGGCATGAATAAGAATTATTTTTCTTTCCTGTGGTGGCTAACGTCTGGGCGTGCAGGTTGCAAAACTGGGGTATAAGGTAGTCTTTTCCTGCAATGCCACGCCCCTTTACGCGAAGCCATGCCCATTCCAACGAAGTCACACACCCTTTTTGGCAGCGCGCGCATGTTTGTCCCTTTCATGGTGCCAATTATGGGGGATGGGGGATTTGGGGGGGGGGGGGGCGCCGGAGAATTTTTTGGCTTGGGGGAGAAAAACTTCTAGTTACGCCACTGCCTGTTGACCTAGAAACCGTGTCGCCCTAGTTACTGTTGACCAATAGTGGTCGACCTAGACACTGTTGACCTAAGTCTTGTCGACCTAGAGACCGGATACCATTTTACCTTTGCAAAATAAAATCATAGCATTATTATTATTATCCTTTATTTATATGGCACCACAAGGGTTCTGCAGCGCCCAATTACAGAGTACATAAATAATCAAAACAGGAAAACTGTGACTTACAGTTGAAGACAATATTGTACAAGTACAGGGTAAACAAACATAGCTACAGTACATCAGCAGGCGACACTGAAATAAGTATCAGGGTGGCAGAAAACCAAAGGATTTGGTGCAGTCGAAGATTATTAAAGTAAGACAAGGAAAAGCACATGAGGGAAAAGAATTGGACAAATGAATAAAACTATTTGGGTTTTCACTGTTTCAAGCTGTTTTTATTAATGGGATGTAGTCAGGATCCCATGGGTGGGGATCCTGACTGTCTGAATCCTGACACCAGAATCCCAACACAATGCTGATGGATGCCCAAAGTGGGCATAAGGGATCGGGTTAGGGTTAGTTTTAGTTTTTGGGCAATAAGGGGAGGGTTAGGGTTAGGCTGAGAGAGGGGACAGATAGGGTTAGGTTGGGAGGGGTGAGTTAGGGATAGGGTTAGGGGTACGGTTAATATACTCACCAGAATCCATCAGCATTCTGAGCATCGGGATTCTGTCCGTCGGGATCCAGACTGGAATTTTGATACCAACACATATTAATTTGTTAACAAGAGAGAAATTCTTATAATGATCTGGTAATTCAAAAAATTTTTATTTTAAAACATTATTTTTCATCAATACTGTAATTTAAAATGCTATTTTTGAATCACAATTCTACAAAACTAACATTTACATTATATATTAGTGTTATATAACTAAAAAAAGTTTTAAATTACTCTATTTCCACTCTAGTAAGTTTTGTGAATTGAGTTGCCAAAAATAGAACATTTTTTAATTACACAGCATTCTAAGAATCTAACCACAAGACATACACTTATCTATAGTTACATAATTTATTATTATAGTTATATATAGTTATTATAGTTATATTTAGTTATATATATATTAGTTATATTTATTATTATAATTAATATTATTAGTTAGTTATATTTTCTTTTCAGATTCTTAGAGAAGCTTATCTCTTGTAAAGCAGTGTAGAAATTCTGGTAGATGTATCAAATGTGTCATCTCTTATCCAGGCATGATTTTATGTGTATGTCTGTATTACATAACACTTTATGGCTTATGTGTAGGTTTTAGAAGACATAGGGGGTCATTCAGAGTTGATTGCAGTTTTTGCTAAATTAGAAAAAACTGCTATCATTCTCACATACTGAGAGCCGCCCAGCACAGGGCAAGGCCGCCCAACATGTGTGGTGCTGCCCTGTGATGCAATCGCAATTCAAGCGTTATCGCATCGCAAAAACCTTGAACAGAGGTTGACCACACTGCTGCCATGTTTCCTTTCGCAAGAAATACAGGGGAAGTTATCGACCACCCCTGAAAACGGCCATGATAAGCCTTCTTTTCCTGCTCCCAACCCCCTTCAGACATTCGTCGCTGTCAATCACAATTCGATCGCATCCTCTGGGATTGCGATTGCATAGTGAAGGTTCGCGCATGCACACTACAGCCACCGTGTGCACGCAGACCCTTGGGACGCGGACATTTATGCATACGCAACCACTGCGTCCCACTCTGGCTCTAATTAACCAGTATGCCTGGTTAACATATTACTTGGGTATTTCTTCCACACGGATAGTGATTGCAGGCTATCTGAAGGTAAATGTAATTGTTTTAATTAATGTAACAAGGAGCATGATGGCAATTAATTCATAAATGTACTGTTTATTACCTGTAAAGTAATATTTTTTGTGTTTTTTTTCCGTTCATTGGGGGTCATTCTGAGTTGATCGCTCACTAGCAACTTCTTGCAGCGCTGTTAGGTTAATTCTCGGCAAAACTGCACATGCGTATGCACCGCATTGCGCAGGCGCGTCGTACAGGTATAAAGAGGATCGGTGCTGGCCGATGGAATTAACAAAGAATCCCTTCGCACAGCTGATCGCAAGAAGATTGACAGAAAGAGGGCATTTGTGGGTGTCAACTGACTGTTTTCTGGGAGTGTTTGGGAAAATGCAGGCGTGTCCAAGCGTTTGCAGGGCAGGTGTCTGACGTCAATTCCGGGACCAAAAAGACTGAAGTGATCGCAGCGGCTGAGTAAGTCCAGAGCTACTCAGAAACTGAAAAAAAAAAGCGTTCACACAATTGCAAAGCTAAAATACACTCCCTCATAGGCGGCGACTAGCTGATCGCAGCGCTGCAAAAAGTTGCTAGCGAGCGATCAACTCAGAATGACCCCCATTGTTGCTTGCTTACAGAGATGTATGTGAACCCAATTTTTTTGCAGTTGAGCGATTATGAACAGCCTGTGCATGTGTCTATGTTGTACTGACATGTGTCTATATTGTACTGACATGTGTCTATATTGTACTGACATGTGTCTATGTTGTACTGACATGTGTCTATATTGTACTGACATGTGTCTATGTTGTACTGACATGTGTCTATATTGTACTGACATGTGTCTATATTGTACTGACATGTGTCTATGTTGTACTGACATGTGTCTATATTGTACTGACATGTGTCTATGTTGTACTGACATGTGTCTATATTGTACTGACATGTGTCTATATTGTACTGACATGGTCTTGTGATGGCAGTTACAGAGCGGATTTATTCTCAAAGTAATTAACAGTGGGAGTCTCAATACAAATCCAGGCATCTGGAACATTTGCATATTTGTGTATTCATTATCATGCCTCTCTGATTCAGGGCCTACATTCTGTGAGGAGGAATATCAGTTTCAGCAACAAAGCACAATAGCTTACAGTTTTATAGCTATAATTTCTATTGAAACATTCACAGCTTTAAATGCAACATAAATGCAGAATGTGTACCTGCGGGTGTGTAACCCAAATACCCTACACTCCCTTGAATATCTTTAGGTTATTTTGACAATGTTCACCTATTGCTCATACATTGTTGTAACTTATAATACATCCAGCATAAGATCTGGACACACAATTATTAGTACTCAACGTAGTGTATGCTGGGTTGTTACTTTCATGAGATGAGTTGGGATCCAGGGCTTGTCCTAAGGGTGCGCTTACTGTACTTAATAGTCACTTGGGGCCAGTGAGCTGATTAACACGCTACCAGCCTGGTCTGTCGTATGCTGGTAGTGGTAATTGATCTAGCTTCTGTCATTCACTGAGCTCTAATTGGCTTTCAGTGCACAGTAGGAAAGAGGAAGCATGGCTTCTGTATACATTGGATGAGGGAAATGCCAAGACTAGCAGCAGAAAATGGAGTCTGTATAACTAATTATACTGGCACCAGATATTTAATTAAACATATACTGTATGAGCTTGGATCAGATAACAAACATCTTAATCTTGTCATAATATAATACTTTGTGTATCAAATTGCACCAGAATTGTATCTTTGCATATTGGATCTACCACTGCCCTCTGCATATTACATTTTGCACTAGAGACGGCACTGCATTTTAGGCTTGTCTTCGGATCCAGTGCAATTAACATTGAGATTTTTAAGTGGTATACTTGGCTGTAAATACTGTATGGCTTATTTAATTATACTTGGCAGCACATGTTGCTTATCTTTGTATACTTTCCACTAAATATTTATATATACAGTACATATATGATAAGGCTCAGAATATAGTAATTGGCGTCAAGTTTGGCACAGAATGTAATGGTTCTAAACTTTGGAGCTGGTTCTTATTTACTGAACTGGACCTAGCATAGGAAGCTCATGTGAAAATACATGCAACCAGCTCTGTTTCTGTTGTAACAAGGCATGTCCACAAGTCACTGAGGAAGACTTGCCAGCATATTCTTTTAAAAGCAGAAATGAATTACACTTGTAAATATATGGGTAGTAAAAAGAAATAGTAGAATAAATCTCTAAAACAACTGCAGTCTTTGCAGGGCCAGTGCAAGGTTTCTCAGCACCCCAGGCAAAACTCTAGCCTATCTACCACACCCCCTCCTCCAACCCAACGCACTAATACCCACTTTCCAGCCTAAGGAGAAAGTGTGGAGGTAGCATCAGCAGCCGTCTGCTTTAGGTTTAACAAGGAAGCATCTCTCAAAGTTATCCTTAATTTTGATACAAGCAGATTCAGAGTTAACCCCCCCCCCCCGCCCACCCCAGAACCTGGCGCACTAGGCAGCTGCCTAATGGTACAGCCAGCCCTGAGTCTTTACAATACACAATTTCCACAATATGATATGCATACTGTGGGGTTTATCAAATCTTGGCAAGTGAAAAAATACCAACCAATCAGCTCCTAAATGACCTTTAGACAGTAAAATAACAGCAGTTGATTGGTTTGATATTTTATCTCTCTTCACTTTATCAAGCATCAATATTTGCTAAATCTCCCCTTGTAGATTTCAGTTTGGTATGTCTAACATAACTGACAATAACGCTTGTGAAATGGCACTGTCCTCACTACTGCAATATTTCATAGCTTCTTCCTGCCTCCAGCAACCCTTCCTTCCTGCATGATATGTATTGAGCTGATGTTGATGAGAGCATCAGGTGTTGGCAATACATGGTGGCAGAATGTTGTATGAGGCAGGGAGATACGTACCTTTGGGAACCCGGTATCAGGATTCTGGCGTTGGTCACATGAACACCGGGATTCCCGTATGCCGGGATGCCAAAGTATACCATTTAAATGGTCTTGTTACCGCACCTTAAGTTTGTGACTTAACTCTAGTAATAATTAAATACAATTTGTAACAACAACTCTGTGGCCTCAATATGTACAAAAGTCATGGGATCACTGATCGTGAATCTGTTTTCAATGTCTGCTCTTGTAAATGTGGCTATTCAAATCTAGCAAGAGATTTTTTTTTAACAACAATACAATGGCAACCGATCACATTTCCACTTACCATCAAGCAGTGTAATAGCATGTCAGAAGAATTTCCTGTATTATTCATGTATCTCTCATTAGAGGAATGTCTATTATTACTGTATCCTACTACAAACAGAACAATAGGAAGCCACGAGTGTAACACATTCCATTTCTAAATTCCTAATTCTCTCCTGTTACACATTTTCTTGTGAAGTTCCATTGCTGTGTCATTAATGGTAGTGATGAGCGGGTTCGGTTTCTCGGAAACCGAACCCCCCCGAACTTCACGCTTTTTACACGGGTCCGAGGCAGACTCGGATCTTTCCGCCTTGCTCGGTTAACCCGAGCGCGCCCGAACGTCATCATCCCGCTGTCGGATTCTCGCGAGGCTCGGATTCTATCGCGAGACTCGGATTCTATATAAGGAGCCGCGCGTCGCCGCCATTTTCACACGTGCATTGAGATTGATAGGGAGAGGACGTGGCTGGCGTCCTCTCCGTTTAGAGTAGACTAGAGAGTAGTAGAGACACTTGATTTACTAATTTTGGGGAGCATATTAGGAGTACTACTTGCTGATAGTGTGACCAGTGACCACCAGTTTAATTAATCCGTTCTCTGCCTGAAAAAAAACGATACACAGTGTGACACAGTCACATACCATATCTGTGCTCAGCCTCAGTGTGCTGCATCATCTTTGTAATACTGTATATCTGACTGTGCTGAGTGCTCACTGCTCACACAGCTTAATTGTGGGGGAGACTGGGGAGCAGTTATAGCAGGAGTACATATTTTAACAGTGCACACTTTTGCTGCCAGAGTGCCACTGCCAGTGTGACTGACCAGTGACCACTGACCACCAGTATATTGTGATTGTCTGCCTGAAAAAGTTAAACACTCGTCGTGTGGCGGTGCACTGCAGTGCCACTCCTAGATGGGCCAGGTGTTTGTGTCAGCCACTAGGGTCGCTTAGCTTACTCACACAGCTACCTCATTGCGCCTCTTTTTTTCTTTGCGTCATGTGCTGTTTGGGGAGTGTTTTTTGGAAGGGCCATCCTGCGTGACACTGCAGTGCCACTCCTAGATGGGCCAGGTGTTTGTGTCGGCCACTTGGGTCGCTTAGCTTAGCCATCCAGCGACCTCGGTGCAAATTTTAGGACTAAAAATAATATTGTGAGGTGTGAGGTGTTCAGAATAGACTGAAAATTAGTGGAAATTATGGTTATTGAGGTTAATAATACTTTGGGATCAAAATGACCCCCAAATTCTATGATTTAAGCTGTTTTTTAGGGTTTTTTGAAAAAAAACACCCGAATCCAAAACACACCCGAATCCGACAAAAAAAATTCGGTGAGGTTTTGCCAAAACGCGTTCGAACCCAAAACACGGCCGCGGAACCGAACCCAAAACCAAAACACAAAACCCGAAAAATTTCCGGTGCTCATCACTAATTAATGGGGGAAAATATTTAAAACACATAAGTGCTAATACAGCTGGCAATGATTACATTATTTGCATATCTTTCTAAAGGATGCATTAGGAGTTTAATTATAACATTGATCATTTTATAAATTATTAATTTTGCATCAACGCTAGTGCTGTACATGCTCCTTGACATTTATAGAAACAATAGGCAGTTAGCATGGATGTCTGTGAAACGCAAAGGTCAATAAACTATTTTAATGATTTATAAGTATACCAACAGTGGCATCCAGTCTGACAGACTCCCGGCAGCGAGTCCACGCTTTGGCCCCGGTGGCAGGTTATATTACCACTCGGTTGGTGGCGTGGACCCACCAACAGAGTGGGAATACCAGTAGGTGGTTGGGATTCCTGGTGTCGGCTTTTTACTAGGTGTTGGTCTCCTGAACGCCGGGATCCTGACTTCTGGTATTTTAATTGCATCCTGTTCTTTCTTTAACTGCAGATGAAAACCAGGAGAGTAGAGTGTGAGTGGCAGGACCAATCACAAGCTTCGAACCCTTGACTGTGTCTTGTGATTGGTCCTCACACTCACACCACCCTTTACTGCCATTTAAAACTGGGGAACTACAGTACTGTAAATTGGTTTGCTGGTTCTTTAACACAGAATTGGCAGGGTCCATGGCTGCTTATATCAGTGTCTGTGGCACCAAATAAGGGGTGGGACAATCTTTGATTACAGCTTGCCCTCATAATCACACCACCCTTCCCATGAAATTTTATATTGGTGAACTTAACTCGATTTCCTCATTCTAACAAAGAATGTACACAATTCTTGGATAAAAATGGCTTATTTTATCAGACCTGCTGCTCCAGAGGGTTAACAAAATCCTTTATGTAGGCAAGAGTGCAGTTTTAACCCTTTTGTTGTCCCAGAATTGTATTTTGATGAGAGTTGTACAACAGAATAGGAGTTATGAGAAATGGATGTCAGATGTCTAACAACTAGTGGAATTGTTTGCTTGGCATTCATTATGTACACAACAAAAGAACGTAACATGCGAATAATAAGTGCCACAAAATTGTAAGAGAAATAGAAATACGGAAAAATCTACCTATCTAATTTATGATTTAAGCAGTGAGCGTGGACTTTTGGAGAAAAAAAAAGAAAAAGAAAAAAAGAATATATATATATATATATATATATATATATATATAAAATGTACAGTGATTACTGAGCATCAATTACAGCGTCTCTTTTCCAGCGTTTTACAGAGACAGTAATGCTCATTATATCACAAAAAATGTGGGATGGAATCAGTATTTCGCACAGATTACAGTTTTTTCAGGGTTAGACGAGGGGCAGATAATGCAGTGACATCATCAGAATGGAACAATAGTGAAACCACTGATATGATGGAACTTTTGATTCATTCTCCCTGTATAATATAACACACAATACTCTGGTGATTATTATGGAACAAAATACATGTAATATATTTATTAATGATTGAAGTTGACCCAGTTACCCTCTGTTCACTGGCTAAATACATGAAGATACCAAATGCGTTGGAAACAGTATTCTTTTGTTCAACATGGTAATAATCTCAGCAGCTACAATATTTTCTCCATGAATACAGCCCTCAGTGGTCATTTAGTCTTGAATGAAGTTACTTTATCCCACAGAACTATGATACCACAGTGGTCTTTTAATGAATTCTGCACTAAACAGTGACTTGTAAATTAGTTCCCATTTGCTGTGTACTACAGCTAAACAATGGTCATATAAGTAAAAATTTTGCTGTTTAGGATTCTAAAAACTCTGTAGCTCTTATACTCATCCATTAATTATAACTATAAATGAAGACAATAAGGTATTCTGCAACCATAGATCCAGGAGATCTATCTCAGGTACATTTTTGGAGTTACAGTAAGGCCAGGAAAGTATGGGCTAATTTAGAAGAGTTACAAGTTTTATGTATTTTACATAAAGCTGGAGAGAACATTGGGAGTCATGCATATCTGATCGCTGCTGTGCGTTTTCGCACAGCGGGCGATCAGGTCATAACAGCGCATGCGTATGCACCGCAGTGTGCACACACGTCGGACATCAACAACAGGTATCACCAGTCAGCGACGGGATGGTGTGAAAAATCTGTTTGCATGGGTATTCGCAATGTGATTGACATGAGGAATTCGTTTGTGGGTGGTAACTGACTGTTTACTGGGAGTGTTCGGGAAAATGCAGCCGTGCCCAAGCGTTTTCAGGGAGGGTGTCTGACATCAGCTCCGGCCCCGATCAGCCTGATTCTATCGCACTGGAAGAGTAAGTCCTGGGCAGCGCAGAGACTGCACACACAGAATTTTAGCAGCTCGGTGTACACATAGCATTGCACACTTGCACAGTGAAAATACACTCCCACTGTAGGTGGTGACTATCTGAACGCAGGACTGCATAAAACGCAGCCCAGCGATCAGATCTGAATGACCTCTATTGTCCAAATTCTGAATAGGTTCAACCCTTTTTTTCATGCTGTTATTGGTCTTTTTCTTTTGTTGTGTTGCTTATCTGTCTGCTCAGTCGCTTTTTCTTGTGGTCACCAATCTTAAGATAGAACATGTAAACGGATGTAAAAATGAAAATCATTGTACCAATGAGACAGGAAGTTGCACTGTGCTTGTTGCACTTCATTCTGTTGAAACCTTCATATTGCATTTCAGTGCATGAAATGTGTCGCTGCGTGTAAATACATCCATCCATCACAATGGCAATGCATAGCAAGCACAATATGCAGCTGAGAAAGTGTTTATATATGCATATATAGTACCAGTAGTGGCTCCTAAACTTTTTCATGAGGGAGGCTACCCATGGTGCCGTCCAGATGGTCAGTAGTGCTGCCCCTGTTGCAGTCCGTGTGGTTGCTGCTCATGCTTGAGTGCCTGCCAGATTCAATGCGCATGGAAAATGGATCTGGCAGACACTGGGACCAGCTCTTGTACACAATCACTGGCAGGCTAGCACATGAGCACAAGCATTGGCTTCTAGGGACTGCATTGACTGCAGCCCATAGAAGCCGAATATGGGATGACGGAAAGGGTTAGGAGTGGCTTCCTACTGAAAGCATTCTTTCTGTTAATCAGAAGTCCTATTGGGAGAAAACACCTCCCCCTGGGACTGCATGTCCTTTATCTGATTAGCAGATAATGCCTTCCATATGAAGCTACTCACTGCCAGTGAAGTCATTGCATGGACTCCAACTGACTGCCTGGAGGAAATAGATTTAACGAATGCCAACAAGTAACCGTCCGTGGTGGTAGTGGCTCTATTATGTCATGTGGTCACCAGCGCTAGGTTGTAGGAAATAAAAATGATACTCTGATTTAAAACAAACTTATCTGTTTATCTATTTCATTGAGGATTTACCACCTCATACACCAGCAGCTTCCTGACAGCGCACTCTATCTATTTTCTTTATACGCATCTATTATGTCATGTGGTCTTTTCAGCTGGCATGCATCTGACCCCAGATACATCTGCAGATATCACTGACTGGCGGACACAACACTGTCACACACCAGTCTATAGCCACCAGATTACAACTGGTAAAGCATTCCTCTGAGTTTAAAATCATTAGTTGACCCCTTTGTTTGCTGCATTTGAACCGAACATGTGGGTTGCAGTTCATCGTGCCATCAATGAAAGGTAACTCCACCAGCGAATATTCGGGAATTGTGGGCCATTATTCAGGAGGCATGGTGTACACTAACTACTCGATACAGAGTAGAGAGCTTGTAGAGTCCATGCCCTTTCGTGTTGCTCCTCTAATCTGCCCAAAAGCAGGACCTATGCATTATTAGACTGAACCACCCTGATCTTGTTATAGCAGGACCCTTCCGTCTCATTTATGCACCTTCTCTCGGTCAATCCTTATTGGGTATAGATGATTATATAAGCTAGTTTATTTGTTTATTATCACAGCCAGGAATGTGTTCTCTAAACATGGATCTCTCCACAAATAAAATGTGCAGCTGGCTCACAGCCCTATAAACTGTGTACATCTCCTGACTATACTCTCATTCTATTAAAGTACAGTCACAGCCCTCTACATTGCAAGTATAAAAAAGGGGATCCTAAGACTTTGATATTAGACAAAAAAAACCCCAGGTTATTACCAAATCGATCAAATTCACAAACTTTGTGTACATCTACTTGCACCAAACACAATTTTCAAGGTGGTTACTAAAATGAAGGTCCAAGCTGCCAAAGGTGAAGCATCACCTGCATAGTAGAGTATATACTGTATTAGACCATAAAGAGGTAACATTGGGAAGGAAAGTCACACAGGGCTTATTCGGGTGCAAAGAGAAACTTTTGGGCAATAGACAAGAAAATTGCTTAAATTGCACTTCTAGTTTAAAAATAAAAAACACAAAAGTTAATTTACCTGGTCCTTACTTTGCACTAACGGTAAATATAATTCTGAGCTTGCTACATGAGTTGTGCTTATTGCGTGAGAGGGAATGTTTTGTCACACTTCTAGGACATACTGCTAGGAAGTCTTGCTAGGAAGCAGTGTTGACACTTTTTTGGCTTGTTGTTAGAGAGCTTCTTGTTGCAACACCACTGTGGTAGTTGCAGACTGATCAAAGCATCTACTGAAAAAAATGCTGTAACTTATTTATGAGTTGTGTAATATATTCACTGGGGTATTTAAATATGATACTCGCTGGATCCAGTCAAATATTTATATTCAAAGTGGAATTTTAATGTATTTAATGTTGAGTAAATTCTATATAATCCATGACATAAATTTTGCAAACATACTGTTTATTACTTATAGTTAAGACTATTAAAATAAAACTAACTGTAAACTTTATCAGTCTACTATTGTTGCTTACAACTCTAGTACTATTTTGCTTACTTTAAAAATATATTTTTTTTACAATACATTGCTATATGTTATTCTATTTATGAGTTTAAATGTATATAACTTTTATGCATAGTGGATACATTTTTAAAACAAGTGAATGGTCTCAGGAAGCTTTGGTATGAAATCCCGGCAGTAAGTATTCCGATGATCATGATGCTGAGAGCAGCATCCTTGACGATCAAAACCCTGGGGGATCCTGGAAAGTATTTTAACCCTACCCCTAAACTTACCCCTAACACTAACTGATCCCTCCAGTAGCCTAACCCTCTCCCTAGTGCAGTGGTTCTCAAACTGTGTGCCATGGCACCCTGGGGTACCTCAGAAAACTTGCAGGGGTGCCCTGGGTTGGTGGTCCAGGACCAATGAAACAAATTTATGGTCAAAGTAATAGGCAAAACCAGTGCTGTTGGCTGACAAATAGAAGCATATCTTGTCCCTCATAACATAATTCAACCTAAGTTTGACATTCAAATACAATTTACTTAATTTAATATATTTCTTTCTAAATTTCTCAATAAGAAACTTTTGGCCTAGGGGTTTCATGAAAAAAATTCTGATACCCCAAGGTGCCATCACTCTAAAAAGTTTGGGAACAATTGCCCTAGTGCCTGACCCTAACCCCTGTACTTACCTTTGAAATCTGTTGGGATTTTGACCATCGGGATACTGCTATCGGTATTCTAACTGTCGGGATCTGACTGCTGGGATCTTGACTGCATTCCCCTGAAGGTACCCCCTAGCAGGGCTAGCAACAGAAATATTGGGCCTGGTACACTCATATTTTTGGGTCCTCATCCCTCTCCGTTTAGCTTTTGGGTCATCCTCCCTGTCTCTCTCCTGCCCCCTCATCTCTCTAGTCTTACTCCTCAACTCTATCACTCCAGCCTTATCCTCGCCTGTGTCTCTCCATCTCCAGCCATCCACTTATCTTATCTGTGTCTCTCAGACTCACCCCCCAGTGTTTTTCGGCCTCCTCCTGTGTCTTTCAGCCCACAGTGTCTCTCAGCCTCCCCACCCCTTGTCTCTCAAACCTCCCCACCTCTATGTCTTTCAGCTCCCCATCCCCCTCTCCATTTTTCTCAGTCTCCCTGTGTGTCTCTCAGCCTGCCCCTGTGTCTCTCAGCCTTCCCCTGTGTCTCTCAGCCTCACTCTGTGTCTCTCTGCCTCCCCCTCCCCCTGTGTCTTTCAGTCCCATCATGTGCTATCCCTCCAACACATCCTCCTATGTTTCCCTATGCTATTTCATTTAGCCTTACAAACCACCCTAGCTCACACTTACCACACTTAATGTATGTGACACACCTGTTTGAGTCACCAAGCACGCTACAAAGAAAACATTTTTGCAACTGATGTCGAAAGACCATTGTGTCACTTGCACAGTGACTTATACACATAAGCAGTGACAAATAAATCACTCCACTGCGTCAAAAATCGATATTGCGTCCATCTCTCAGACCCATTGCACAAGCATTCACAATGCAAAGCATTTTACAGTTAGGAATCTACCACATTAGGCCTAAGGTCAATTTAAATGGATATTCCCTGCACTCATTTTCGCAATACTGTTTGGTGAAACAACCCACATTATTTAATGGTAGTTAAAAAAACCATATGCCTAACAACTAGAGATGAGAGAAAATAAAAACAGTTCTTCAGAGAGACAATGTGCAAGACGTACACATGTTGTTTGCCATTCCAAGCAATGACATTCTGCACTGTAATTGGAAATTTACATTTTATGAAATACATATTGTATGAATGGAGCTGGGGTGACAATGGTTTGGTATTTGGTGTGCTGGAGTAAAATTGGGAAGACCTAAAGTCAAATTCTGCAAGAGGAACCTAAAAATGTTCCAACATACAGTATTAGCCATGTTCCCGATCTGCTCAAATGTTATGTCTTTCCCTTATTCTTCACCTTTTAACAGTAGGCCACAAATCAATCCCCATCCTTGAAAATCTCCACTATTGGATGGTTTAGCAATTTGGAGGGTAAACTTTTTAGCTCATGAAAACCTTGTTTTAAAGTGTGGTTATCATCTACACTATAAGCCATTTCGTGTTCTGAACCAATATTGTTTGTACTGAATTCAGTAGGAAACAGTGCCCTACAATAACTGTACTGTCATAATATTACAAATGTGCATCTGTAGAAAATACTCCTACGTGTCACGAATTGTGCATTTGCTTTGGGTAGCAAGTTTCATTATGAGCAAATTAGTTATACATAGAACAAAGGACAACGTTTATAAAAAGATAGAAACTTCCAATAGTACTAAAGAGTTAAAAGAAAGAATTCCCACAGGGAGGAAACATTAGAGAGAGACTCATTCCCACAGGACAGGAAATCTATGATAATATAGTACTGTTTCCAAAGCATTTAGGATTTGAAGCAACATTTTTCAGATGCACACTGTATTGAACTCTTAGCCCAGTTTTAGTGTTCTTAGCCTGTTTATCTGGAAGAAGCAATAAGCAAAATAAAGTCAGACGAGGCCAAGCAAGCTATTAAATCTGTTTTTTTTTTGGGACTGTTTTTAAAAAAAATATATATGTGATTTATGAAACAAGCTGGAGAAAGCTGATTTCAATACAAGGAAATGATTGTGGATATTGTTGTCATATGAACTTGAACAAAGTGTCATGAATGAGTTCATTTGATCAGAAAGATAAGGAAACAGTGATGGTGACGCGGTGAGAAAATATGTGGTAGCACAAACTTATCTTTATTTTAGACATTGATAGCGGCTTGAGGAAGGAGATGTGTAAGTGTGTAATCAACCAGAGGAAATATGCTCATAATACATTTTAGGAAATCTTGATTCCCCTGTTATCACAGGCTGCGGTTGGATTGTGCCATTATTGAAGCAAATGAAAGAGTCCATGGTTATTTTTTTAACTGATCATTTAGTTTGCAGTTTGCTGGTGGCAAATAATGTTTATTATTTAGCTGTCATCAACAAAGTATTTTACTACTGCCTTCTTTTTCACCTGCAAAATTGTGCACTTTTTAACATACATTACACTTTTCAACGTGTATTTTGTCACTCTAGTTCTTTCTAGTGCTGTAATTATGGAAAAACACATAGGGGGTATTAAATTGGCCACGATAACCCGCTTGTGTATGAAAATTGCCTTTTATTGTGATTCCCAAAAACATACAATTCATTTAATTCAACCATAGGGTTTATCGCAAATCTCTCTTTTCACAACCTTTTGAGCAGGTGAAAATTTGGGGAAATTCCCAATTTTAAGGTAAAAATGTAGGGATTTGGTTCTGACCCCCTTAATGACTAATTAGGCACTTAGACGTTTTTAATTATTTTTAGTTGGACAGTAATGATATATAATTTTTGGGGTGAGAAAGTGCAAAATGATTAAGGTTGAGAAAGTGCAAAATGATGGAGGTTGAGAAAGTGCAAAATGATGGAAATTAGGGTACAAGTTATAGGACAGGAATATTGAGCTGATTTATGAGAGGGACAAGTTTTTTGGGGGGAATTTTTTTAAAGTGGCTTAAAATTACTGAAATATATACTTATACCCATTTTTATGTACCCCTAATTTAATTTGAGCATTTACAGTATTTTGCTGAAAACCACTTGCTTTCTATCATTTGTTCACTTAAAAAAAAAAAATGCATATAACAGCCATTTGATCCAATTTAAGTACTCCAACTACTTTTAATATGACCACTAACACACTTCTATACGTTAACCTATATTATTTTGACTTTTTTTTTTTTTAGAAAAGACAGATTTCCCCATTTTACCTACACTTTTCTCTGATTTTGCCAGCAAGCATTATCATGCCAATCCCATTTGCAAATTACTATGTTGAAAAAAGGGAGCATGCGAAAAGCCATTATTTTACATGAAAAAACAGCTTCTCACGCAATAGGTGCGAAAAGTTAACTTATGGTAAATTACCAAGTTTTTGGGGCCAATTGCATATCCCCCATAATAATTTATGGAGATAAGCTTTACAGTATGTCCATCTTTCCTCTGCTCCATCTGCAGCAGGTGATGCAAGCTCACACAGGGGTGTATCTAGGTGCCCGAGCCTCCCACACACATACACGTATTTGAAATAAGGAAGGCGTGTCAAAAAAGGAATATGGTCTTGTGGGGAAGGGGCATGGCTACACAATAGTACTTCCAATTCAAATTACGCCATACAGTATCAACAAGGGCTGCTGGGAGCTGTAGTTTATGTTGAGTCTGATTACAAGTGAGGTGAGGTGCGCTGCTGCCGGACACTGGCGCCGGCACTAACAGACAGTCACCAAGTCTGACAGTACTACTTGGTTCTACCACCTGGCCATGGATGGCACTGCCGGACAGCTCCCCCTCCTTGCCTGGCACCCCTGGCGAGTGCCATCCTGGCCAATAGGTAGATACACCCCTGAGCTCACGCAAGGATCATTAATCTCTATGGAGAGATACTGGTGCAGTGCATACAGATGTTTTATCAGTGCAGATTAGCGAACAAAGATGGGGTCCTAGTTTATCTTCCTGAGACAGCCTTAAGCAATTACACTAGTGTCCCTCTATCCATAGGCAGATCCAGGGGGGTGGGGGTGGGGGCTCTTGGGCCCGTGTCACCCCTGTCGTTTCTCACTAATTTATTTTTTTCAAAAGGAGAACAGCAGCACTACTGCTATTTTCATCAGTCAGATTTGATAAAAGAGCCGGCACTAGGACCTGCCACGGCTCTAGCAGCAAGTCCGTGTGGTAATCAATGGGGAGGCTGGAGTTGCAGCTCCAGCCTCCCCATGCTCACACCGCAACCTACCTCCCCCACTGCCAGCCGTCCTGAGTCTAGCCCAGGCGCGGGGTTCAAATGCCAGCATCGAGTAAGACTGTTACTTATGATGGTGCAGAAGGCTTCATTAGCCCTCACTGCACCACACAGTTTCCAAGAACTTCCTCCTCCACTTCCTTTACCACCATGCTAGGTGCAGTCAAACTCAGCCTCAGCTTTGAGAAGGTGTCCCGTGTGATTGTGACAGGGCTGTCCTGCAGATGTCTTATGCTGCTTGTTGGAGATCCAGCTGGCTGCTTCTGCTAAACAAAGATGGGCAGTTCGTTTCTTGCAGTCTGAGTCTCAGTGCAGTGCCCAAAACAAGGTATTCTGCACCTGCCACCACCAACTAAAAACTTTAATAATTATATTGTGCAGGGGGGTCTTCCAGGCTCCCATACCTAATGGAACAGGTGACCAACATTTCAAGGCCCAATCAGCCTTTTCATCAGGGTGAAACATTGGCAATACACCAGGATGCGCTCCTACAACCAATCATTACCTGATGGCGTATTCTGTGAGGCCACACCCCTTTTCTGGTAGCACACGTGCCTTAGGTGCATGTAAATATAACTATTATCATTACCCTATCATGGTGCCCCCCTTTAATTTTCTTCTGAATCCACCCCTGTCTCTATCCACATCAATAAACACTGTGAACTTTTATATTTTGTCTGCTCACCAATGAAAAACGGCAAGGAGATGAAGCAACTAACACATATATACCACTCCCTAAAAATACCTTTACATAGCCTCCTTTAATACAGAATCAATGCTGAAATGACAAGGCACAATGCACATGGAAACCAAATTGGTTTCTACTGTTAAAAAGGTCAACAAATGTATATGTATATAAATAAACACAGGCTTACCATGGAGTAAAAAGCTGGGAGGATGCTGAGGATGAGCATAGTTGGTAGGATATGTTTTGTATGAGATAGCTGCCCCAATCAACAGAATAATTAATATAAAAATAAATAGATTTTGTGTAGGGAAGCCCTCTAAAAGAGCTATCAGTGGTCATGGAGCACCCTTAGAGTGGAGTTTCATCTTGTTTAGAAACACCATCAAAGGTGTTGAAATGTTTGTATCACATCTGTATTAGTCTGAAGCTCCAGGCACTGCACTTGTCTGTGATGGATGTGATTGTATCCATTCAGGAAGCAGCAGAACAGAGCAATCCTGCGTCTGCTACCTTGCGGTGGAGATATGCTGCTACCTGGAAAATGTTCCCTGATTTACAGTGTACTGTTGCTGCACTGTGCAGTGTACTGAATTTAGCTTCACCAACAAGGTACAATAATCCACACATGGGTATAACTATAGTGGGTGCAAGGGGTGCCATTGCTAATGGGGTCAGAGGCTTAGAGGGGCCGGGACCCAGGTTGCATACAAAGTTGCATACTACTTTCACAGATTTGCCTGCTAAGCACTTGGGTCTGATCAATTGCCTAGCCTGAATTGTGTGACATTTTCAGTTAGAGATTTGTGTAGTGGATGTTATAATGGTAAAGGGGCACTGTAATGTACCATCATTTGAACTGGACGCCGCTGTAATGTGTCATAATCTAATCTGCTCATTGTATTGTGGAGGAAGCTATAATGTTACATAATATGAACTGGGGCACTGTAATGTGGCACAATATGAAATGGAGGCACTATAGTGTGGCATTATATGAACTGTGGCACTGTAATGTGGCACAATATGAAATGGAGGCACTATAGTGTGGCATTATATGAACTGGGGCACTGTAATGAGGCACAATATGAAATGGAGGCACTATAGTGTGGCATAATATGAACTGGGGCACTGTAATGTGGCACAATATGAAATGGAGGCACTATAGTGTGGCATTATATGAACTGTGGCACTGTAATGTGGCACAATATGAAATGGAGGCACTATAGTGTGGCATTATATGAACTGGGGCACTGTAATGAGGCACAATATGAAATGGAGGCACTATAGTGTGGCATAATATGAACTGGGGCACTGTAATGAGGCACAATATGAAATGGAGGCACTATAGTGTGGCATAATATGAACTGGGGCACTGTAATGAGGCACAATATGAAATGGAGGCACTATAGTGTGGCATTATATGAACTGGGGCACTGTAACTTGGAATTATTTGAACTGGAAGGCACTATAATGTGGCAAAGTATGAACAGGGGGTACTGTAATGTGATAAAGGCCCAGATTTATCAAGCCTTGGAGAGTGATAAATTGCACAGTGATAGAGTACCAGCCAATCAGCTCCTAACTGCTATGTTACAGGCTGTGTTTGAAAAATGACAGTTAGGAGCTGGTTAGCTGGTACTTGATCAGTACTCTCCAAGGATTGATAAATCTGAGCCATAATTTGAAGTGAAGGCACTATAGTATGGCATAATATGAACTGGGGGTACTGTAATGTGACATAATATGGGCGCCGGGATTCCGATTGCCCCTTGCGGGCACAGTGGCGTGCTAAGCGTGCCACGCTATTTATAATTTTTTCTCCCTCCTGGGGTGTTGTGGACACCCCAAGAGGGAGAATAGTTGTTGGTATCCCGGCAGTCGGTATCCCGGCGCCGGTATGCAGAGTGCAGGGATCCCAACAGCCAGGATATCGAGTGCCTACCATATTTAACACTGTATAGTATCTTTACAGATTAACCACTGAAGTTTAGCTTACAAGTTAGGTTGTTTTATTTTTGATTGGCTACTTTGTTTTTCCTGTGGCTAGTTATAAATCATGGAAGGCAATGGTCTGTTTAAACCTCCTGTCTGTCTGATCAACAGTTTTTTCTCCTATAGTTTGAATGTTTGAACACTATTTTTGGCTCTTGGCCTGCTCTGGATCTCAACTACTAACTAGTGAAGCAATCCTTCCTTCTGCTCAGTTACAAACAGTTTTGCAATATTGCAAAATTCTTTGTTGAAATATTTAACAGAACTTGGGACATTTATGTAATAGTGTGACTGATGCTGAAGTGGACAAAAATGTTGCTTCTGAACTCTGTACACAGAAAAAAACTATGTGTATATCTGCCTGAGTGCAAAGTTGTATGCATCTTGTGGTGTGCTTGTTCTCTATGTGCACATTTGGTTTGCTACAAGTCATCATTATCATCAACTACCCCACTGTATACTAAGTGCAAAACAGGTGCAGTTACACTTACGCCCAACTCTGCATTATCAGCAGCCCGTTAAAGTGTACACAATGGACACGGCGCCATTCTGAATATTCAGCAGTAACCATAGATGTGATCAAAATGTGTTTGGCATTGCACCGCCTGTACTTGCATATTCCTATCTTTGGAACCCTCTTAGGGCAAAAACGTGCAAGATACATTCCACTAACAGGATTATCTTGAACTCTGCATCCGTCACAATATACTCTGCCTGTATATAATAGAGCAATTAAATCCACCCATTTAACCATCTGTATTACAAAGATACTGCAGGGACAGAATACACTGTGATACAGAGACACTGTAGGGATGGGGCACACTGTGATACAGAGACACTACAGGGATGCGGTACACAGAAATACTGAGACTCTACAGGGATGGAGTACACAGAAATACAGAGACACTACAGGGGTGGGGACACACTGATATACAGAGACACTACAGGGATGGGGAACACAGAAATACAGAGACACTAAAGGGATGGAGTACACAGAAATACAGAGACACTACAGGGGTGGGGGCACACTGATATACAGAGACACTACAGGGATGGGGAACACAGAAATACAGAGACACTAAAGGGATGGAGTACACAGAAATACAGAGACACTACAGGGGTGGAGTACACAGAAATACAGAGACACTACAGGGGTGGAGTACACAGAAATACAGAGACACTACAGGGGTGGGGGCACACTGATATACAGAGACACTACAGGGATGGGGAACACAGAAATACAGAGACACTAAAGGGATGGAGTACACAGAAATACAGAGACACTACAGGGGTGGGGGCACACTGATATACAGAGACACTACAGGGATGGGGAACACAGAAATACAGAGACACTAAAGGGATGGAGTACACAGAAATACAGAGACACTACAGGGGTGGAGTACACAGAAATACAGAGACACTACAGGGGTGGAGTACACAGAAATACAGAGACACTACAGGGGTGGGGGCACACTAATATACAGAGACACTACTGGGATGGGGAACACAGAAATACAGAGACACTAAAGGGATGGAGTACACAGAAATACAGAGACACTACAGGGGTGGGGGCACACTGATATACAGAGACACTACAGGGATGGGGAACAGAGAAATAGAGACACTACAGGGATGGGGAACACAGAAATACAGAGACTCTACAGGGATGGAGTACACAGAAATACAGAGACACTACAGGGGTGGGGGGACACTGATATACAGAGACACTACAGGGATGGGACACACTGATATACAGAGACACTACAGGGATGGAGTACACAGAAATACAGAGACTCTACAGGGGTGGGGGCACACTGATATACAGAGACACTACAGGGATGGAGTACACAGAAATACAAAGACACTACAGGGGTGGGGGCACACTGAGATACAGAGACACTACAGGGATGGAGTACACAGAAATACAGAGACACTAAAGGGATGGGTAACAGAGAAATACAGAGACACTAAAGGGATGGAGTACACAGAAATACAGAGACACTACAGGGGTGGGGGCACACTGATATACAGAAACACTACAGGGATGGGACACACTGATATACAGAGACACTACAGGGGTGGGGGCACACTGATATACAGAGACACTACAGGGATGGGGAACACAGAAATACAGAGACACTAAAGGGATGGAGTACACAGAAATACAGAGACACTACAGGGGTGGGGGCACACTGATATACAGAGACACTACAGGGATGGGACACACTGATATACAGAGACACTACAGGGGTGGGGGCACACTGATATACAGAGACACTACAGGGATGGGGAACACAGAAATACAGAGACACTAAAGGGATGGAGTACACAGAAATACAGAGACACTACAGGGGTGGAGTACACAGAAATACAGAGACACTACAGGGGTGGAGTACACAGAAATACAGAGACACTACAGGGGTGGGGGCACACTAATATACAGAGACACTACTGGGATGGGGAACACAGAAATACAGAGACACTAAAGGGATGGAGTACACAGAAATACAGAGACACTACAGGGGTGGGGGCACACTGATATACAGAAACACTACAGGGATGGGACACACTGATATACAGAGACACTACAGGGGTGGGGGCACACTGATATACAGAGACACTACAGGGATGGGGAACACAGAAATACAGAGACACTAAAGGGATGGAGTACACAGAAATACAGAGACACTACAGGGGTGGGGGCACACTGATATACAGAGACACTACAGGGATGGGACACACTGATATACAGAGACACTACAGGGGTGGGGGCACACTGATATACAGAGACACTACAGGGATGGAGTACACAGAAATACAGAGACACTACAGGGATGGGACACACTGATATACAGAGACACTACAGGGATGGGGAACAGAGAAATAGAGACACTACAGGGATGGGGAACACAGAAATACAGAGACTCTACAGGAATGGAGTACACAGAAATACAGAGACACTACAGGGGTGGGGGCACACTGATATACAGAGACACTACAGGGATGGGACACACTGATATACAGAGACACTACAGGGGTGGGGCACACTGATATACAGAGACACTACAGGGATGGAGTACACAGAAATACAGAGACACTACAGGGATGGGACACACTGATATACAGAGACACTACAGGGATGGGGAACAGAGAAATAGAGACACTACAGGGATGGGGAACACAGAAATACAGAGACTCTACAGGGATGGAGTACACAGAAATACAGAGACACTACAGGGGTGGGGGCACACTGATATACAGAGACACTACAGGGATGGGACACACTGATATACAGAGACACTACAGGGATGGGACACACTGATATACAGAGACACTACAGGGGTGGGGGCACACTGATATACAGAGACACTACAGGGATGGGGAACACAGAAATACAGAGACACTAAAGGGATGGAGTACACAGAAATACAGAGACACTACAGGGGTGGGGGCACACTGATATACAGAGACACTACAGGGATGGGACACACTGATATACAGAGACACTACAGGGGTGGGGGCACACTGATATACAGTGACACTACCGGGATGGAGTACACAGAAA
The DNA here is from genome assembly GCF_028390025.1 of Pseudophryne corroboree. Classification (NCBI taxonomy): domain Eukaryota; kingdom Metazoa; phylum Chordata; class Amphibia; order Anura; family Myobatrachidae; genus Pseudophryne; species Pseudophryne corroboree. Next base: position 670,920,328 of record NC_086447.1, read on the forward strand.
TACAGAGACACTACAGGGATGGGACACACTGATATACAGAGACACTACAGGGATGGGGAACAGAGAAATAGAGACACTACAGGGATGGGGAACACAGAAATACAGAGACTCTACAGGGATGGAGTACACAGAAATACAGAGACACTACAGGGGTGGGGGCACACTGATATACAGAGACACTACAGGGATGGGACACACTGATATACAGAGACACTACAGGGGTGGGGGCACACTGATATACAGAGACACTACAGGGATGGAGTACACAGAAATACAGAGACACTACAGGGATGGGACACACTGATATACAGAGACACTACAGGGATGGGGAACAGAGAAATAGAGACACTACAGGGATGGGGAACACAGAAATACAGAGACTCTACAGGGATGGAGTACACAGAAATACAGACACACTACAGGGGTGGGGGCACACTGATATACAGAGACACTACAGGGATGGGACACACTGATATACAGAGACACTACAGGGGTGGGGGCACACTGATATACAGAGACACTACAGGGATGGAGTACACAGAAATACAGAGACACTACAGGGATGGGACACACTGATATACAGAGACACTACAGGGATGGGGAACAGAGAAATAGAGACACTACAGGGATGGGGAACACAGAAATACAGAGACTCTACAGGGATGGAGTACACAGAAATACAGAGACACTACAGGGGTGGGGGGACACTGATATACAGAGACACTACAGGGATGGGACACACTGATATACAGAGACACTACAGGGATGGAGTACACAGAAATACAGAGACTCTACAGGGGTGGGGGCACACTGATATACAGAGACACTACAGGGATGGAGTACACAGAAATACAAAGACACTACAGGGGTGGGGGCACACTGAGATACAGAGACACTACAGGGATGGAGTACACAGAAATACAGAGACACTAAAGGGATGGGTAACAGAGAAATACAGAGACACTAAAGGGATGGAGTACACAGAAATACAGAGACACTACAGGGGTGGGGGCACACTGATATACAGAGACACTACAGGGATGGGACACACTGATATACAGAGACACTACAGGGGTGGGGGCACACTGATATACAGAGACACTACAGGGATGGAGTACACAGAAATACAGAGACACTACAGGGGTGGAGTACACAGAAATACAGAGACACTACAGGGATGGGACAAACTGATATACAGAGACACTACAGGGATGGGGAACAGAGAAATAGAGACACTACAGGGATGGGGAACACAGAAATACAGAGACACTACAGGGGTGGGGGCACACTGATATACAGAGACACTACAGGGATGGAGTACACAGAAATACAGAGACACTACAGGGGTGGGGACACACTGATATACAGAGACACTACAGGGATGGAGGACACAGAAATACAGAGACACTACAGGGATGGGACACACTGATATACAGAGACACTACAGGGATGGAGTACACAGAAATACAGAGACACTACAGGGATGGAGTACACAGAAATACAGAGACACTAAAGGGATGGGGAACAGAGAAATACAGAGACACTAAAGGGATGAAACACACTGATATACAGAAACACTACAGGGATGGAGTACACATAAATACAGAGACACTACAGGGATGGAGTACACAGAAATACAGAGACACTAAAGGGATGGGACACACTCAGATACAGAAACACTACAAGGATGGGGTACCCTGAGATACCTACAAATTACAGGGATAAGGAACACTGTGATGCAGATACATTGCAGGGATGGGGTACATAGAGATACAGATACATTACAGGGATGGGGTACATAGAGATTCAGATACATTACAGGGATGGGGTACATAGAGATACAGATACATTACAGGGATGGGGTACATAGAGATTCAGATACATTACAGGGATGGGGTACATAGAGATTCAGATACATTACAGGGATGGGGTACTCTGATAAACAGAGACACTATAGGTACGGGGTATACTGAGATACAAAGACACTATAGGGATTGGGTACAATGAGATACAGAAAAACTACAGGGATGAGGAACACTGCTATACAAAGACACTACAGGAATGGGGTACATTGAGATACAGAGCAGGGCCGTCTTTTGTATGGGCTGAATGGGAACTTGCCTAAGGGCCTCAGGATTATAAGGGCCCTAAGATGAGAGCTGATGGTCTCCTTTTTGCAGAGGTACCAGATTTTTGCAAATCGTCCCTGGGGAACTGGAGATATCCAACTTCAATGCCCAGAACATTGTATAACCCTTCCAGCAGCTGGTCTCTACTCCTGCTCCACACGCCTGGTATGCAGTTTTATATTTTTGTCTGAGGATTGCTCTGGCTCCTGGTCTCTGATCCCCAAGTCCCCAGTACCTCTAGTTTTTTTCTAATTGAAAGCTAATAAATCTATTTCCAGGAACTGGAGATATCTGCAGGTAAGCAAGCTGCCCTCCCACTGGAAAATGATGAATATTAAGCTATCTCCACTATCCACCCCTCCCTTAGCGTAATAAACCCCCCCAACCACCCTGGAAGTCAAGGAACCATGGGGGTAATTCTGAGTTGATCGCAGCAGGAACTTTGTTAGCAGTTGGGCAAAACCATGTGTAATGCAGGGGAGGCAGATATAACATGTGCAGAGAGAGTTAGATTTGGGTGTGGTGTGTTCAATCTGCAATCTAAATTGCAGTGTAAAAATAAATCAGCCAGTATTTACCCTGCACAGAAACAAAATAACCCACCCAAATCTAACTCTCTCAGAATTACCCCCCATAACTGATTTAATGAGTCATTTGCAGTTTCACTGTACCGGCTGTGTGTACTTACACGTGCATGGCTTAATCTTTGAGACAAGCATATGCTACTGGCAGGATCAACCAGGTAGCCCTTTCACTTAGCCTAATGCACCCTTCTACAGTTTAGTGTTCACCATCCCGCCCCATCTCCCACCATCTTTGCAGTAAATGAGTAATTAGCAGAAATTACTGCTCTAGGTCCTACATTTAAGCAAAAGATAGAGCACCCCCTACCGCCTGCGGGGCATCATAGCTGTCGATGATAGCACCCCACACCCCTACTGCTGGAGGATGGGTAGGGGCCCCAGTGCATTGCTTTGCCCATTGGCCTACACTGCTGTTAAGACGGCCCTGATACAGAGACTCTACAGGGATGGGGTACACTCAGAAACAGGGACACTACAGGGATGGGGTACACTGAGATACAGGGACACTACAGAGATGGGGTACACTGAGATACAGGGACACTACAGGGATGGGGTAAACTGAGATACAGGGACACTACAGGGATGAGGAACACTGTGATACAGGGACACTGTAGGACTGGCCAATACACTAACAAGGCTACTTCTTTTCTTCTTGCAATTTTCCCCCTATATTACTAACCACATGTACACATCATTGGCTGTGTATGCATAGTCATCAGGGGGACAGCGAGGGTTCATTTGCCTTACTCTCTGGAGAATTTTGCGTAATGAAGGCCATATGCTTCTACAGGCAACGCCATCTGTAAATGGCTGTGCATGCTGTGCGGGTGGTCTCCAGTGTATATATCTGATATCTGCAGCCTGCCCTTTTTTCTACATATGACAAGCTATACTGTATGCATTGTGTAAACCTCAGAAAACAACAGTTTTAGGAGGTTTTACCACATTTTCAGCTTTACTATGTTCCGCCCATTATATGAAAACTTTAAAGGAAGTTTATCTTTATTACTGTGAGGACATTGATTCTTAGTTATGTGTGTACTAATAATCTCCCTCCATATTAATTTTTGTTTATTATGTATGAGGTGTGATAAGGTGTATAGCAATATCTGGGAGGGTAAGTTTATTTTTCCCAGAATGCTGTCTTATGCAGGGGAGGATTAAGAGAGGAACATGCCCATGAGCAGTCTCCGTGTGCCCCCTCTAGCTGGAGCAGTTGCTGAGTAGACTCTGAAACTGTCCTATTGCCATGGCACCCACACCGTTGGCGGGATGTAAGACTCCAGGTTACAGGTAAGTACATCAATGTCAATATCACAATTTTTGTATCTATCCAGTACATCATGCCTCAGGATAGGGCAATACAATGCTACATGACGATAGATCCTTCTGAAAGATCGATCTTCCATTGCCATCCCTAGCACATTTTGTTTTACTGTGACTGTAACTTGCATGCTGCCCAGAAATCCCTGGGAGCTGATCTTACCCTGGTAATAATAAAACCCTGGCTGATGTACTACATACATCTTTGTACTGGCTTTCTCCTGCTCCAAACTTGCAGGCCTACCTGTGAAGTAGTGAAAGCCCTACAACAGTTATTGTAATGCTTCTGTATTTATATTATGCTTTAAGTATCTTACTTAGAAACAAAAACTGAAGGTGCTATTGTTGTCACTGTGCACTTCAGGCAATTTGTATTGAATATGCTTATGATGGAAAATAATCAGCAAACAATATCCTACTGTGTCCTATGTATTTGTCAGAAACACAAGTCACAGAATTGCTGATGTGTCAGCAACTTTAGCAAAGGTAGTAATGCAGAGGATGAGGTTAATACATCTGGGTGAAAATTATTATCTTGTTACTTAGTGGTTAGGTGGGAATTTGGATGTGTTGATATGGAAAGTGGCGGTATGCAGAAAATAATGAGACTATAACACACATAGGCCCCCACTGTAAAAAAATTAGAGATGAGCGCCTGAAATTTTTCGGGTTTTGTGTTTTGGTTTTGGGTTCGGTTCCGCGGCCGTGTTTTGGGTTCGAACGCGTTTTGGCAAAACCTCACCGAATTATTTTTGTCGGATTCGGGTGTGTTTTGGATTCGGGTGTTTTTTTCCAAAAACACTAAAAAACAGCTTAAATCATAGAATTTGGGGGTCATTTTGATCCCAAAGTATTATTAACCTCAAAAACCATAATTTACACTCATTTTCAGTCTATTCTGAATACCTCACACCTCACAATATTATTTTTAGTCCTAAAATTTGCACCGAGGTCGCTGTGTGAGTAAGATAAGCGACCCTAGTGGCCGACACAAACACCGGGCCCATCTAGGAGTGGCACTGCAGTGTCACGCAGGATGTCCCTTCCAAAAAACCCTCCCCAAACAGCACATGACGCAAAGAAAAAAAGAGGCGCAATGAGGTAGCTGTGTGAGTAAGATTAGCGACCCTAGTGGCCGACACAAACACCGGGCCCATCTAGGAGTGGCACTGCAGTGTCACGCAGGATGGCCCTTCCAAAAAACCCTCCCCAAACAGCACATGACGCAAAGAAAAAAAGAGGCGCAATGAGGTAGCTGACTGTGTGAGTAAGATTAGCGACCCTAGTGGCCGACACAAACACCGGGCACATCTAGGAGTGGCACTGCAGTGTCACGCAGGATGTCCCTTCCAAAAAACCCTCCCCAAACAGCACATGACGCAAAGAAAAAAAGAGGCGCAATGAGGTAGCTGTGTGAGTAAGATTAGCGACCCTAGTGGCCGACACAAACACCGGGCCCATCTAGGAGTGGCACTGCAGTGTCACGCAGGATGTCCCTTCCAAAAAACCCTCCCCAATCAGCACATGATGCAAAGAAAAAGAAAAGAAAAAAGAGGTGCAAGATGGAATTATCCTTGGGCCCTCCCACCCACCCTTATGTTGTATAAACAAAACAGGACATGCACACTTTAACCAACCCATCATTTCAGTGACAGGGTCTGCCACACGACTGTGACTGATATGACGGGTTGGTTTGGACCCCCCCCCAAAAAAGAAGCAATTAATCTCTCCTTGCACAAACTGGCTCTACAGAGGCAAGATGTCCGCCTCATCTTCACCCTCCGATATATCACCGTGTACATCCCCCTCCTCACAGATTATCAATTCGTCCCCACTGGAATCCACCATCTCAGCTCCCTGTGTACTTTGTGGAGGCAATTGCTGCTGGTCAATGTCTCCGCGGAGGAATTGATTATAATTCATTTTAATGAACATCATCTTCTCCACATTTTCTGGATGTAACCTCGTACGCCGATTGCTGACAAGGTGAGCGGCGGCACTAAACACTCTTTCGGAGTACACACTTGTGGGAGGGCAACTTAGGTAGAATAAAGCCAGTTTGTGCAAGGGCCTCCAAATTGCCTCTTTTTCCTGCCAGTATAAGTACGGACTGTGTGACGTGCCTACTTGGATGCGGTCACTCATATAATCCTCCACCATTCTATCAATGTTGAGAGAATCATATGCAGTGACAGTAGACGACATGTCCGTAATCGTTGTCAGGTCCTTCAGTCCGGACCAGATGTCAGCATCAGCAGTCGCTCCAGACTGCCCTGCATCACCGCCAGCGGGTGGGCTCGGAATTCTGAGCCTTTTCCTCGCACCCCCAGTTGCGGGAGAATGTGAAGGAGGAGATGTTGACAGGTCGCGTTCCGCTTGACTTGACAATTTTGTCACCAGCAGGTCTTTCAACCCCAGCAGACCTGTGTCTGCCGGAAAGAGAGATCCAAGGTAGGCTTTAAATCTAGGATCGAGCACGGTGGCCAAAATGTAGTGCTCTGATTTCAACAGATTGACCACCCGTGAATCCTTGTTAAGCGAATTAAGGGCTGCATCCACAAGTCCCACATGCCTAGCGGAATCGCTCCGTGTTAGCTCCTCCTTCAATGCCTCCAGCTTCTTCTGCAAAAGCCTGATGAGGGGAATGACCTGACTCAGGCTGGCAGTGTCTGAACTGACTTCACGTGTGGCAAGTTCAAAGGGCATCAGAACCTTGCACAACGTTGAAATCATTCTCCACTGCACTTGAGACAGGTGCATTCCACCTACTATATCGTGCTCAATTGTATAGGCTTGAATGGCCTTTTGCTGCTCCTCCAACCTCTGAAGCATATAGAGGGTTGAATTCCACCTCGTTACCACTTCTTGCTTCAGATGATGGCAGGGCAGGTTCAGTAGTTTTTGGTGGTGCTCCAGTTTTCTGTACGTGGTGCCTGTACGCCGAAAGTGTCCCGCAATTCTTCTGGCCACCGACAGCATCTCTTGCACGCCCCTGTCGTTTTTTAAAAAATTCTGCACCACCAAATTCAAGGTATGTGCAAAACATGGGACGTGCTGGAATTGGCCCAGATTTAATGCACACACAATATTGCTGGCGTTGTCCGATGCCACAAATCCACAGGAGAGTCCAATTGGGGTAAGCCATTCCGCGATGATCTTCCTCAGTTGCCGTAAGAGGTTTTCAGCTGTGTGCGTATTCTGGAAAGCGGTGATACAAAGCGTAGCCTGCCTAGGAAAGAGTTGGCGTTTGCGAGATGCTGCTACTGGTGCCGCCGCTGCTGTTCTTGCGGCGGGAGTCCATACATCTACCCAGTGGGCTGTCACAGTCATATAGTCCTGACCCTGCCCTGCTCCACTTGTCCACATGTCCGTGGTTAAGTGGACATTGGGTACAGCTGCATTTTTTAGGACACTGGTGACTCTTTTTCTGAGGTCTGTGTACATTTTCGGTATCGCCTGCCTAGAGAAATGGAACCTAGATGGTATTTGGTACCGGGGACACAGTACCTCCAACAAGTCTCTAGTTGGCTCTGCAGTAATGATGGATACCGGAACCACGTTTCTCACCACCCAGGATGCCAAGGCCTCAGTTATCCGCTTTGCAGTAGGATGACTGCTGTGATATTTCATCTTCCTCGCAAAGGACTGTTGAACAGTCAATTGCTTACTGGAAGTAGTACAAGTGGGCTTACGACTTCCCCTCTGGGATGACCATCGACTCCCAGCGGCAACAACAGCAGCGCCAGCAGCAGTAGGCGTTACACGCAAGGATGCATCGGAGGAATCCCAGGCAGGAGAGGACTCGTCAGACTTGCCAGTGACATGGCCTGCAGGACTATTGGCATTCCTGGGGAAGGAGGAAATTGACACTGAGGGAGTTGGTGGGGTGGTTTGCGTGAGCTTGGTTACAAGAGGAAGGGATTTACTGGTCAGTGGACTGCTTCCGCTGTCACCCAAAGTTTTTGAACTTGTCACTGACTTATTATGAATGCGCTGCAGGTGACGTATAAGGGAGGATGTTCCGAGGTGGTTAACGTCCTTACCCCTACTTATTACAGCTTGACAAAGGGAACACACGGCTTGACACCTGTTGTCCGCATTTCTGGTGAAATACCTCCACACCGAAGAGCTGATTTTTTTGGTATTTTCACCTGGCATGTCAACGGCCATATTCCTCCCACGGACAACAGGTGTCTCCCCGGGTGCCTGACTTAAACAAACCACCTCACCATCAGAATCCTTCTGGTCAATTTCCTCCCCAGCGCCAGCAACACCCATATCCTCCTCATCCTGGTGTACTTCAACACTGACATCTTCAATCTGACTATCAGGAACTGGACTGCGGGTGCTCCTTCCAGCACTTGCAGGGGGCATGCAAATAGTGGAAGGCGCATGCTCTTCACGTCCAGTGTTGGGAAGGTCAGGCATCGCAAACGACACAATTGGACTCTCCTTGTGGATTTGGGATTTCAAAGAACGCACAGTTCTTTGCGGTGCTTTTGCCAGCTTGAGTCTTTTCAGTTTTCTAGCGAGAGGCTGAGTGCTTCCATCCTCATGTGAAGCTGAACCACTAGCCATGAACATAGGCCAGGGCCTCAGCCGTTCCTTGCCACTCCGTGTGGTAAATGGCATATTGGCAAGTTTACGCTTCTCCTCCGACAATTTTATTTTAGGTTTTGGAGTCCTTTTTTTTCTGATATTTGGTGTTTTGGATTTGACATGCTCTGTACTATGACATTGGGCATCGGCCTTGGCAGACGACGTTGCTGGCATTTCATCGTCTCGGCCATGACTAGTGGCAGCAGCTTCAGCACGAGGTGGAAGTGGATCTTGATCTTTCCCTAATTTTGGAACCTCAACTTTTTTGTTCTCCATATTTTATAGGCAGAACTAAAAGGCACCTCAGGTAAACAATGGAGATGGATGGATTGGATACTAGTATACAATTATGGACGGACTGCCACGGTTAGGTGGTATAAAAAAACCACGGTTAGGTGGTATATATTGTAATACAATTATGGATGGACGGACTGCCTGCCGAGTGCCGACACAGAGGTAGCCACAGCCATGAACTACCGCACTGTACACTGGTTGATAAAGAGATAGTAGTATACTCGTAACAACTAGTATGACTGACTATGACGGTATAAAGAATGAAAAAAAAACCACGGTTAGGTGGTATATATTGTAATACAATTATGGATGGACGGACTGCCTGCCGAGTTCCGACACAGAGGTAGCCACAGCCGTGAACTACCGCACTGTACACTGGTTGATAAAGAGATAGTAGTATACTCGTAACAACTAGTATGACTGACTATGACGGTATAAAGAATGAAAAAAAAACCACGGTTAGGTGGTATATATTATAATACAATTATGGATGGACGGACTGCCTGCCGAGTGCCGACACAGAGGTAGCCACAGCCGTGAACTACCGCACTGTACACTGGTTGATAAAGAGATAGTAGTATACTCGTAACAACTAGTATGACTGACTATGACGGTATAAAGAATGAAAAAAAAACCACGGTTAGGTGGTATATATTATAATACAATTATGGATGGACGGACTGCCTGCCGACTGCCGACACAGAGGTAGCCACAGCCGTGAACTACCGCACTGTACACTGGTTGATAAAGAGATAGTAGTATACTCGTAACAACTAGTATGACACTATGACGGTATAAAGAATGAAAAAAAAACCACGGTTAGGTGGTATATATTATAATAATACAATTATGGATGGACGGACTGCCTGCCGACTGCCGACACAGAGGTAGCCACAGCCGTGAACTACCGCACTGTACACTGGTTGATAAAGAGATAGTAGTATACTCGTAACAACTAGTATGACTATGACGACGGTATAAAGAAAGAAAAAAAAATACCACGGTTAGGTGGTATATAATTATACAATTATGGATGGACGGACTGCCTGCCGAGTGCCGACTGCCGACACAGAGGTAGCCACAGCCGTGAACTACCGCACTGTACTGTGTCTGCTGCTAATATAGACTGGTTGATAAAGAGATAGTATACAACAATATACTACTATACTGGTGGTCAGGCACTGGTCACCACTAGTCACACTGGCAGTGGCACTCCTGCAGCAAAAGTGTGCACTGTTTAATTTTAAATTAATATAATATTATGTACTCCTGGCTCCTGCTATAACAACCTGCAGTGCTCCCCAGTCTCCCCCACAATTATTATAAGCTTTTATACATTGATGTGCAGCACACTGGGCTGAGCTGAGTGCACACAGACTGAGTCACACTGTGTGACTGCTGTGTATCGTTTTTTTCAGGCAGAGAACGGATATAGCAGAGAACGGATATATTAAATAAAAGTTAACTTAACAACAACTGCACTGGTCACTGTGGTAAACTCTGTCTGCACAATCTCTCTCTCTCTCTCTCTCTTCTAATCTATTCTAATGGAGAGGACGCCAGCCACGTCCTCTCCCTATCAATCTCAATGCACGTGTGAAAATGGCGGCGACGCGCGGCTCCTTATATAGAATCCGAGTCTCGCGAGAATCCGACAGCGTCATGATGACGTTCGGGCGCGCTCGGGTTAACCGAGCAAGGCGGGAAGATCCGAGTCGCTCGGACCCGTGAAAAGAAAAGTGAAGTTCGTGCGGGTTCGGATTCAAAGAAACCGAACCCGCTCATCTCTAAAAAAAATATAGGCCCCCTACAGGAAAAAACACACACATATGCAACAATATAAAAAAAACAGATGCACAGGCAACCACAGGAAAACACACAATTAACCCCCACACACACACACACACACACACACACACACACACACACACACACACACTGGTCCCTGCAGGAAAATAATAAGACACATAGGCTTCGAATGATAAGAATTCAAACACATTGCCCCCCACAGGAAAATAATAAAACACACACACACAGGCCCCCTACAGGACAAAACACACACATATAAGCACAGATAAGAAATAACAGACTGGGTAGTGGCTGTGAGGATGGAGATGCTTCTAGTCTATGACGGAGGGGAGAAGCTGGGGATGGAAGGAGCTGCATAGCTTTGGGGGATCCCTGTTTGGATTGTATGTGGAGCTCAATGCTGGTGATACCTACACCATGCACTATGGCAGGCAAGTAGATTAACCTCATTTGAAATGCGTGTAGCCATAGGGATCATTGTGCCTTATAACCAATGCAGCGAAATGGCACTGATGAGCTCATTTGAATGCGAAATGGCACTGATGAGCTCATTTGAATGTATGTGTCTGATTTCCCCCCCCCCCCAAGCATGTAACAGCTGCAGTACGGATGGTGTAATGGTTAGCATTACTGCCTCACAGCACTGAGGTCATGGGTTCGATTCACACCATGTGCAGAGTTTGTATATTCTCCATGTACTTGCGTGGGTTTCCTCTGGGTACTCCAACAATCCAAAAATATACTGGTAGGTTAATTGGCTCCCAACAAAAATTAACCCTAACGTAAATCTGTCTGTGCGCATATGTGGTGGGGTATATAGATTGTATGCTCCACTGGGGCAGGTACTGATGTCAATGGGCATAAATTTTATGTAAAGCGTTGCGGAATTTGTCTGCACTATATAAATAACTGGTAATAAATAATACATAAATAATGGGGATAAGGTGCTATCAGGGAGTCTCCTGCAAAATGCGGGAGGGTAGGCAACTATGTACATATGTCAGGTAGCACGATGCAGGAATCAGGTTCTGCATCTACTACTACTGTGCTCTGTACTACTCTGTGTAGTATTGTGAATAAGGTTACACTACTGTGTGGCGTAATTTGAATTTGGTGGAGTGAGGGCGCGCCAAATTAGTGCTTTGCCCTGGGTGACAAAAATCCCAGCTTTGTCACTGAATCAGCCCCAACATTTACAACAGTGGGGGTGATTCAGACCCGATCGCACGCTGCCTTTTTTCGCAGCCGTGCCATCGGGTCTGAACAGCGCATGTGCCGCAATGCGCAGGCACGTCGGTCGCCGGTGGTGGCCATCGCCATGGAGCAACGGAACTAACAAAGAAAGCATTCACAGCGGCGAACGCAAGAAAATTGACAGGAAGAGGCTGTCCGGGGGTGTCAACTCACCCTTTTCAGGGAGTGTCCAGGAAAAAGCAGGAGTGTCCGACCGTTTCCAGGGAGGGTGTCTGACGTCAGCTTCGTCCAGGATCAGTCCTGGGCTGTGCAGAAACCTTACAGCCGATCGCACCCCTGCACAGCGTTTACCCCCTCCCCCTGTAGGCGGCGATTTCCTGGTCCCAGCAGTGCTAAAAATAGCCTGCGTGCGACCAGGTCTGAATTAGGCCCATTATTAGTGTAGCTATGCACATACAATTTTTATTTAGATACTTACATTTTTGCAAACTTAACTGCAATTCAGATAAATAAATAAAAGCATAAGTTACAAAAACCCCAGCTGCTAGTAATGAAATCCCTGGACACTAGTGTTATTATGCCACTGTGTTTGTACAGAGGTAGAGTTAAACGTATGAATCATTAAAGTTGAAAGCAGATATGAAGATGGTTATGCAGATTTTAATATTTATTTTAAAATGTTAAAGCTTATCAGATTTATATTTCCATTATTGTTAAGTACAATACAAATGTATTGGGTTAACAACATACTGAAGTCAGATTTATTTGATCTAACTCATCTAACTCTTGCTATGACTTTTCTGCCTATCCTCACTTCTTTTCAGACAGTTCCAAACCCTATACTTTATTAATGAAAAGGAGGATTCAGTTCTGATGTGTGAAGCCTATAGCTTTGGATAATATCTAATGCTCACTAATATACACCAGTCTGTACTATAAATACAACAGTATACCTTTATGTGTGTATAAAAGGTGTTATTCCACCTCAGGTTATACTAAGAACTTAAAACAGTCTAACAAGTAATATTCTAAAACATTTTAAGAAAGGACATTTTGTACAAAACTCAAGCTCGACATTAAGACATCATGTTCTCTCCTTTAATATTGCTTTTTTATTTCCTTTTTTTCACTTTTTATGCTTGTCATTTCCTTGATAAGCCAATTTAAAGGGAATTTGCCACAATGTTACATTAAATGAACAATAAAGTAAACTGCTAATTGGTTGTACAGAGTGGTTTAATGTCTCAGGGAGTTAAGAGATGAAAAAATGATATAATATTAAAATAGAACAGATTTTTTTGCAGATATTTTTGACAGCGAGTGCACACACTGAAGAGAAATGTATACACACCAATGTATGTACAGGCATGCACTGGATGGTATCATGTAATGTGTCAATCGGCCCTTTGTCAAAAGCAATTTGTTATCAATTTATCAAGAGATGAGCTAATTGATGTAGTAATTGCAGTTTAGTCAACTTCCTGCCAACTACCCATTTAACTGTTTACGCTCCACGAGTGCACTAGGACAGTAATACTGGTCACAGAGGAAAAGTTGACCTTGGCAACCAGCTATCTTTTATAGATTGTACTTGATAAATGATAGGTAGAAGCTTGTTTGGGCAACATCTCCACTCAGTGCTGGTGTGTGGCTCTGTGCCATGTGCCAGCTCCACCTGGAAGCATTTGATATCATAACATCATGACAAGGGAATGGGGCTCCAGCACCAGAAATGACACTCCGGGTGTCTGTACCCTTTCAGCCAAATGGAGGTGTTGTGGGACAGGAATGATGCCTCAGGGCCCTAATCCTTGGCAATAACACCACTCACACACCACTTTTCCACTTTAGAAAGTGTGTTAAATCTCCCCCACAGTAAGATCTTGGACACGTTATTCTCCAGTTTATCAAAGATGGCAGCCATGTTATCTGTGACATTACAGTTCATACTACAATATTACAAGATTAACAAATTTATGTCAAGGCAATTTCTTTTTCTAGGTAACACCTAGAACTGTCTACATTGAACATGTAGAAACAGTGAAAAGAATTTGATATTAAAATAATGCATATTGTACTTACAATACATTGTTGTTGTTTTGCTTGCATTCAAAGATAAATCAAATGAGTTTTATAGATTATTAATCTACTGTGAAAATGGCAAAAAAAATAATCTCTAGTCTCACTGGGTTGAACACAGGATTTTCACCTTGCCCTCTCACTGCGAGAAAATGCCTAATTTTATCTGCTGGCAGTGCACCCTGTCCTGAGCGAACAGTGTTCAATGGGTCAGTAAAAGTTTACCCAGTTTGTGTGTTTATTTCCACAACCGTTTCTACTGGCAGCAAACCAAATAATTAAGAGGAAAAGAAAAAACCCCCTTTTGGCTCTAGAAGCACTTTTTTAATCCACTGCCTTCCAAACTATGTTTGTAGGCCTCTGTAGAGGTGTAACATGAATAGTGGAGTTTAAGATTGAATTTCCCAGGTCAGTCCATTTTTGAGATTGGGAATCTTTAATTGATTATAATGATTTTACTATGGTTCAGACTCCTGATGCACTGAGATTAGCAGGATTTCTGGCATTGCATACATTTTGGCAATTAGTGACAGCATGTGTGAGCTTTTATGAATTGAACAAATTGATATGTTTTCCATTTTCACATTATGGGAGATGCTGGAATAGACTTCAACTTGAATATTGCAAATTGCCTATTAATTATGGCTTTAAGGAGTATGTAATCATGGGTATTTGTACAGTATAAGGTGTAGTGGCGAATTCAGCGGGGGGCGATGGGGACATTCGCACCCCCCTAACATACTCAAGCCACGCACACTTACAGATGATGAGCCCTATGCCAGGCACATCCCGGAGCCTGTGAGAAAAGAGAGCAGCAAACCCTATTGTTACTACTGCCATGCCGGCCGAAGTGAGCTTCCCCGCCTCCGGAGATTGTTCCTTTTGTAATCGCCAGCCCCCCAGTCTGTGCTGCGTGGTCACTCCCAGCCAGTAGCTGCGCAGACTAGTTCCGCCCACCGCCAGTGGAAGTCAGTCTCCTCTCCCGAGTCCCTGGGCTGATGGTGGCAGAAGATGGGCTGCTGGAGAAGCTGCGCACGTAGAAGGCACCTGCCGAGGACCCAGTGCTGTCTCTACAGATGTGCTAGAGGAGGACGATGCCCTGGAGAGTGAAGCCAGCGCTATGCTGGTGGGATGCGACACAGAGAAGTGCACTTACCCAGAGGTAACGAGGAGATCCCCAAATGCCTCCCCTCCATCGGCCTTTATGTTAGAATTTTTGCAGTAGGTGATAGAGCTTGGCATGGGATACAGAGACACACACACACACACACACACACACACACACACACACACACACACACACATACAGGAGTTGGTATGGTCGGCACTCCCTGGATAACAATGCAACTGCCCTGGTGCCTTCCTTTGTAGAAATGCAGAGAAAGAAATGTCCTTATAGAGAGGGGTATGCATCCATCCACTCTCAATAGTAAAGGAACAGGCGGCACTCCAAGGTTCTTGTGAAAACAAACTTGTATTCAAAATGATAAATCAAATAAATGCCTGAATATGGGAGGAGCCAGGAGTAAAAGTGGGTGGAATGAGTAGAAAGGGGAGGAGTAATTATTTATTCTTAAACCACCCCCCCCCTTCAAAAAAAAAAAAGAAAGGTCTAGAACAGCCCCTGCTAAGGTGAGATGTTTTGGACTGTGTTTAACAGAGGGGGAATGCAGTATGAAAGATCCTCAGGTTTCAGGTTCCCAAGAGCTACTAATTAATAAGAATTTATACACTACTTTTCCTGCGATATACAATATGCCAGTTGCTCAATCTATGTTTTGGCTTACAGAGGTGCATGTAAGGTAGAGATTTGTGTATACAAAAACGCTTTTTGTGTCTTTCTTTGTCTAGTTAAATCACTCCCAGAGACATTCACTGTATGCTGGTCCTTATAGTGTCATATTGGAGATTTTTTGTTAATCCTGGTTAGTTTGCTCAGAATTTATAATACATGAATGTTTGACCCAATGTAGGGGCTCTTCTTATTTAACAGATAAACTTTGAGTTTGGTGGCTTTTCACATATTTGCAAATATGTGTAACTGACCTTCTGTATTGTGTATTAACCTGTAGAATGCTGGCTTTCTTATTTGGCTTATTGTGGGAACTGGTGGAAAAATTATGTCTCTATTCTCCACTGAATGGAATCACAGTAATAATAAATCAGCCCCAGATATCCTACTGAAAAGTAGAGTTGAGCGGACTCAGTTTTCTGAAAACCGAGCCTACCCAAACTTCAGGGATCCGACTCAGGTTTTCCCACCAGGCTCGGATTCCAAAATGAGGCAATACGTCATCTTCCCGACGTCGGATCTCGCGGGTTTTGGATTTGATATCGATAACTTGGGTGCCATTTCACAGCAGATGAAAGAGAGCAGTGTGCCTCTGATGTCTGTGCTGACTCCACGCCAGTGTGAGCCTAATTATCTGTCCACTCCAGGCTGAACTGACCTATCTATCCATCCACCACTGCAGAGCTGCTGAGCCGAACTATCTGAGTGTCCACTCCAGCCTCCTGAATGTAATATTGACCAAACTAGATATAAAGTACAGACAGTAAGTCATTGTTTTTTTTTTTGTTTATAGTGCAGGAACTTGGAAGTTACATCTATTGTTTAAGTGTGTCATGCTGGTGCTGCTGTGTAACCCTAATACCCCTTTCACACTGCAGCCTTAACCCGGTAAATTGCCAATTTTTAAGACTTCCAAAACGGTTCTAGCTGCAGTGTGAAAGGGCCACCTTGAATTTACCGTTTTCAAAATACTGGTATTTTGAAACTGTTAAAAAGCAGGGTCCTACATGGTTCAGACCCGTTTCATTGTGCAGTGTGAAAGGCTCAGAAACAGTATTTCCAAGCCACAGAAGGTGATAGGCTGTCTCCATGTGTGATGTCACCAGGCAGAAGCAGGAAATAAACTGGAGGAAACACATGAGAGTGAAGAAGCATTTTATTATACAGAATACAGTTTAAAATGTCAAATTGGAGTGATGAGGAGGTTAGGGAGCTGCTTTGGATCAGAGGGGATGAAGAAATATGTAGACAAATCACTGGGACAGTGAAGGATGCAGTAATCTACAAAAACATGGTAAAGATGCTTGAAGCTGCTGGGTTCCATCGTACGACTAGCCAAATTATTAATAATTCATTCATAATTATTAATAATGTGTGGGCCAGAAAAGTCCATTTATAATGACAACCACTGTTTTCTATGGGTGAAACAGGTTCAGTGTGAAAGGTACCAAAACGGTAATGAAATGGTAATATACTGGTTACAACATGCAATGTGAAGGGGGTTTAACTGCTCAGACCCGTTTTAAGAACCGTTTAAAGAACCGTTTCAAAGGCAGGGTTTGCGATGTGAAAGCAGCATTAGTGTCACACTGGTGCTGAGCAACCCTCAGTGCAGCTGCAGGCCAGAGCTTTATATAGGGCAGCATTAACCCTTGGTGCACAGCACTCTGGTGTTTTAAACTTTTTTGGTCACTGCCTGCAGTGCAGCACAGAGCTAAGCTAATATATTTTTGTGTACAACTGGTCTGTGGTGTAGGTACTGTGTCCTACTGCATTCAGTTAATTAAATATAGGCACTGTGACTCCTCAGGCCATACCCCACTGTGTTCATGTAAATATAAGTACTGTGAGTCCGCAGTGTGAGTAATCATTTTAGAACTACAACATCTAGAAATGGGGGCAGAAAGTTTAGGAAAGGGCACCTAAAATCTAAATTTTTCACACTGTAAAACAAAAAAAAAGGGGGTTAGTGGTGTCACATTATAAAGTGACAAATCAGTGTCCCAAAAAAGAACACTAAGGCTGAAGAACAAACTGTGTGTTCACAAATCTCTGGAGATATTTTAGTGGTGTCCACGTTAGCTATGTGTGTCTGACATTGCTTATACTGTATTTGTAGAGAAGCCTCCTTCCACCAGTTCTGCACTATCTGCAAATGTGGGGATATGCAGTCCAGTGATGATGGTTATGATGATGACATAATAGAAATTGGGGATGCTGTTGTGGAAGAGCAATAGGATGAGGATTTTTTTTGTACTAACTGATGTTACTAAGGATGAGGATTTTGTTGAGGTTTGTGTAATTCAGCCATCAGCAGTTCTTGCCATGATAAAAAGAAAGCCATTGTGATGCCAGGACAAAAGACCAAAAAAGTCACCTCTTGGGTGTCAGATTTTTACCCAAATCCTAACAACGTTTATGTAGGCACTGCTCCATTTTTTAGGGCAAATTTAGTAGAGGTAGGGATGTTAACCAGTTATGCACTTCCTCCCTGTGGTAAATTCATGAAATTTATTTAAAGAATTATAAGAATTTGTTGTGATTAATACCCTCACCATCAACCTCCTCATTAGTGATTGGAGGTAGTCCTTACAAAAACATTTTTTAGTTGATTAAACTGTGCATGTCATTTTTCATTTTTTAAAAAGGACTATTTTGCAGCAACTGAGGAGAGTAAAGACCATAACAGAACACCAGACTGATTGATTGATTAATTAATAAATGTATGAGGTCTCATTCAAGAGCTGTAGCATTTCACAGCAACTGAGGAGAGACAAGGCAATAAAAATTAACTTACAATCCCTCCCTCCCTCCCTGCCTGCCACTGCAATGCCACTTTGTTTCCCAGATGTACCATGTTTGATGTTGAACAGCCACTTGCGTGTGCCACCCTCTGCTGTTGTTTCGCTAAGTGAGATATCTAGCTTGGTGTATCCTTTTTGCCAAAACTGGATGAAAACAATATTGTGAGCTGTGAGGTGGACAAAATTGAGAGGAAATGACTGGAAGTGAATGCTATTGAGGTTAATAATACTGTAGGAACAAAAACAGACCTACAATCTATGATTTTAGCTGTTTTCATTATTTTCTGAAAACAATACGGATCCAAAACCAAAACAAATGAGGGCGGTTTTGGCAAAACCAAAACCAACAAAAAGGTGTTGGCCCCTATTATTCTTGCCTCTTTTCTAGCATATAAAAAAAAAAAACTAAAGTAAAGCTTTTGACTAGGTTTTAATGATTTTGTGTTGAGGGCCTAGAGACTATTGAGCTCCAAGAGATATATTAATTAATCAATGTCTAGCAAAACATGCAATTTGCCTATTATTTTTTATTTATTAGCATTTTCTTATACAGCGCAGCATATTATGTTGCACTTTACAATAGAAAAAACAGTAATAGAAAAAAACTGGGGAATAACAGACAGACATAGAGGTAGGAAGGTTCTGCTCACAAGCTTACAATTTATAGGAGATGAGAATTTCTGACATAAAAAGACAGTGAATAAACCTCCACTACCTGAGGGCCCACCCCCTCCTTTAGAGATCAACTTTCAGACTGTTCATTTGAATTATACATATGTTAAATTAGGAATACATATTAAATGCCGGTGGATGGCATGCCGACGGTCATATGACCGACACCGACATCCCTTTGCACAGAATCCTGGCAGGGGTTGGGTAAGTATTTTTACCCCCCCTTCCCCTGCTTACCCCCAACCCCCTCCTCCAGCAGCCTAACCCTTTCCAGTTGTGCTGCAAAATAAACATTGCTGTCCCTTCCCAGCGGCCTAACCCTCCCCGGGGGTGCCAAGACGCAGCCTAACCCTATCCTTCCCTTCCCTGCAGCCTAACAACCTAACCCTCCCCCCACAGCCTAAACCTAACCTCATCCTCCTTGGGCTAAAGCTAGGATTCCCTGGCATACTTACATTTGGGATGTCAGCAGTTGGGATTCCAGCGTCGGCATTACATCCCTTGTTGGAGTTCCAGCACTGGGAATCCAGCGCCGGCACCCTGACTGTCAGCATCCTGACCGCAATCCATTAAATTATACTGCACAGCCTATTGTGTATATTTTACAGTGCATTGCTGTTGTTAACCTGGTACATTATAATGTTTTTTTTAGCATAATTTACAATATACAGTATATATTTATCAAGGGGCCCTAATCATGCACTTTCTTAATTGTTTGCCAAGCCTTTGGGGTGACTGGCCACAGCCCCTCTAGAGACTGGCCACATACTTAAGCAAGGGTCTCTACTACTGCATCCCCCCGTAAAGTTTTTCACCACAAATTTCCTGTGTGTTTCATGTTTAAACAACTAAGCATATTCTGTAACATTTGGAATGCAGTGTCATAGGTGTTACATTTTTGTGCTACAGTATCACCAGGACTGACCTGGTTTAGCCACTGTAATTCATTTTTAGATTTCAGATTCTTGTTACATGCAAACAAACCGGACTAACAAGAATAAACACATATAACATTTACTGTGAATAACTCACAAAAGAAATCAGTGTATACAGACTTACAAAATGTCACAGGTGTCTCAGCTTTCTGCTTCAAATAAATGGAGGGTTCAATCTAGGCAGATTGACCCAATTGAATAAATAGAACAGTGTGGACTCCTGAAGTGAACTAGAAAAAAAACACAATTTGAGTTTTCAAGGCAATGGAACATAAAAAGTGAGAATACAGCAGTTTCCTCTATAAAATAAAATAATTGGCTAGCTACCATATTTGGATGCTTAACATTGGTGTAAGAAGAAGTAAAGTAATGGGACTGAATTAATGAATTCATGTTTTAAAACCCCAAATCTGTTAATTGATCCATCATGAATTACTACAGTTGGAAAATCAAGGAAAAAACAAAAGTAGACACTTCGAAACATGATTTCTGTTTCAAATGAGCAGTGGAATTTTCTAAGTATATTAAAAGTGGAAGTTTACTGTTGTACACCGTGGTTTCCCCAGTGGGGACAATCTGTGTATTTACTAGCCCCAGTGTAATAATTCTGTGGGATTATGAGCAGGAGCAAAGAAAGACTTCAGTGTGTGAACACTCTATGGAGCTTCATATGTAAACTTCTTTGTAGGAGTGAATGGGGCACCTAACTGAATCCTGTGAATATTACAGTCTTTCTTCTCTCTTGCCTTGCAAATTGTGTGGTCCTTCACTAAAGAACTGCAATCCTGGACAGAGCTTATTTATTGCTTCCTCTGATTAAAAGAGTACCAATGTAAGACACAGATTTATACATAGGCTTATTGTCAGAACAATATAGGAAAATACATCTCCTATGATACATCTGAGATACATATATCATGATGTACAACATTATAGGCAGGGCCAGCTTGGGGCCAGTCAAGTGGAGCAGCCATACAAGGGTGCCACACCATTAGGGGAGCAGTGCACTAGCAGTGTTTGGATTGAGAGCATCCCCATTCTGGCTGCTCCAGTTCCTCCTGCCCCACAGCTCTTTTTCACCCACCTTACTCCCTCTCAGTGCCTCCCCACAACCCTTTTCTGTCTGTCTTTTCCTCCCCACAACCCACCTCTACCATCCTTCTACATCCCCAGCTGGTGGCCCACAGCAGCCCTTCTCCTCCTGCTTTTTTCAGCCCCAGCCAATGGCCCACATCAGCCCTGTTCCGCCCACCTTCTCCAGCTCAAGTTGGCGGCCCACAACAGCCCTTCTCCATCTACCTTTTCCAGCCCAGGCTGGCGGCCCACATCACCCCTTCTCCATCCACATTCCTCAGCCCCGGCCAACATCTCACATCAGCCCTTCTCTATTTGCAAAGAGCACACAGACTGCGTACAGTATTACAGGTACCTGATAGCTCTGTGCAGAGCATGCTGCCTCTGTGTTTACAGAGGACCCAGTCATTATGACATTCATAAACATCCATTGCTCTGCTTCTACTACTGGCTATCCTGCTTTCTCCTCCAGGGGCTCCAAAAATGTGTGCAGAGGTACTAGTGGACCTGAGGCCGGCCCTGGATTTAGGAAACGTATTACTTTAGATGATGCTGTATTTATTAACATAGGAGTCCAGTTATGAAGCTGCTGTGACAACAGCATAGCTGAAAAACATACTGCTAATAATATGATGACAACACCATATTTCTTACTTGATCAGCAAGATACGTGACTCTGTGGAACACAGAAATGATGAGAGCTGGAAGAATGCTAGCTTGGTGTGGGCACATTACTTATACAGGCTTTTTAATAGGGCTCTCTTTGTCCCCTGTGTTCAGAAGCAATGACCACTGGGTTAATTTGCAAAAGGATACAATGTATCCATTCATTACTCTACTATTTTCTCCCAGAAACCGAAAGACCTATGGGATCATCTAATGCCGATGATGTGATGGGAACAACACTGAAATCAAATTTGATTTGGCAACCATTGTTCATTTGGCAGAAATATAGTTACATACTGTTAAAACATGTATATCCAGTAACTTTTGGGTGTTTTCCTGCTGAAAAGCTGATTAGTCAGAGCTTAGCTTGAAATCTAACACAGAATTAACCATGTTTTATCAGTGGAGGGTAAAGGTGCATACACACGGTGCGATAACTTAACTTTCCTTATGATTTTGACTATATAGTAAAAATCGTAAGGAAAGTAGTGCATATTGCACCGTGTGTATACAGCTTGCGATGCCGATGCGTCGTCCCGCGGGATCGGCATTGCAAGAAAAAATAGACTGTGCAGGCAGCCCAACATTGACTATGGGGGTCATTCTGACCCGTTCGCATGCAGCAGTTCTTCGCTGCAGTGCGAACGGGTCAGAAATGCGCATGCGCGGCGGACGCATTGCGCATGTGCATCGTTGCCTGGCATCGATCGTCGCCAGGCTGCAACACCGCCAGCGAGAAAGGTGATCGCAACGGCGATCGCAAGAAGACGGACAGGCGGGAGGCTTTCCGGGGCATATACTCACCGTTTTCCAGGCAGTCCAACGCAGGCAGATCCAGGCGTTTGGAGGGCGGATGTCTGACATCACAGCCGGGACCTTCATCGCTGGATCCGTCGCACGGGTTAAGTTGCTGCAGGGCTGGGATTGTTTTGCAGGAAACTTTTTTTGCATAGCAGGGCTGCACAAGCGATCGCATCACTGCTATGGTAAAATACACTCCCCCATAGGCGGCGTCAGGTTGGTCGCGCGAGCAGCAAACAGTTGCTATGTGCGATCAACTCGGAATGACCCCCAATATCGTCCGGCCCCGCCGAATAGTCAATGTCGGGCATATGGTGCATCTCACTGTGTGTACACACCTTAACTGTTGGCTCTCTACAGATGTGTCCTCATTTGGTATTGCTACAGTTGCGCCCTTCTTGGCCCACCAGGTCCCATGTGATTGGGCTTATGCTGAGCATCTATTTCACGGCTTTTTCAACTGGCTTTGCATCTTAGGGGGAGATGTACTAAGCAGTGAAAAGAATGGAGAAAGGAGCCAGTAAAGAAGTTGCCCATGGCAACCATTCAGCATTAAAGTAACATTTATCATTTGCATACTATAAAATTATATAGAGCAGCTGATTGGTTGCCATGGGCAACTTCTCCACTGGCTCACTTCTCCACTCTTTTTAATGCTTTGTACATCTCCCCCTTAGTCACAATGCGACAGGACAATTCACAAGACTATACTGATTAATTTAACATGCAACACTTGTATATCTGTGCAGGCCTGAGTCCGAATCTGTATACAAAGTGCTATAATGCAGCGGCTGCTGCTTTTTTCACGTCAAGTTGTGTTCATATACAGAATCAGACTAATTCACTATGGATCACTACTGATGCTGAGATAGCGATTTTCACAAATCTGCTCTTGCTAAAAATTGCATGTGAATAGCCGCCCAGAAAGGATAAAAGACGCCAACAGTTGCATTAGCAAAATCACAATGAATACGCAAGAAATGAGCACCATCGACAGTTTTATGTTTTTTGGAAGTTATATGCTTACACGGAAAGAGCTGAGATAAGTCTAATATGGTATTGCAGCAGGAGGCCTCGCATGCATTACTGATCCGAACTGCGTCGTAGGATGCAGCATCGGATCAACTGCAACATATAGTATGCAGGCCGGGTGCCGCAGGTCTGACCAAGAGGTCAGGAACTCTCCATCCTCAGACAGAGATCCTGGCCCCATTCCTTCCCTGCAATGTGGAGACATGTCTCCATTTTAAGAAACGTAGGCTGTCACCACCCACTCCCCGCATGATGTTAGGCCAAACTGCATCTGTCGTTGCAGACCCTTACTGCACCTGCGCAGTACAGGTCTGGCACATGCGCAAAGTACCGAACATCAGTACTTTGGTATACGCCCTGGGCATACACACTGCAGCCTGTACAGCCTCCTGGAGCATCCTGAGGATGGTGTGGACAGTGCCGTATTTTCCGGTGCTGGCCATACTGCCCCCTTTGCACAACTTCATGAGGTCATGTGATCAGGGGGCAGTGCCAACACAGGCACTGTGCCACTCTGTTATGGCACTGGAATGATATTTGAGGAGTTTAAAAATGTTCACAGTTTACACAGCAATATGCTGATCAGCCAGAAGCCAAGAGAATTTTGCCTTTACAAATTTCAGCAGCTGCTTACTGACTACATTCAAAACTACAATTGATACTCTAGGCCTGTAGCTTTATCTGACCATATGGGCACTTGCCTAAAGTAAAAAATAAAGGGCCAGATGTATTGGAATGCGAGACGGCCAAAGCTCTGAGACTCCGGCCAAATTCATACGTTTTTTAAAGCAGAAAACGTTTACAAGGCAAAGCCAATCTGGTTTTGCCTAGCAAAAGTTTGCTGCTTTAAAAAAACATACGAGTTTTGGCCGGAGACTCGGAGCTCTGGCCGTCTAGCATTCCAATACATCGGGCCCAATATCTCTGAACCTGCTTGTAGAAGATAACTCTCTTTAAAAATGTTTTCTTCAATGAACCAATGGAATTAAGTTTAGATATGTGTCATATTTGTTAGTAAAGTATAGCATTTTCATCATATTTTTGCCTTTGAATACTTGATTTACAGTATGTACTGTATGATGTCAGTTTTTATTTGGCAATTACAGTTAGGTGTGCAAGAAAATAGTATGATTACTGCAGTGTCGAACCTGACAAACCTGCTGAGAGCCTTTCCTTATTACTTAATAGATTCCTTTGCTGCCAGCATACGTATTCATATGAAAGGCAATATAGCTGATGCTTGTATCGCTACACCCTTACATAGTCAGTCAATACTACCACCAAAAGGGGATCAGTACGTAATCCCGCTGGACGGGATCTCGGCGGTCGAAATACCGACACCGGAATCCGACCACACAATCCCGACAGGGGTGGCGAGTGGAACGCAGCCCCTTGCGGGCTCGCTTCGTTTGCCACGCTGCGGGTACGGTGCCTCGCTACGCTCGGCACACTATTATGTTCTCCCTCTATGGGTGTCGTGGACACCCACGGAGGGAGAATATGTCGGGATTGTGGCGGTCGGGATTCCGGCGTCGGTATTTCGACCGCCGGGATCCCGTCCAGTGGGATGTTGACCGCATCCCACCAAAATATTTGTTTTCAAAACATTTTATTCGCTGTGATATAGCATGTATCAATTTGTTAATGAATGCACATTCTAATTAGCAATACCCTATTCTAAATAAAAAAAATAGGTATCTAAACTCTACTTTTGGAAGTGCATTAAAAGGGGTTCGGTATGAGATCCTGCCGCCTGGGATGCCGAACGTCAGGATCCCGACATTGGCATCCCGATTGGCGGAATGCCATCAGGGGGGCGAGCGCAATGAAGCCCCTTGCAGGTGTGCTGCGCTCGCCGCGATGCGGGCTCTGTGGCAAGCTACGCTCGCCACAGGTTCTATTTTCCCTCTATGGGTGTCGCAGGTATACCGGTGGCAGAATGTTGGCCCTGTCAGGATCCCAGCTATCGGTATGTTGACTGAATACCCATTAAAAGGTATCTATTCATTTCAAGCTAGTTCTCTTTTTAAATTCTGGAACCTAATTAAAGAAGCTACTGTATATGATGTTATATATCACATTGACAAGGGTTCCATACCATTTGGGAGATTCCCATCAACCTTACAAGTCCTGTAGTACCTTAATCTCTTATAGCCAATAACAAAGAAGCTGCTTCCTATATAGTTGTTTCATGTTTCAAGGATACTGGTCATGTATTTAGTACATTGCAAACTACTATATATCAGAAGCATTATCTTCCGCCTTTGGCTGCAGTACAGTTAGATGGATGTGCAATGAGAGGAGGCTGAATATACACTGAAAGGGAGATATCACAGGTAACTAAACAAAACATTGTACCTGGACAAGGGAGATTAGTATTTACAAATGTATTTATGATTGTCATCTCTTTTAGGGTGAGCTGTAGCAAGCCTTGTAGAAGGATAAAGTAGAGTTGATACTGAAAGCATTCTTATTCAGCTTCTGTCATTTTGAAGCGCTAAAAAAATACTGAAGCTGATTGGTTGGTAGATTTTGCCAACTTCTTCACTTTATCACTCTCCAAGGCTTGATACATCTCCCCCTTAGAGACATACAGTACATCCACACTACTCTCAGAACTGTCATCCTACCTTTGCACAGTGACAGTGACTGGAGGTGGTGGGGGGAGTCACCAGCCTACCAGCCTCTGACAGCAGAGTGGTGGCATGGTCTTCATCACACATACCGCAGAGCCTTCTGATGATTGCAGACCAATCCATTGTAGGCTCAGAGGCCTGTTCTGTTCTTCTGTATAAAAGTGTATCTGATATCAATGCAATATTAACACCTGTACAAGCAACTTAGGGGGTAATTCAGGCCTAATCGCTCGCTAGCCTTTTTTGCAGCGCTGCGATCAGGTCAGAACTGCGCATACGTATGCACCGCAATGCACAGGTGTGTCGCACGGGTACAAAGCGAATCGTTGCTGTGCGATGGGTTTTACAAAGAATCCATTAGCACAGCTTTATCGCAAGGAGATTGACAGGAAGAGGGTGTTTGTGTGTGGCAACTGACCGTTTTCAGGGAGTGGTTGGAAAAACACAGACGTGTCCAAGCGTTTGCAGGGCAGGTGTCTGACGTCAATTCCGGGCCTGGACAGGCTGAAGTGATCACAGCGGCTGAGTAAGTCCTGGGCAACTCAGAAACTGCACAAAGTGTTTTTGTACCGCTCGGCTGCATATGCGATCGCACACTTGCACAGCTAAGATACACTCCCTGGTGGGCGGCGACTATGTGAATGCAGGACTGCAAATATCAGCTAGCAAGCGATCAGGTCTGTATGACCCCCTTAGTTTTAGTCGGAAATTAGGGCCTCTGAAATATATAACACAGGAGTTGGGTATGGAATCCCGGCAGCCGGGATCCCGGCGGTCAAAATACCGACACCGGAATCCTGTCCACCTGAATGCCGGCAGCGGGTCAAGCGCTAGAAAGCCCCTTGCGGGCTCGCTGCTCGACGCGCTGCGGACCTGTTGGATCGTTGTGCTCGCCACAGGTTCTATTCCCACTCTATAGGTGTCGTAGACACCCATTAGTGGGAATAACACTGGCACAGCTGTCGGCATTCTCGGCAGTCGATGTACTGACTGCCGGGATATTAACTACATCCCTAACACAATATTTCCATATTTGTGGTTACCTTTTAAAGCAGTTCTTAGAGGCTGGTATATAAATCTGATGCAAATCCCGTCACAACTTAATTAATTTTATCATTGCAACATAACTGTCAGAGATAAATAGTGCCAACTTAGTCACCTCCAGGGCAATAATGTTTTAACATGTTTCCAGCCAGCACAAGAGATTGTTTTTATGCCTGTCATTGCTAGGGGCTATTTTATCATTGGATTAGAAGTGGCTAAGTAAGAAAGGCAAGGAAAAGGATTCTATTACAATGATTATGGATGTTATATATGAAGGTGCGTATGTGTTTATTTCATGGATAAGTATTAATAAATCTTTACCATACTGAAACATGTTGGAAAAATGCAGCCTTTACTTCACTAGGCAACTGTGACATCACTGCAACATGACTTTCTAGAATGCATAGGCTAAATAAATATATTTTATAAGTAGGAAAGGTAAAATGTTATTAATGCTATAACCATTGTTAACGTTCACATATAAGGTGCCGAAATATCCCATAGAGCCTTCAAAATACACCACTGAAATCTCTGAAAATGAGCACCTAATAGACACCTTTACAGATTCTACTAAATACTTTTAAATGTATCTATCTAGGGCCTAATTCAGAAATACAGTATATGTAAACCCAATGTCTAAGTATATCTCCGATGGTTTTGGATCTGCACATGAGCAGAATTGGCACTCCGCATCTGCAAATCCCGGGATACAATGACGAGTGCAGTGCCCCAAATGGCTTGGCATGATTGACATGCTGCTGGCAACTGTGGGCAGCATAACTTTCCCGGTCATCCTGAGTAACCTGATGACCAATGTTCACACAGATGATCCACTGCTGTGTCTTTGGCTGCAGCAGTGGATCACAAAAACCTAGAGTGGCCATCTTTTTACTCAAGACGCCGCCGACTGGTTTTACAGTGGCTGTGCTAATTGGGTCATCATTGAATCCGGCCCTTAGTATCTAATGCTCTGTGGGACAGATGGTGATAAAGCATGATGAATAATTGATAAGTGGAAGATGATAACGCACCAGCCAATCAGCTTCTAATTGTAATTTTTCAAACCTGTAATGATTGGCTGGTGCATTATCACCTTCCACTTATTACTTCTGTATTACTACATTTACTCTTCAGGCTTAATATATCTACCCCTGTATTTTTAATACTCACTAATCCATAGTAATGTATGTTGAATGTATTTTAAAACTTTTACATACTGTTATTTAATAAAACAAATAATTAAAAAGTAGCAGCTTGTAAAATATGGATGCATATTTAATCATATATTTTGTGACAGGTTTTATTAATCACCTACTATCTATTGTTTATGGAGAGCACTGCATGAACAGAATACAGAAGGCACCAATTCAGTGCCAGAAAAAATATTTGTTCAAGTCTGTTCCTGGTGTATATTTTGTGTACTCTAACTTAATGATAGTACACTCAAAATGCGAATGAAAAAGCTTCAAATACATATTTAATACTATGGTAAAAGAAAGAAAAATAAAGTGTTTCTATTTAATGAAGAAATATTTGCAGACTTTAAACAATCACTTAGATTGTCATAGTAATTTCTATGATTACTTAATAAACAAATACATTGATGACATTGTTTTATTATCACGTACAGTACATTCCATCTCAGGGAATGTTCCGTGGACCTCCTCACAGCACATTGGGGAGATGTACAGTATCAAAGCTTGGAGACAGGATGTAGTAATGTGATCGCCAGTCAGAAAACCGCCGGTCACATAACCGCCGGTTACATCCCGCCCCCTCTAAATCCTGACAGTCGGCATGCCAACTAATAGGGACTATTCCCTTTCATAGGTGTCCACGGCACCCATAGAGTGGGAATGGAACCTGTGGCGAGTGCAGCTCGCCACCGAGCCCACGAGAGGCTTGTTGCGCTCACCCCCCCTGCCAGCATTCTGCCGCTGGGATCCCACGGTTGAAATGCTGACCGCCGGGATCCCAAGCAGTGGTCACGCATACGCAACCCCTAGAGACAGTTAAAGTACCAACCAATTAGCTCTTGTATTTTTTTAAGCACAACTTGTAAAATGACATTTATAAGCTGATTGGTTGGTACCTTATCTCTCTCCATTTTAGCTCTCTCCAAGCTTTGATAAATCTCCACCACTGTTTGAAAACCAGTGCCATGTTACAAAGTGTATTTTGGGGGGATGGTAGTGCTATTGAGAGAACATTCTGACGCACACATTCTTTTCAATGAGGTTTAGAGATATCTAGAAAGATCAGGATTAGTAAGAAAATCACTATTCATAGATTTGACAGTTGGAGCAAAGGAGAGCCCCTTCTATCAGTAACATGGGCGGTTTCAGGGGGAGAGTTGGTCTAGGCAAATGTGTTTGAGATTGTTCTCAGTCATGAGTACTACAAGCCCTTAATGATTTTGTAAAACAGAAATGAAAATACTTGTTGCATTTTTTACATAGTGCTGAATGATGTCAGGGATGATAGAGGGATGCATCAGGGCTAAGCAAAGCATTCGCCAAAGCCACGAGTCATCTAAATCAAAATTCACAGTAGTGGAAGTAGAAAAGGCTTTTTCATAAAGAAGATCCATAATTTCTGTATACTTTATATATAGGCTTATCATATTCTCCCTTTAAACCGGCATACTCATGAATTTCACAGGTTCTCGAGTTGATTAAAACCTATGCAGGCTTGATTTAAACCAATAGTTTAAAATAATAAGCACATATCTAAACAAAAAATAAATGACAATCACATATAAATATCAGTAATGCTGCTATGCCTACAGACAATAAATTAGCCTCATTGGGTTATAGTACACACTTTATATGCCATTATTATATGATTTGCAAGAGAAAATCCCGCACCTGGATCTACAATAAATATAAGTTTTAATGTTAGGGATTGTATATTCACTCATTTATGTGTCTAATACCCAATATATACGAATATTGGTGCTACCCACTGATCTAAAAGTAGATATGAAAAGGAAAATTGCAGTAGAGATCAGTTTCATTGGGTGCACTCCATCCCTTTTACCAATAGTTTGTAATTTAATAATTCCATACATTCATTATTGGATGTTTATCCTTCAACAAGAAAAAACCAATATCCACGTGGAATATTCCTAGCTTGTGTTCCACATGTGATATTATTATGGTCTTATTAGGCCATACTAAAGCGAAATATTTAAAACTGATAGAAATAGAAAAACGTGAAGAAAGAAAAAATCTTTATTAGACAGATTTCTGTCTTGTGTAAAAATAAAACAAAAATTTGATTTAAAACCAAATTGTGTGCCGCCTGTTTTATGCTTCTATACTCTCAATATACTCTTATGATGAGTACAATGTGTAGCCTGTATTACTCGTATATACACCTGCTATAGATAGTAGTATAATCCCATCTTTATTCTGAATTGCTGTGTGTCATATATATTGACACCTATACCAGTGTAATGTTCTACTTATTATATATCTGGACCTTATGTATTGGTCCCAAAAAATTAACAAATTAGTGTAGGGAAAAAAACCGTCCGTTTCATATTAAATCATAGCCTTTGTGCTTATAGCGTATTCAATCACCCTCTTGCTCTGGTCACTCTTGTATTGTCAGTGTACCTTTGCCAAGTATGCATAAAGTGGCAACAACAGTTTAGTAACAATTTTGATGTTAATACTGTGTCAATTCTACATCATCTGCAACAAATGTTGCCATGTGGATAGTGTTTCATAGTTCTTAGTACTCTGTCCCTGTTAATGTGCTTGAGACATTCATGCAGGCTTGACACATGCCGATTTATTAATTATGCCTCAATTCTCATGTTCCAGTTGCTCTTTATATATATAAAATTCCTTGTGGATGATGTACCTTCAGAATTCTAATTATTAAAGGAACTGTTGTTAACCCCTTATATACATAATCTATATAAGTATTTACAGGAATCAGAGATTTTTCATTCACACGTATTTGTATGGATATTCCACACCCTCCCTATCATAGGGATTATTGTTGTTATTCTGATCTGTTACTGACATACACAAACCCTGATGGCATTTACAGGGATCTAAAGTTTGAAATTTAGATGTGTGCCTATATTGGCACTCCACACACCATTTATTCCAAAAACTGCAGTTTTGTTGCTAGTACATACACATGATGTTAAAGCACACACAAGTACACAAGAGTCTATTCATTCTGAGTGGTGAATGTACATGAGACGGATCTTTACACATGCACGTCTCATAGACACACAGCTATGTTTCCAATAATACGGTCTCCTTTCTACCTTCTATAGTTTATTCTTAATATAAAGTTGGTGATTTAGGCTAAACATTAATGAGCATCGGCGACGCACAGCTAACCTATGCGCATTTCGCTCTTTGTTAGAGCTTCCTCTGGGCTCTAGCGTGACGCTAGAGCCCAGAGGAAGCTCACCACTCAGAATGAATAGACTGTGTATGACAAGAGCAAGTTACCGCAAACAGGATTAGTATAATCCGTTTTGCAGTACACAGACACTGGAATTTATGCAGGTCATGTGACTCTTGTATATATTATATCAGAAACGTGGTGTATAGGTACACAAATTATCATCAGCATATGCATAGAGATTACTTACAGACTCTTGTGTACTTGTGTGTGCTTTAACATCATGTGTATGTACTAGCAACAAAACTGCAGTTTTTGGAATAAATGGTGTGTGGAGTGCCAATATAGGCACACATCTAAATTTCAAACTTTAGATCCCTGTAAATGCCATCAGGGTTTGTGTATGTCAGTAACAGATCAGAATAACAACAATAATCCCTATGATAGGGAGGGTGTGGAATATCCATACAAATACGTGTGAATGAAAAATCTCTGATTCCTGTAAATACTTATATAGATTATGTATATAAGGGGTTAACAACAGTTCCTTTAATAATTAGAATTCTGAAGGTACATCATCCACAAGGAATTTTATATATATAAAGAGCAACTGGAACATGAGAATTGAGGCATAATTAATAAATCGGCATGTGTCAAGCCTGCATGAATGTCTCAAGCACATTAACAGGGACAGAGTACTAAGAACTATGAAACACTATCCACATGGCAACATTTGTTGCAGATGATGTAGAATTGACACAGTATTAACATCAAAATTGTTACTAAACTGTTGTTGCCACTTTATGCATACTTGGCAACAGTACACTGACAATACAAGAGTGACCAGAGCAAGAGGGTGATTGAATACGTTATAAGCACAAAGGCTATGATTTAATATGAAACGGACGGTTTTTTTCCCTACACTAATTTGTTAATTTTTTGGGACCAATACATAAGGTCCAGATATATAATAAGTAGAACATTACACTGGTATAGGTGTCAATATATATGACACACAGCAATTCAGAATAAAGATGGGATTATACTACTATCTATAGCAGGTGTATATACGAGTAATACAGGCTACACATTGTACTCATCATAAGAGTATATTGAGAGTATAGAAGCATAAAACAGGCGGCACACAATTTGGTTTTAAATCAAATTTTTGTTTTATTTTTACACAAGACAGAAATCTGTCTAATAAAGATTTTTTCTTTCTTCACGTTTTTCTATTTCTATCAGTTTTAAATATTTCGCTTTAGTATGGCCTAATAAGACCATAATAATATCACATGTGGAACACAAGCTAGGAATATTCCACGTGGATATTGGTTTTTTCTTGTTGAAGGATAAACATCCAATAATGAATGTATGGAATTATTAAATTACAAACTATTGGTAAAAGGGATGGAGTGCACCCAATGAAACTGATCTCTACTGCAATTTTCCTTTTCATGCCATTATTATATGTCAGAGAATAATAACCACTGCGAGCTGTAATAAGCAATATTCCAAAGCCGCTGTCTCTTAAAAAGCTGCAATTTGCCGCGAAACGCATTGAGGATACAGCTATACCACCTGTGACCACTGTTATGCACCACTCTGTCTGCCAGCTCTCATGGATTGCTCCTATTGATTTGCTGCTCTGCCCCGGGACCATTTGCACAGCACCTATTATCTTGCAAGGAGTTAACCAGCCAGTGATATTGTTCCCTACAAAGATATAACATTAGTTGGTTCTACACCCATCAGACTTCGACTGGGAGCCACGAGCTCTGGATGCTACTCCCTGCATGACATACTCAGCATTACATCCGGCACCGCGAGCATTGGTGAGTGCTAGCCGCGTTTGAGACTGACGGGACTCCTGTGATGAGAGTCTCCGCGGCATCTTCAACTTTGATACATATATTGGAGCCCTTTTTGCTTTGGCTTACTGTTTATTACATAGAAACATAGAAACATAGAATTTGACGGCAGATAAGAACCACTTGGCCCATCTAGTCTGCCCCTTTTTTTTTATCCTTTAGGTAATCTCAACCCTTTTTGAACCTTAATTCTTTGTAAGGATATTCATATGCCTATCCCAAGCATGTTTAAATTGCTCTACAGTCTTAGCCTCTACCACCTCCGATGGGAGACTATTCCACTTATCCACTACCCTTTCTGTGAAGTAATTTTTCCTTAAATTTCCCCTGAACCTCCCCCCCTCCAGTTTCAGTGTATGTCCTCGAGTTCTAATATTTCTCTTCCTTTGAAGAATGTTTCCCTCCTGAACTTTGTTAAGACCCTTGATATATTTGAAAGTTTCTATCATGTCCCCCCTTTCCCTTCTCTCCTCCAAACTATACATGTTAAGATCTTTTAGCCTTTCCGGGTACGTTTTGTGATGTAGGCCATGCACCATTTTAGTTGCCCTTCTTTGTACACTCTCTAATGTATTTATATCCTTCTGGAGATATGGTCTCCAGAACTGGACACAGTATACCAGATGGGGACGCACTAATGACCTATACAGTGGCATTATCACTTCTTTTTTCCTACTACTGATTCCTCTCCCTCTGCAACCAAGCATCTGACTTGCCTTTCTCATTGCTTTGTTGCATTGCTTTCCTGCCTTCAAGTCACTTGAAATAGTGACTCCTAAATCCCTTTCCTCCTCAGTAGTTTCCATTATAGTACCCTTTATACTATATTTAGCCTTTGGGTTTTTGAGACCCAAGTGCATGATTTTGCATTTTTTAGCATTAAACTGTAGTTGCCACGTTCTTGACCATTTCTCAAGCCTACCTAGGTCATCAATCATTTGTTTTACCCCTCCCGGTGTGTCTACCCTGTTGCATATCTTTGTATCATCTGCTAAAGGCATACCTTCCCTTCAACACCATCTGCAATGTCACCAACAAAGATATTAAAGAGAACTGGACCAAGTACAGATCACTGGGGTACTCCACTGGTAACATTTCCCTCCATAGATTGCACTCCATTAACTACAACTGTCTGTTTCCTATCCTGCAACCAGGTTCTTATCCATTTAACTGTTTTATAATCCACCCCCACGCTTTCAAGTTTATTTAGCAGTCTGCGATGTGGGACAGTGTCAATTGCCTTACTAAAGTCTAGATATGCTACATCTACAGCTCCCCCTTGATCTATTATTTTTGTCACAGAGTCAAAAAAGTCAATAAGATTTGTTTGGCATGATCTACCACCAGTAAATCCATGCTGTTTTGGATCCTGTAAGTGGTTTGATTTAAGATATTCCACAACTCTTTCTTTTAATAGTTTTTCCATTACTTTCCCCACTACTGATGTAAGGCTTACTGGTCTGTAGTTACTTGCGTCTTCCTTGCTTCCACTTTTGTGCAGTGGAACTACATTTGCTCTTTTCCAGTCCTCTGGAATAGCACCTGTGTTTAGTGACTGGTTAAATAATTCTGTTAACGGTGTAACCAGCACATCTTTTAGCTCTTTGAGTATCCTTGGGTGTATCGCATCTGGTCCCATTGATTTATCCACTTTTGGTTGTGAAAGTTCTGTTAGGACCTTCTCCTCTGTAAATGTACTTTCAACTACCTTATTTTTATGAATGTCCTTGCAACTTAACTGTGGACCCATCCCTTCTTCTGTAGTAAATACTGATCAAAAATAATTATTTAGGTCATCTGCTATTGCCTTGTCACCCTCCACCAAATGCTCACTCTCTGTCTTAAGTCTTATTATTCCTCCATTTGATTTTCTCCTTTCACTTATATACTTAAAAAAGTGCTCACGGTGGTTATTATTCTCTAACATATAAGAACAGGTCGTAGTTAATTTCCTAACGGTCGAGATACCAGCGGTCAGGAGACTGATGCCGGATTCCCAACAGCTGATGAAATCCCGATGGTTGGAATCCCAACAAACACTCGTTATTCCCACTCAGTTGGTGAGCCCACGCCACCAACCAAGGAGGAATGTATTAGTGTGGTGAGCGAAGTGAGCCAACTTGCCCGAAGCGTGGTGAGAGCCGCGGTCGGGATTCTGGCATCGGTCTCCTGCTCACTGGAATCCTGACTGTCAGTAAATCATACCGAATCCATAAGAACGGCACCCTTATTATATAGTGTGTTGAATTAAGCCAGCCACAGAACCTGTGTTATTCACAAGTGTCCCAATTGTAAAGGGATAGTATGGTAAGCTTATTTATATAGGATGCAAGAAACTAATTGTAATGCCTCTTCTATGTTGGATTTTGCTGGTTGAGATATTCTGTCTATGAATCAGTAAGTTTCTGATTCCTGCTACTGTACATTAGTTGTTATTTTTGTTTTATTTATTTTGGAAATTTTTTAGACTTTATAAGTACTGTATAAATTAAGTTGCATGTGGTTCAGGCATAAATTGACACTATTCATGGTAGGTTTTAGCTTATCTAGCAAATTGTTATGGGCAGGATTTTTGTTTATGTTTTTCTTATTGTTATGCTGAGAGACATTATATTAACTGAATCTGTAATTTCAGGATCTGACTTGAGTTGCTTTAGCAGATCCAGAACTACTGGAGTAATTCATTATTGCTCCAGTGCAGGTCCAGCTGCTTCAAATCTGTCAATGTTACTGTGCAGTTCAAGCATGT
Source organism: Pseudophryne corroboree (assembly GCF_028390025.1). NCBI lineage: Eukaryota > Metazoa > Chordata > Amphibia > Anura > Myobatrachidae > Pseudophryne > Pseudophryne corroboree. The sequence goes on from NC_086447.1 coordinate 670,956,786, forward strand.
GCCAGAGGGATCTATTCATCATTTCTTGACTATGGGATTTTGTTTTACAAATATTTACATTTTAAGGTAACAGACCTATTCATTAAACCAGTTAGGCTATAGATATCACTGATATCTCTGGGGGCAAAATTTACTATCATTCAATTTTGATTAAGAAGGGATTTTAGCATTCTATTTCCACTTGATTTTGATTGAAGAGATTTACTAAAGGCAAAATCCAATGTCAAATCGATTCTAAAGTCAAATTAAACTCACATCCCAATAAAAATTTATGTTTTCCCATAGTCCAACATAGAATCCCCAAATTTACTAAAGTTCGAATTGAAATCGAACTCTAAAAATCATATTTCTAAAAACATCAATGTATTTCCTTAGTCCAATATAGATTCCCCTCATTTTCTAAAGTTCAATTTGAAATCGAACTCTAAATTGAACTCAAAATCGAATGTGAAATCCCCAAGTGAATAGAATTAAGTTAGACATTCAATTTGCAATTCTAAACACCATTCTATTACTAGGACATTGATTGTGATGACTTTTTAAGTACCTAAATGCATGTGAAGCAGTATGAATGTAGGAGTAATAGCTGTCCAAGATTATGGTATGCTGTACACCTACACCTGCAGTATGCAAATTACCACCTGACTGAGAGACCCCAGGAGCAATAATCAGAGCAACATCAGCAGTTTCATGAGTTAGCTACTGCACATTTTTATACCAATAGGCATCTACCTAGTCCATGAATGTGCAATAGATAGCAACGTAGCACAGTATCTAACACTTTTGTCAGATGATAGAATGAAACTTAAATTCATGAGTGTTGTAACTGGCTATCCTGGTTTGTGCCATGATGTCTACATCCTAAGCAAATCATCCCTGCAAAATTTGAGGTGAGTCAAATGCCAGAGGGATGGTTGTTGGGTATGTTACTTATACATATAGTCACATAATCCATTACAGAATGCACCTTTGGTCTATTAAAAATAGATAATTCAGGCGGCATGTTATTATATCAGTGTCTGATATTGTGGTCTGCTGCTGTCTATTACATAATTACACATTAAATAAACCACTCCCCCCAGATTATGCCCCAGTTGTTACAAACAACTGACTATGTGAGCCCAGATAGTGGAAGGCAGGCAGGAAGGCAGATTAGGGCTAAGATTATTGCCAACTATATCAGGTGTATTTAAAAAAAAAACCTCAACATTTTAATCATCAGGTGTAAAAAAAAAAAGAACTTTCCCTTTAATTAGTGTGCATGTGTTACATTTGGACCAATGGGAAGAAATTGAGATGTACTGTTCGATTTTGCATTTAATTTTGCTTGGGATTTTAATGCGGATTTGAGGTACGATTTTGGAAGGGATTTCAAAATCTCAACACAAAGGGCGGGATGTATTAACATACATCGCCGCCCCTCGCCGATTACCGCAGCGATGTTGATCGCATATGTACTAACATATGTGATCAACATCGCGATGCGGTGACGGTGGCCCCCCGCGATACCTGTTAGGTGGTCTGCGGGGGTCTCCGTCACCTCCCAGGGGTCCTGACACTGGCTAGATGCCGGGAAGCAGCAGCAGGCTGCCCCCGGCGCCTCCTCCTCCGCCCTGCAGCCGGAAGGACGTCCGGCTGCGTTGCTAGGGGGAGGAGGAGACTACCTTCTGGAGGAAGGTAAGCCGGGGGGTCGGCGTCTGCGGTGGTGTCGGCGGGTTGCGGTGGTCGGCGAAAAGAAGCCCATAGGCTTCTATAGGGTATCGCCATCCAGAGATGGCGATACCCTGGACGCCGAAAACGCGGCGGTAGGGTGTTAGTAAATATGAAAATGCAGTAAAACCCCCGTTTTCGGGGGTTTTACCGCATTTTTGCTTTAGTACATCGCGCCCAGAATTCCTTCAAAACATGAATCAAAATCGATTCTTAGTAAATGAGGGATTTTTGAGGGATTTAGTAAATAAAATAGAAGCAATTTCAGTTGATTTTGTAGATTTATAAAAGTGATCTTAAAATTTAATTTTAGTAAATATATCCCCTGGTTACATTTCTCCCCCAAGAGTAGCTACTGCCCCCATATTGTGAAGTAGAAAATCTTCCATTCAACAAGTTTTAAAAAAGCATTTTTCTAAACTTGTAAGTGTAACTGCAGTGCACGCCATGCTGAGATGGTTTTCATGTCAGCTTGTGCAGGAGATGATTTTTTTCAGATCTGTCCCTGTAGTGGCCCTGCTGCCTGCTAGGTCTCTGGCTCAACCTCCATCCATTTTCCTCCCTACACGGCACCCACAGCTACATGTCAGTCTGGGGCTCAGCCTCATATCTTGGTTTCTGCACATGGGACAATTGTAAGTGATCCCTCAAGCACTGTAATCCAGGTATATATATATATATATATATAGTTAGTAATATATATATACATATATATATATATATATATATATATATTACTAACCATGTATATATATATATATATATATATATATACTGTATATATATATATTAAACAAACAATTTTATAATGAAAAAGTGAGTTTAACGTTTTCCTACTGTTATCAACGTTGCTATTCCAAGGCTTTTAGGTACACAATATTTTTTGTCTTCCACCTCAATTTTTGTCAGTTATTTTAGTTAATTGATGTATGGTTATTTCAGTCAGTTGTTTCAAGTCATTCAGTTATGGTAATTTCTGTCAGTTATTGCAGATCATTAAAGTTTCACCCAAATCCATCCAGTGGAAGGCCCAGAACAGGCTCCCTGTGTCAAAGTTCTGCCCATCGTACATCAATGGGAGGTCTGGTCAAACCCCAACCCCCTAGTAAGTCTTCTGGGATCCAATGTTATCACTGTAAAGTTTTCCTCAAAATCCATCCGATAGAAGGCCCAGAACAGGCTCCCTGTGTCAAAGTTCTGCCCATTGTACACCAACAGGAGATCTGACTGGGACTCTAATCCCCTAGTATGTCATCTTGGATCCAATGTTACAATACCACATTGTGAAGTTTTCTTCCAAATCCGTCCAGTGGAAAGCGAAGAACAGGCTTCTTGGGTCAAAATCTGACTGGTGCATTCCGCCATGAGGTCTGATGGGGACTTTACCCTCCCTAAAACCTGGCCAGGAACCAACTGAATCATCTTGCGTTTGGTTCATCCCTTGCATCCGAATGCATTACCGAATAAACAAACAAACAAACAAACAAACAAACAAACAGAGTAATGAATTGTATATATAAGATACATGTTTATGTATTTATTTGCCATATACGTATATATATATATATATATATATATATAGGTACTCGGCGGCGCGGCACTCAGCTTCTCAGCAGTAAAATATGTGCGGACAAGAACTGCTTATCAGCGTTTCAATATATTATCATATTTTCGTCAGGATGAATACAAAAAAACAAACACATACCTTAATACAACACCATGTGAAATGCTGACGTGAGGATCGGGACCACGCACCCGCCCACGTGTCGCTCAGTGCTGACGTCATCACTAATCGACGACTCAGCCGCGCTCATACCATCACCATAACCACTTAAAACATTTCAAAAGAACACTCAGTTATAAGCACGTAGATGTATACAGTGTTACTATCATGATAAGAACTGTTGCAGGACTATGTTATTCTTAATAATAAACTAGATAACAAAATATGCAACAAAGTAATCTCCATCTATAATACTATCAATGTCAAATTCTAATGAAGCAACATTGTCTCAGTAA